>NW_026068039.1:3508095-3599982 GCF_014885135.2 Alexandromys fortis | reverse complement strand
TTGTTGTTGTTGTTGTTGTTTTTGAGATAGGGTTTCTCTGTAGCTTCAGAGTCTGTCCCGGAACTAACTCTTGTAGCCTTGATCTCACGGAGATCTGCCTGCCTCCACCTCCCTAGTGCTGGGATAAAAGGAATGCGCTGCCACCACCACCCAGCTGCGTTCTGACTTTCTTTTTCTGGTGCTACTGAGGATAAAGCCCAGGTCCTGTGTGAGCCTGCATCTCTCAGACAAATACATGGCAAGTCTGAATTTTATAATAAACGTGAGAAACTGAAGAACTCTCTTTTCTACAAGTCATCTTGTATATACACACATGTATGCACATAGTGTGTGGGGTGCATGTGCACACGTATGTAAACGTCAGAGGCTGACCCTGGGTATCACCCTCAATCACTACCTTCTTTTTTAATGGGTACAACTGTGTCTGAGTGTAAGCTACATGTATTCACATGTCCGCAGAGGCCAAACAAGGGGATCTACCCCCTCGTAGTTAGGGGCACAGACACTTGTAAGGTACCTGGCATGAGTGCCGGGAACCAAACTCAGGATCTCCAGAAGGTCAGCAATTCCCGTAACCATTGAATCATCTCTCCATGGCTCCATCTTAATTTCTGACACAGGATCTCTCCCTGACTCAGCTAGTCTGGCTGGTCCCCTTGTCCCTGCCTCCTGGGCACTGGAATTAGGGGCAAACACTATCATGCAGCCCCTCATGCTTGTGTGGCGAGTGCCTTACCAACTGAGCCATCTCCCCAGCCGTTTACACTTCATTTTCAGTTCCTTTTCATTTAAGAAACAAAACAGAACACAACTCAACTGTGCTGTCTTTGAAAGCATACTCAGTACTGAGCACTGAGGCACATGCCTGTAATCCCAGCTACTTGAGAGGCTGAGACAAGAGAACAGAAAATCAGGGCCAGCCTGGGCTACACAAGGAGTTTCTGACGCAGAGTAAGACCCTTTCCCAAAAGAGCTCAGTGGTAGAGCACTTGCTGCAAGCAGAGTCCTGGGCTAACCCCCAGCACCACGAGAGCAAGGCACAGCAGTGAAGTAACCAGTTAACTGCTGTGAACGGCCTACAGCAGCGGACGACAGGCTCCCTATACCTTCCTCAAAAGGCTATGCTCCTCGGACTGCTGAGACCACTCTTCCTAACCCCGTTCCTAATTCTTTTTGGTTAATTCTTTTTCATTTATAAAAACTATAAAAAATTCTAACACAAACAGCACATTAGCTAATGCTGCAGGAGTCAAGTTCGTTAGAGGAAGATGAGGACACTGTGGTGTATAGCAGGGTCCCCTGTTTTCAAATAGTCCAGAGACAAAGACATAGCAAATGTCAAAAAATATAATCACCTCTCCAGGTGGAGGCCCAGCCACGCCCACCATCCTATTCTGTAAGCCCTACTCCATGCACTTCTCAACTTTAGCCCACTGACAGTAGAGACAGACTGGTTCCTTATTCTGAGGACTATTACATTCCCGGGAAGGTGTTCAACTCAAGCTGTGACCAAAGAAAAAATATTTGTGATGTTACAAAATGTCTTCAGGTTGAAAATCCATATTCCAACTTTAACTTGACCCAACTAGACCCCAGATAGAGAACACAGAACATGGTGAAAGAGCTGAAGAGATGGAGGCTGAGGATGTTCCAGAACACATCAGAGACATAAGGCTCAAGCTTAAGAAGCACAGTTTACATCAAGACAGAGAAACAAAAATCCCCCTGGTGGTGTGCATGATGAAGCCATAAAGCCAAAACACCTCAAAGCACCCAGAAGGAAAACCGGAAACCCTCCTAACCGGACTGCCGAGCAGAACAAGCAGGGAAGAGCCAGCACGCAAGGAAACTGAGCACTGTACCCAGCACAGCTTCTTTCACACAAGGACAAAGCCAGGTCTGGCAGGTCATGCCTGCAATCCCAGCACTCAGAGGACCAGACAGGAGGACTGCCAGCTAACACCAGAGACAAGCATTTTATCTTCAAGTTTGAGGCCATCTTGGGCTACCAGAGACCTTGTCTCAAACAACAACAATCAAACAAGGACAAGAGAGTCTTTTCCACTAACAAACCTACAGAAGGAACTTCCAGCCAACTTTAGGAAAGCAACTGGATGGCGAAGGAAGGGGCCTGACATAAGAAAACATGGTAAGCAATGGCACATGCCATGAACAAGCTGATGCTGCCTGTGTAGAGGCCAGTGAGCTACCGCTGTGGTGGGCTCGATCTGTTTACTAACACAGCTCTTCCTCTGCAGTAAGACTTTCTGTGTTCAGGGGCAGCCTGGCCTACACAGTAAGACCCAGTCTCAAAACAAACACACCATCTATTCAGTAGTTAGTAAGAATTAGTTATTCTCTTACCACTCATTTAGGAACAGTGCGGGGGGGTTGTGGAATATTTGTTTACACTGTGTGAAGATGTGATTAGTTTAATAAAGAGCTGAATGGCCAATTGCTAGGCAGGAAAGATAAGCGGGATTTCCGGGGAGAGAGAAGAAGAGGAGGAGGAATTTAGGTGCTTGGATTACAATAAAGATACGCCAGGATAGGGAGAGGAAACAGGAGGTACAAGATGAAAAAGAGGTAATACCACATGATAGAACATAGATTAATATAAATGAGTTAATTTAAGTTATAAGAGCTGGTTGAGAAAAGCCTAAGCTAGACCAAGCTTTCATAATTAATAAGCCATCTGTGTTGTTATTTTTGAGCTGGTGGTCAACAAAAAACCTTACTACAGGTGGAAGAGGTTATTTTTTTACACACACAAACCCAGGTGCATGTTCTCTGTGGCCCCTGTGAAGAAAAACTGAGGCACAGACTAGGAATTCTGGGAACTTTCAGGAATCCCACCAGTTAGACATAGTGAGGCCACCTATTATCCTGGCACTTGAGGTAAAGGTAGGAAGCTTAGCAGTTCAAGGCCAGCCTGGGCTACACAGCCAGTTTGAGGCCATGCTGGGATGCATGAGAGACGCTATCTCAAGGGAAAACAAAACCAAAACCAAAAAGGGTTAGCAAGATGGCTCAATGGGTAAAAGCACTTGCCCCACATGACAGCCTGAGTTTGAGTCCCAGACCCCACAACAGAGTTCAAGAGAACCATCCTGAAAGATGGCCTCTGACCTCTACACATGTCCTATGTAACATGCACACTCGCACACGTGTCAGGTAGAGTGAACACCCTTAGAAGAGATAGATCACTCTGGATTTTAAGACACTCAGATCAACAGGTATTTCCTAACGAAGCAAAGGAGACCTGAAAGATATAAAAGGAACATTCTAGAGACAATGAGACCCTCCAAGGATTTCACTCTCTGTTGGAGGTAGGCCAGAGTAATTTTAACTTTAGAAGACAGATTTTATATGCTAAATTGTATTACTGTACATTGGTTTTTAAAACATTCATATAACCAGTCTAGCTAGAGACTAGTTAAGACATGAATTCAGTTGGAGTTAAACATTAATATCATTTTTTTGGGTAGGTTAAAAAAAAAAAAAAAAAGAACAGAAAATGAATGAGTACCTTGCCAGTTCCAGGCGGCCCTGCCAACAAGACAGCTCTTCCAGCCATTTTCTTGCTTTTGATTAATTCTACTATGACGCCACATGCCTGCACACAATGGAAAGAAACAATCCGTCAACATTAAAATGCCTCGTGGTAGAAACAATTCAGTGCGTGGTCCACATAGTTCCCATACTCTTCCAACACTGAGTGCTGCTATGGAGTGGAACAGCGCAGTGGAGGTGAGGCAGCAGAGCCGTGTGCTCAGCTCAGGGCACAAGACCGCAGCTAGGAGAGAAAAGGGTAATGAGAGAGTGGGTGGCCATGGGGAGCAGGAAGGTCTTTCTCATAACACTCTACGTAACATTGGAAGAAGCCCTGGGCAGAAATCTACATCCCAGGCAAAAATCGAAAACTCAAAATATCCACAGCAGAAGCTTTCATGTCTAGAGAACAGCAAGTTCCACAGCTAAAGTATGGTGGCAAGAAGGGAAAACAGAGACTGAGGCAGCAGAAACCAGCGCAGATCTGGAACTTAAAGTTCAAAGGCAGCAGGGATGTGGATTCCAGGCCACAACAACATTATCTAAACAAAAAAGGTATGCTATGACATCGTCCAATAAAAGGACAGGAAAGGGCTGCTGAGATGGCTCAGTGGGTACAAAACACTTGCAACGAAACCTAGAAGAGCTGAGTTCGATCCCTGGATCCCACAATGGGAGGAGAGACCCTCTGGCCTTTACCAAAGCAACACAGCAATCGCATGATGGCATTGCATGTGCACCAGCCATATGCACTTGAGGGCTTGCGTGCACGTGCGCGCACACACACACACCAATTAACAAATGAAATGTAAAGAAATACAAGCTAACACTAAAAGAATAGGAAGGTCTTTAGAAGATCACCAATCTTACTTTTCAGTACCAGGGAAGCTGCTGGTGTGACTGGTCATACAAGAATCCAATGCAGAGCGTCTAGGGCAGACACAATGTCATATACACTCCAGCCTATATGCTGGTCCTTTCCCTTGCCAGCTGAGTGCCCTCAGACCTGTTTTACTGCAATCTCTGAGAATCATGACTACTCGTCTGAATGCAAGTGTTCAAAATAACTCCTTGGACACACAAGGGCTTAGGGAGGGGCTAAGTGTGCCGAGGCCTGCAGTTGACTCTGAAATGACAGTAGATTCATCCGTGAACAGGTATACCATAAAGCACCACTGTAGGGTGTTCACTGGAGAACTTAGGTACACTAAGTATTTACTGTGCAAACATTGCAACTTTTTTTTTGTATGTCTAGAAAGCATCATACCAAAGTGAGGGTTATTCGACAGAAATGAAGTAACAAACAATGGGCTCAAAGCATTCAACGAACTACCATCACCTGCTTTCAAGAAAAGGCGCACGTGAGCTAGGGTCAGATGTTTCCCTTCCAGATAGATGGCACTCCAAGAAGAAACCAGAGTCTTGTCCCTGGCACCTTCAGTTTGCAAGAGGCTGAGAAAGCAGTCTTCACCAAATGTAAAGATGAAGTTTTTGTAGCCACTGACCCTCTGTAGAAACCAGAGTGAGAGGGCAGAGGAAATGGGAAGAATACTGATTTGGGGTAGAAATTGGGGGGGGGGGGGTCAGCTTTATTACTGTAGAACAGACAGTTGGATTTCTTCGTGTGCACAACATTAAAGATCAAACACCTGGCATGACTGCCAATGATTTTAAGTAGACTTAACTGGAATAGCTAAATGGTGCTTGGATGGGGAATAGGCCGGACTGGTTCTCCCATCACTACTTCCCAGGTCAGCTCCCAGGCCAAAATACTCTAAAAACTTAGTTCTGTGCTTAACCCCACAGCCTTCCACTCCGTTTCCGGTGAGACCTAACTTGTGTGCCCTGACCCGCAAAGGATGCAATCTTTGCTCGCTAATGTGATCCCCGCTTCTTCTGATCTCGGTGGGTTCGGGTCCCGCTGCACACTCCCCGCGCACACGCTCCACGCCCACCTCTCTCGCGTTCTCCTGGCCCACGAGCCCTGAAGCCGCCTGCTTGGCCAGGCCGCTCTCGTCCAGTCCCAGCCCCTTCACATGGCTGTGGGAGGCGATGCGCTGCGTCTTCGTGGTGCTCTTCACTTCCTCGATCTTCATTTTGACGAGCGTCTGGACACACAACTGGCGTGGACGGGTAGGCACTGCGGCACGCCAGGCGCCCGGGTTACCACGCGGCCGTTACTAGGCCGCTCTCTGGGACCCGCCCTTGTCAGCGCGCCATTGGCAAAAGCAAGAAGGTTTCGGTTTCTATTGGCTGCAAGAAACGCTCGTCGCTGGCTGCGGGTTAGTTCCGCCCACCAACTTCCGTTTGTGTCACAGGTTGGATTCCCCCAGGGCAAGCGTTTCCTCCCCTGGCTGTCTTTGATGGGGAACCGCTAAATACTTTAAAGCATTATCAATGTTAGTGGCAGTTTTTTGTTTGTTTTCGCAAACGCCTTTTAATGTTTATTTTTACTCTAGACTAATACGCCTGTGCCAGGGTGAGTTGACTCACTGACAAATGCTAGACTTTCCCAGGTATCTAGCTGCCCCAAGAGAACTTTCAGCAAAGCAGCTGCCCAAACTTCCCCCACGCCAATCGGAGTATTTAAGACACCCCAACGATGCCTTGAGAATGCTCAGCCAACCACTTTACTTTTTGATAGAATACAAGAGATCCAGAATACAATTTATGCCATATTTTGGTCATCACATACCTAATGAACTTTTTTTTTTTTTTTTGAGATGGGTTTATGTAGCCTTGACTGGCCTAGAACTCAGAGACCCACCAGCCTCTGACTCCTGAGGGCCAGGATTAAAGGTGTTACCACCATACTCTTATCCTTTTGATCAGACTGGAGTGGGCACAGTTCTACAGGCAGCCCAGGCAAAACAGCCTGTGATTGGTGAAAACATGGTCCTTCATTTGAATCAGCAACTGTTATTGGTGCAAATGTGATCGTTTGGTTTCATGAATCACTGTGCCATAACATAAATTTAATCTTTCATGTGCATGAAGGGCTGTTCTAAGGACGGAAAACACTCTTGTTTACTGTCCCCTACAACATTCTGGCTGTGGAAGCAGGTGTCCTTCACTTTTCAAATCAGCTAGGAGCCATCTTTCTGCACTGTAATGTGCCACTGTAGGCCCACTGTAAGACTTGTCTTGGGTGGTCTTTCCACCTCTGTTAGTAGAATTGTGGGCTAAGCTAGTAACATGAAGAAGACAAGACAAGAGTCTGCAGCAGTAAAGATGGTGACAAAAGGGCATCTGGAGAGTTCCAGAATGACTGGGAGCAGAAATGGCAAGTGACAGGCAGCAGCAGAGAACCCCACAGCAGAGGCTGCTAGACAAGTTCCAGGGAATGCCGAGTCTATTATTTTCTATGTGGAGGTGTATCTGCCTGCAAGTTTGAAGTGTACATCACACACATGCAGTGCCTGAGGTCAGAAGAAGGTGTCAAATCCCATGGAACTGAAGGTACAGATGACTGTGAGCCACCATAAGAGTGCTGGGAATTGAATTTGGGTCTTCTGGAAGAACAGCCAGTGCTGAGCCAGCTCTCCAGCCCTGGGAGCTTCAAAGTCTTAATGGTCAAAATGTCTAGTACCGAAACTATAGAGTTGAGGGTCCCAACACTTGGCCATTTGGAAGCTATAATGCTAGCAGGCATTGCTTGCTGCTAGAAGCTGTGTATGACAATAGTTTCTATGTACAGTGGCCACAGGTAGCTAAAGCCAAGAGCAATAAGCCACCAACCTGAGCACCTGAAGCTGCAAGCCTATGGCTTTTAAAGCCTAGAACAACAGGTCCCTGGCTCTCAAAGCTGAAGCCACAAGCCTCTGGCTCTGCTGTCAATCCCAGAAGAACTTCTCACCTACCCAGGATTTCTACCTGAGTAGAAGAACTTGCCGGGCGGTGGTGGCACACGCCTTTAATCCCAGCACTCGGGAGGCAGAGGCAAGTGGATCTCTGTGAGTTCGAGACCAGCCTGGTCTACAAGAGCTTGTTTCAGGACAGGCTCTAAAACCACAGAGAAACCCTGTCTCGAAAAACCAAAAAATAAATAAATAAATAAATAAATAAATAAATAAATAAATAAAAACTGAGTAGAAGAACTCAGCCATCTTATTGGTTATGGCAGAGTCACTTCCCAGCACCATAAAACAAAAAACTATAGGCTAAAGAAGTTTAATGAGAAAAAAAAAAAAAAAAAGAAGAAGTTTAATGTGTAGCCCAAGAACACTCAAGTAATCAGCACTGGAACTCCAATGGGAGACATGAAGCTTGAAATCCTGCATCACGTCTACCCCATCCCACAGCTCAGGTGAGACAATAAGCCAGAAAATATATTCTGTCAGGTTCCCATAGTGATACTGTTTGCCTTCATGACTGTACCTCCATCCATTCAACAAGCATCTGTTAGCACCTGTGTGACCAGACACTATAGTGCACTCAGAGACAGGCAGGAAATAACCTTGATGAGTTTACAAGGAGTTGGGAAACTGTATCAGATGCCCTGGGACAAATTCCCTAGTCCTGTGGTATGCAAGCCCAAAGCAGGCGCCTACAGAGCCCAGGAAGGCAGCAGTAGGTGATGGTGCTGGGTGACAGCCTGACTGACAGCTGGGACTCCCTCAGAAGTAAATAAGGCAGCACCATCTTACAGATGGATAAACTGAGGAGGGTAAGCCTTGACCAGAGTGTGTAGACAGGGAGGCCAGAGAGATGGCTCAACAGTTAAGAGCACTGGCTACTCTTGCAGAGTACCCAGGTTCAGTTCCTAGCACCCATGCTGGGTAGCTTGTAGCTGTCTGTCACTATGGCTATGGGGATCTGGAAGGCCTGCAATACTCTCTACAGTACAGTTCACGCGCCACTCACTGTACTGTTCACGAGCTGGGCAAGGCCCTGGAGATTAAAAGAACACACAATAGACATGAGTCATTCATGAGGAGATAATGCCCAATGGCCTTTATTCAAATTTAGGAAAAACCTTATATATCTAGCTGCTGCACAATAGAATTCCCCCCAGGCAGGTGGGAAATTACCACCCCCTAGATGGAGTAAACAATGACCCTATAGCTAACCACCTGGGGGGGGGGGGGAAGCAGAGGGAGCACAGGAACAAACAGGATGTTTAGCCGGAAATTTCAACAAGATGACTGGCCAGAAACTGTCCTCAAGTGAAGCCTGAGAGGAGGGGTAGACCCATGGGCCCTACAGGGATTCAACACTGTCCTGGCTAGTTTATTGTCAACTTGACTCAAGACTTACTTGGGAAGAGAATTGAGAAATTGCCTCTATAAGATTTGCCTGTAGAGCCGGGCGGTGGTGGCGCACTCCTTTAATCCCAGCACTCGGGAGGCAGAGGCAGGCAGATCTCTGTGAGTTCGAGGCCAGCCTGGACTACAAGAGCTAGTTCCAGGACAGGAACCAAAAGCTACAAGAAACCCTGTCTTGAAAATAAAAAAAAAAAAAAGATTTGCCTGTAGGCCGGTCTGCAGTGCATTTTCTCAATTAGTGATTGATAGGGAAGGCCCAGCCTATTGTGCTGCCCATTTGGGAGGGGATCCTGGGGTGTGTATGAAAGCAGGTCAGGCAAGCCTTGGAGAGCCAGCCAGTAAGCAGCTTCCTCTCTGGCCTCTGCTTTAGTTCCTGCCTCCAAGTTTTGTGTCCTGCTTGAGTTCCTGATCTGACTTCCTTCAATGATGGACTGTGATGTGGAGCTGTAAGCTGAAATACGTCTTTCCTCCACAAGTTGCTTTTATCAAGGTGTTTTATCACAGGAGTAGAAACCCTAACTAGGGCAAATACTCTCTTCTGACCTCTCTGAGCTTTCCAGGCACCAGAAGCAAATGTGGTAACACATGCATACGTGCAAGCAAAATACTAACATACAATTAAATAAATTTAAAAGAAAAAATTTAATTGCATGTGTACTTGTGTTTGCCTGCCTATCTGAATGTGCACTAAATGTGTGCAGGTACCCTTGGAGGCCAGAAGAGGGCATTGGAACCCCTGGACTTGCGCTGTGGACCACCTGGTGTGGGCAGTGTTAACCAAACGTAGGTCCTCTGCAAGAACAGCAAATGCTCGTAGCCACTGAGCCATCTCTCCAGCCCAGATCTTAATACATTTTTAAATAGTGAAAATGAGAGGATGAAGAAGTCAGACTGTTTCAAAGACTCTGTGCATCAAAGAACAATATGAAATCACTGAAAAGACAATGCGGTTGTTGGGTGGGGAGAAAGCTGGCTAGGCAGATAAGAGCACGTGCTGCTCTTGCAGAGGATCAGGTTCAATTCTCAGTACCCACATAATAGTTCACAACTTTCTTTAACTATAGTTCCAGGAGAACCCCACACTCTCTTCCAGCTTCCTCAGGCATTAGGCACACTTGTGGTGCACATACACACATGCAGGCAAAACACCCAAACACACAAAATAGCAAATTTTAAAACATGTAAAGGACTTGGTATTTCTCCAGAAAGACACATCAGCAGCAGGAGGAGAGGCTGCACACACTGTCAATGGCACAGTGAAGCACAGAGCCCCAGTGAGACACTTCTCCACACTTGCCTAGCTAGAGTTAACAAAAGGGAAAATAACAACTGTTGGCAAAGACACGGAGAGACCGAAACCCTCATGTAACGGGGCTGGGAATGTATATGAGAGCTGTGAAAACCTTTCAGCTTTTCAAAGCGTGAAAACCAGACTAACAGATGATCTAACAAGGCAACGTCTATTTTAATGTATTTTCATTTGTATTGCCTTGGTTTTTTTAGTGTGTGTGTGTGTGTGTTTGTACATCAGAGGATGACTTTTGGGAGTCAGGCCTCTCCTTTCTTCCACCGTGTGGGTTCCAGAGATTGAACTCAGGTTGTCAGGCTTAGTTACCCATTGCACAATCTTGCCAGCCCAATTTTTGTGGGTTTTGTATTGTGTTGTTTGAGTCCGAGTCTCACACTGAAGCTCAGGCTGGTTTGGAACTTCACTGTGTAGTCTTAACTGGCTTCCAGCTTTGGCCACTTGAGTGCTGGGATTACAGGTGTGTCACCAGACCCAGCTTTCCAGCCTCCCCTGGCCCCTTGTGTTGTTTATTTGGAGACAGGGTCTCACTCTGCAGCTCTGGCTGACCTGGAACACACAGAGATCTGCCAGCCTCTGCCTCTGGGGTTCTGGGATTAAATGTGTGGGCTATCACACTCAGGTTACCAGTGTTTCTTTGATGAGGCCACTTGTATCCTAGCATAGCCTTACCAACAATGGTGGGAGCACAGGCTGGGCCTTGCAGCTTGGGTTAAAGACTCAGCTTCCCAGGGAAGGAAGCAAGGGAAGAAGACAAGGAGCTTCCCAGGCTAGCCAAGCACTGGATGCTGACCTTTACGGACTGAATGGGCTCAGGAAACACTGTCCTGTCTATGCCACAAGAAGAAGTAATGGGAGCTAATGGCATGATCTGAACTGGTGTGGGACCAGCTTTTACCATGATATTTGAACTCTTGCCCTGTGTCTCAAGATGGCACTGGCAGATTATGGCCAGCACTTGGAATATCAGCTTGCTAACAGGAGGCTTGGGTGACTATCTCCTTTGGAGTTGGTATGGGACCAACTGAGGCAAACACATGGTTAATAGAATCAAGGCAGCAGAGACCCTCGGAGGAAAGGCACATTTCCATCCCATTCCTAAAACAATCTTTAAAGCCCGAACTCAAATCAAAGAGCACAGTATAATAACTTCCTGTGGGCAAATTTATAATTAATCCTGGATTAATTGGCCTTAATGAAGTTGAATTAATTACTGGCTGTTTGTAAAGAACTTTGAACTACCTGAGTACAAAACAGCATTAAAAAGGCGAAAAAGGAGCCGGCACCACATTAATATGAAGAATGAATCCGAGTAATCGCAGCTCTGCAGGCTGCTTCCCGCCAGTGATTTTGTCAGGTCTGTACGCGGCCTGTGCCACCGTCCCAGGTCTAAGGAGGCTGCTGCAGAGGGGGCTGCCTTCCCAGCCGGAGTGCCAGAGTGTGCCCACACCAGCCACAGCGACAGTCCTTGTGACCATGCCAGGCCCAGCAGTGTCTTCCGGGGAGCCGGGGTTGCCCCTCCCCACCGTGAGGGGGGAGAACACATACTGGATGATGAATGCAGTAAAAGAATAAACTCCAAAGTATGTTCAGGGGTGAGGGCAGATATAGCTCACTGGTAGAGCAATGAGGCCCTGGGTTTGATCCTCGGCACCCCTCCCCCTAAAAAACCCTCATGTTAAAGGATGATACCTGCAAATAATAGACTAGAGAAAGGGTAAGGGGCAGCGGGGACAGGAATATCTGAAGTATGCTGTCCAGGGCACCACTCCCTGAGGGAGTGGAAGTTGAACTTGGAGGAGGTGAGGAAGACCGTGAGGAATTCTGTGAGAGCATTCCAGGATGGACAGGCCTCATAGGTCTGAGTACTCCTGCCAAAAGAAAGGAGGGGGTGAGGCCGTGAGGAGCAGGGGCAGGTGCAGAGGGACTAGAACAGTGACTCCAGTAAATTAAGACCCTGACCAGATGCTGATGCACACCTATTCCAAGAGCTATAGAATTAAAACAAAGCTGAGCACTTCTCAACGATGCCAAACGGAAGTGTCCTGCCAATCAACTGAAGCCCTTTAGCTCCGCTGGGAGTAGAAAGCAGAGCAGCCACTTGGAAGAGAGCCCGGCAGATTCTTATAAGTAAAATAAACTCACCGTGTGTCTTAGTTACAGTCATCAGTGCTGTGATTAAACACCATGACTGAGCAACTTGGGAAGGAAAGGGTTTATTAGATTTACACTTCTGCATCTTTGTTCATCGTTGAAGGGAGTTAGGACAGGAACTCAAACTGGGCAGGAGCTGATGCAGAGGCCATGGAGTGGTGCTGCTTACTGGCTTGCTCCTCCTGGATTGTTCAGCCTGCTTTCTTGTGGAATCCAGGACCCCCAGGAGTGGCACCGCCCACAATGGACTGGGCCCTCTGCCATCAATCACGGATTAAGAAAGTGCCCTACAGGCTTGCCTGCAGCCTGATCTTATGGCTGACTCCAGCTTCTCTCAAGTTGACAAAAAAAAAAAAACAAAACCATTCAGCACACCATATGACCCAGCATTCCCTCTTCTCAGCATTTACCCTAGTGAAACTTATGTGTCTTGCATGCATGTGCAAGTGTGCGTGTGTGCGCTCAGGTGAGCACACACATGCATACACACACACACACACACACACACACACACGCACACTAGTATCTAGGGCAGTTTTGTCACAACTATCCAAACTGAAAACAGCCCAAGTGTCTTTCAACAGGGGTGTGGAAAACAGTGATGCTCTGCCCACACCATGGAAGACCAGAAGTGATGAAAAGCCAGCATGCATCACAGTTAAACAATGTGTGGAGTCTCATGTGTGTTACCTGGTGTGAGAAAAGTCTTACTCAAAGAGCCGTCTCCTTTTTGCTGCTACTTAAAGAATTCTCTGAGTAGGTGAAGATCAGAGGGACAGGAAACCAGGAACAGTGGCTGCCAGGAACTAAAGGGGAGGGCAAGTTTGATCATAGGTATTTGTTAGAGGGTTATAGGCCCGTTTGTGTGTCTTAATCATGATGACAGGTTCTAGATTCTATGAGTGAATCAGAACGAATGATTTAAGAGTAACGGTTTGACAGTGAAAGTCCAGAGATCGCTGGATTACAGAGGTAACATTAATGGGATTGTTGGGTGGATGTTGGGTATGAAGAGATGTGTAAATACAGGGAAGATGGGGTTCTTGTCAAAAGCATGGGGAGGAGAGGCTGATGGAGCAAGATGGCGGGTGTGGTTAGGAAGCTCATTTTTGTTTGCTCTGAAATGTCTCACTCTGTAACCCTGGCTATATAGAGATCACTATGTTAGACCAGGCTGGCCTCAAACACATGATTTTCCTGCCTCTGCCCCCAGAGTGCTATGATTACAGGCATGTATTACAATGCCTGACAGGAATCGACTTTAGCTGTTGGGGTATATGGGGGCAAGGTCTCATGTAGTTCACCACTGGTCTTGAACTTGCTTTGTAGCTTGAACTCTTTCTGTCACTCTCGTTCAAGTACTGGTCTTATAGGTATGTGCCAAGATGTATGGCTAGGAATTTGATTCTTGACAAACCTACTGGACTGTGACTACCACTGAACTGCAGAGACATTTGGGTGCCACCATGCCTGGTTTATGTGGCCCTAGGGATAGACCCCAGGGTCCCATGCATGCTAGGCAAATACTGTACTAACTGACCTATGTCCCTGGCCCTAAACTTCTTTTTGGAAAAAGCATATAGGATGATACAATGAAGCCTCCAGATGCGTCATCCAGCTCAACAGTAATCAACCCACAGCCACTACACATTCCTCTTCTTTTAACTTTCTAGTTTGGGTAGCTTTTAATTCTCATAATTTCAAATATACCATAACGGGTGCTAGAGAGATGACTCCATGGTTAGGAGCACTGGCTGCTCTCACAGAGGGTAGTGCTATGGAGCCTGCTATGAGGAACCCATTGTGGCAGGAGCCGGTTCAGTTCCAACCACCCCAGTAATGGCTTAAAACTTTCTATAAGTCCAGTTTCAGTAGATATGATGCACTCTTCTGACTTCTGAACGCACTGCAGACATGAGGTGCACTTAACACACATGCAGACACAACACTCATACACATAAAGTAAAAATAATGTATGAGAACTCAAACATAGCATAGTGACTTTTAAAGTACATTTGTTGTCTTCACAGTATTTTTCTAGCATATACAAAGCAGAAACACTCTACTAGAACACATCTTCTTGTAAAGACCTCTTTCCTTGGGGGCAAAGGGAACAGGTTGAGACCTGCAAAGCTCACAGAGCCACTGTCTTGAAACACCATTCAAAAGCTGATGGTGTCCCAGGGACATCAACCAAGATGGAGGGGTGCTAAAGGGAGGGGAGGAAGGGGAAACTGCAGTTGGGATGTAATATATGAGAGAATGATGATAATAATAATAAACAGTGTGAGTGGGAACCCCAGACATCACACTGCACAGATTTTAAGGGGGTGGGCACAAAATAACTGATACTGTGTATTTCCCTCCCGAGGTCCTCTGGTCATCAACACATAATGAACAAAAATCGAATGCTGGGTTCCTGGAACTGGGCATGGAGGAGGATGGGCACTTTTTGTTTAATGGTTTAGTTTCATATGTGATGATGCAGAGCTCTGGAAATGGAGGGTGGGGTGGTTACACCTCAGTGAGAATGTGAGCAATGCCACCGAGCCATATGTTCTGAGATTTTTTTAATATTTATTTATTTATTATACAATATTCTGTCTGTGTGTATGTCTGCAGGCCAGAAGAGGGCACCAGACCCCATTCCAGATGGTTGTGAGCCACCATGTGGTTGCTGGGAATTGAACTCAGGACCTTTGGAAGAGCAGACAATACTCTTAACCTCTGAGCCATCTCTCCAGCCCATGTTCTGAGATGTTTAAGCTACTAACATGTTAAGTATAAATTACCCAATAAAAATCATGTTGTTGAAAAAAAAAAGCTGACGGTGACAGTTTGATGGTCTGTGACCCTGGTCTGGCCATGCGTCTAGATCCTACACAGGAGGGACACGTTGCTGATTCTACAACACACATCTCAATGTACTGGGATCCTGTTTTCTGTGCTCCTGGTCTTGGCCTCTGAGTAGCCCTTTGGAGCCTCCTTCCTTGACATTCTGATGGCCATACCATCATGCTAAACATCACACTTTGAAAGACACCCTTGGGGTTAGTTTAGCAAGTAGCTTCTCCTTCCCAGCCTCACACCTTATACCTGCTGCTCTGTCCCTGATGATCCTGCTGTCAGTCTTTCTCAGTCTCCCGTGGTCCCATGCATGGGTGGCCTTCTCGCCGTCCCTTTGTCCTCTCCAATGTCTCTTCTGTAATGAGCACTGGGGCCCTCAACCACACCATCTGTGGTGGTTTGAATGAGGATTGTCCCCATGGACTTTTAGGTTTGACTGTTTGGTCACTAGGGAGTGACACTATTTGAAGGGAATAGGAAGTCTGGCCTTGTTGTAGGAAGAGTTTCACTGGGGTGGGCTTTGAGGTTTCAAAAGCCCATGCCAAGCCTAGAGTCTGTCTTCCTGCTGTCTGTGAATCTGGATATAGACCTCTCAGCTACTTTTCCAGCACCATATCTGCCTGCATGCCTCCATTCTCCCCACCGTAGTGATAATGGACTAAACCTCTGAAACTGTAAGCCAGCCCCAATTGAATGCTTTCTCTTATAAGAGTTGCTTTGGCCATGGTGTCTCTTCACAGCATGAACACTGACTAAGACATGGATGGTCTTTCTCATTTACCTCATCTCAGCCACCTATTTGTCTCATTTGCTACTCTGTCTCCAGCGTTACAGTGTATGATAGCAGATGTTTGTGTTTGTTAGAAAACCGAGAAAATTAAGTAATGAAGACTTAAAAGTAAATAAAGATTTAAATTTGGAATTACAATCTTCAGTTTCCTGTATGCTAACAGAATGCCTTGGATGATCATTGACTTAGGAAGAAGAAAGGTCTGGTTTTGGCTGGGCATGTTGGAGGTTTCATCCATGGTCAGTTGGCCCCATTACTATGGAGCCTGCAATGAGGTAGTACATTGTGGCAGGAGCTTGTGGCAGAGAAAGCTGCTTACCTCCTGCCTGTGGGTGAAATAGAAAGGAGGAAGAAGGGGTTGAGGTCTCCAGGGCACACCTCAAGGACTGCAATTCCTCTGATGAGGTCCCATACCTCAGAGATTCTGTCACCTCCCAACAGTGTCCAGGTTGAGACAAGCCTTTGGCACATGGGTGTTTGGGAAACAGGCCCCAACTGTAGCAAAGATCGCCCAGATTATCCAATTCAACAAGTCACAATGTCCAGGAAGTAGGAAATCTTGGTGAGTCCCAACCTCTTACCCCAAACTCCTAGGACCAAATACCCTAGAAGTCACTTTTCAGACACAAGGGAAGATCCAGAGGGTCACTAGATACCATATGCCTCTCATATGGCATGGGGGGCAGCCCCTCACATCATCCCTGTGTCTGGATGGAAGCATGGGCACTGATAATCAGGTACAGCAAGATGGTGCAGGCTATGGTATGTCGCCAGCTTGACAAGACACTTGCCATTTTCAGAGCATTTTAGAAATACAGACCCAAGGCTGGAGAACTGGCTGTTTTAAAGTTCAGATCACCTTTCATTCTTCCCAATATTTATTACAAAACATTCAAAAGCACAGCGATGTCGTAGAATTTACCACTGTGCACCCACCTGCACTTGTACTTTCCCCATAGCCGCGACAAGGTACGTGAAAAGCGGCTAAGGGAAGGAAGAGTTTGTTTTGATTTATGGGGAGAGGGTGCAAGCATGAGGACAGGGAAAGCAAGGTAGCAGGAGGGTGTGGGCTACATTGTGTCACAGGCAGGAGGCTGAGAGGTGATTGCTTCTGCGTCCCTTGCTTTCTGTCCTTTAGTCAGGCCATGAAACAATACAACCCACAGTTAAACCATCTCAAAACCCCCTCACAGACACAAGCAGAGGTGCATCTCTTAGGCGATTCTAGATCCCACACAGTTGACACGATTACCTCATTCACCCATTACCTGAACTTTACCAATCCCATTTTACTCACATACTTTATCACTTACACATCTGCCCGGCCCCTCTGTCTAGAGAAACACTTTACCATGAGCTCAGCCCCAGTCTGTGTTGTTACTTGTGTTGTGCTTTGTTTTGAGATGGAATTTGACAATCTTGTCCATGTCGGCTTTGAACTCCTGGATTCAAAGACATCCTCTTCCTTAGCTTCCAAGGTCCCTGGCTCACCCAGTGTAACCTAGGCATCTCTGACGCATTTTAAAGCAGGTGACAGAAGTCGCATCCTTCCTCTTCAGTACTCAGGCACACATGCCACTCTTGGAGCTCAATGGTGCTTTTTAGGGGTTTGGGGGAGGGATGCAGAATTTCCATAAAGTGCACAGATCTAAAGTATATACTAATTGCATGTTCTCTCTCCTCTCTCCCCTCTCTCTCTCTCTCTCTCTCTCTCTCTCTCTCTCTCTCTCTCTCTCTCTCTCTCTGTGTGTGTGTGTGTGTGTGTGTGTAAAGCTTTATCAAGGCTCAGAATACTGTAATCAGCTCAGAAAATGCTTTCAAGTCTCCTTCTAGTTCATTTCCGGTCCACCCCTACCCGCAGAGGCACCCTTAGCACTGTCTAAGCTTTTTCCACCAAAGATGGTTTGCCTCTGGGGCAGTAACTTTAAAATCTTCCCTCAAATTCCATCCTTAAAACTTCCTGCTACCCCGTTTAGCTCTACCCTGTCTCAGTCATGCCTGTGAGCACTGTTCCATTTGGGTGAGCTGTGAACCCACCTCTTATAAATACCTTATAAATACAGTGGCTGTCCCTCTCTCTTCTGCCTGTCCTGCTGCAAGAAGAAACTCTCTCCCTTGAGGCCCAGAGTTGTTCCAAAGTCAACCCTTGAGGGGGCAAGATGGCTCAGTGAGTAAGAGCTCTTGCAAAGGATCTGCCTTTGGTGCTAACACCTACATGGTAGCTCACAACCACCCGTAACTTCTGTTCCTGGGAAACCGATGCCTTCTTCTGAATTCTGTGGGCACCACGAATGTACATGATGCAGATACACATGCAGGCAAATTAGTCAAACAAATATAATAAACTATAGCTAAGAATATTTTAAATATTCAACACATGAAGTTCACTATTGAGTCTGATGTCAATATTACATTAAAGCTTTAAAACATTAATTTTGTTATTGTTGTTTTTTCAGGGTTGGAGATGGAGCCCAGGGTTCTCTGTGTGTACTGGGTGAGCACTCTGCCACTGATGACACCCCTAGCTCTTGTTTCATTGAGACAAGGTAGATAGATAGCTCAAACTGGCTTCTGCCTCTTGGGTGTGGGGGTTATGGGCATGTGCTATCAGGCTCAGCTCCTTTCATTGCAGGTTTAATACAGCTCCTCTGAAATGCCTGGGATGGGATGTATTGAAGATTTCAGGGTTTTTCTTCCCATTTTAGAATGCTTGCATACACACAATATGGTAACTTGGAGGTGGGACCCAAGTCTGGACATGAAAGTCCTTGTTCCACACAGCCCGTGTGTACGGAGCCTAGGGGTACTTTTATGTGCCAGCTTCCAGGTTCTCATGTTTTGACTCTTGCCTGTCACATGAAGTCAGGTGTGGAATTTTCCACTTGCTGCATCATGTCAGTGCTCAGAAAGCTTCAGATTTGGCTGTAGTTTGAATTTATGGAGTAGAGATGCTTGATTCTTACTGTTTGCCAGGATTTTATGTAGGGCAGAGGTGAACAGTGAGCTTACTTGAAGTCAGATCCTGTTCAAGACATTTTGTTAGTTGGAATGTCCTCTAAAACTCTTGTCACCTGCCTGCTAAGCTCCCTCCTAAAGATGCCCACTGTTTTATCACTGGGTTTCAAATAAACAGAGTTTGATTTTAAAACAACACTTTTATATTTCAAACAGACTTACTGTTTCCTGTTTGCAAAATGGAGACACAAAATTTAGGGGTCATTTTTCTAAGGGCACTAATCCATATGAGGACCCCACTCCCATGACCCACTTAGTCCTAATGACTTGTCTCCAAATGCCATCACAGGCACGGGGAGTGCCAAAGATCCAGCACACAAACCTGTGGCAAACACAATTCGGTTCACAGCAGGGACTCTAGGATGGAGTCTTGAGCCTAGGAGTCCTTGGAGCCTCTTTCTGCAAACGCATATATGGCCTGGCCCATCACAGAGGCAAACTGGCTGAACTTTAAGCTTGGCCACTATCTGAGTAAAACTGCCACCATCTTCATGAAACCAGCTGTGCTTGCCTCCCAAGAGTTCGTCATGATCAGGTCTGTGGCCTGATGACATATTCTCTCCTAGGAAGGCCTCTAGGAGGGTCACTGGACCTTCACCAGGGTATCTGGCCACTCCTCCAAGCCATGTATATTTAGGTCAGCCCTTATTGCCCGTGGCTTCAGGACCTCAGGGAGGGACTAGATAAATGGCTGGTGTAGACTAGGGGAAAGAGGCTTCATCTGTGAAGCTGAGGGGAAGCCATTGTCCATGATCTGGGAAGACCTTCCAGTGCAGCTGCTCTGAGGTCACCAACACTTCTAACAGTGACCCCTCACCCATATTCACCAGTAAGCCAAGTAAACTCATCCCTAGGACGAGCCAAGGTAGAACTGCCCTTTGGTTTGTCCTTGGAACCTTAGGAAGGTAGATGTCATTCACATCTGCCCACTGTAATGGATTATTAAAAATGCTGCAGGATCCCCGATGGTTGTAGGAGCAGTGGCTGGTCCAGGGCAGGGAGACACATGGCAGCAGGCAAGAGACAGAGACATGGATAGGCACGCCATGCAGAGTGAGGTTGGATATTTTATTCAGTGGGTTATGGAGGGGGAAAGGAGAAGGGGAGAAGAGGAGAGAGAGAGAGAGAGAGAGAGAGAGAGAGAGCAAGGAAGGGACAGAAGGGGAGAAGTGGGGAGAGGCAGAAGCTGCCTCTTCGAGAGGGAGATGGAAAAGAGGGAACTCAGGTAGGAAGCTGAAGATCAGCCTGTCTCAGCAGAAGGGGGGAGGGAGGAGTGAGGGTGACTTCTCTCTTAAAGAGAAAGAACAGATCATTACACCCACAAAAAGGAATTTTAGCAACAAAAGCTGAAATATTTGTCAGCATTTCAAAGTCAGGCTTTGTGTTAGACAATATTTCATCATTGTGATGAAATGCTTATACAAGGAACTTAAATTTTAGTTTTAGTTCATGGCTTCAGAGATTTCAGTACACCGTCATTTGGGCTTGAAACCCTGAACCTGTGGTGGCACAGTAGTTTCTCATCATATTTCATGAGCAAGTAACAGTCTGACTGAACTACTTACTTCCTGGTGGACTGGAAGCAGAGAATGGGGAAGGGACCAGGGACTACTAGATATAGCCTTCAAAGATACAACCATCAGAGGCACTCTCCTGGTAACCTACTTCCTTCAGCTAAGCTTCATCTTACAAAAAAGCCCACCGTCTGGGGGCATGAACATCCAACAAATAAACCTGTGAGGTTGTGGTGGTTTGAAAGAGAATGGCCCCCACAGAGTAAGGTGCTATTGGGAGTGTGGCTTTGTTGGAGTAGGTGTGGCCTTGTGGGAGGAAGTGTGTCACTGTCAAGTCAGGCTTGAGATTCCATACAAGCTCAAGCCATACCCACTGGTTCAGACCACTTCCTATTGCCTGCGTATCAAGATGAAGGACTCTGAGCTCCAGCATCATGGTGATAATGGACTACACCTCTGAAAATAGAAGCCACCCCCAATTAAATGTTTTTCCTTTAGAAGAGTTGTTATGGTCACAGTGTTTCTTCACAGCAATAAACTTTAACAAAAACAGAGGACAATTCACTTTCAAATGCCAAACACTCAAAACCCTAGAAAAATGGAAGGATGAGAAAGCAGGGCCAGCATCCTCTTGGTGTCAGTAGCTGAAACCAAGAGCCCCTTCCTCTTCACGCCGGAGTAGCTAGTAGCAGATCTGGAGTCCTCATCTCTCTCCCTTGTGAAGCCCCAGGTACCTTCTTTTCCTTGGGTTTTAGTCTTTGCCAGAGCAACCTCTTAGGTTTGTGACCTCTTTCATGGTTCTAGGCACCTTTCAAAACCTGAAAGGAGTTGCGCTGACAGAACATTCACAACACATTTCAAACGAAATTTTAAATTGCAGCCTGCCACGGAAGCCTAGACGCCAAGTTGAGTTTTTTTTTCCTCTGAGTCAGTGAGGTCCTCTCCCAGGTTTTCACAGTGCTTCTAGGTTTTCAAAGGGAACTTCTCAAGCTGCACTGGAATTCTAGTGGCAGAGCTTGACGGGGTCTTACCTGAGCCTTACCAGGGTGCTCACCTCCCCATCTCTATTCTTTCCAGATAGTCCAGCTTAGGCACACTCCTGCTTTCACAGCACAGCAAATATGTGGGTCACCACATCCCAGTGCTATGTATACAGTCTGCACTTAATAAAGGCTGGCAGAAATGGATGATGAACGAAGGAATGTATTTGGAGGGATGGATGGGAGGATAGAAGGGGGCATGGATGGATGGGTGGGTGGAATGATGGAAGAAAGGATGGATGGACGACGGATGGGTGGGTGAGTGGATGAATAGAAGGGTGAATACATGGAAGGAGGAATCTCCACTCATCGGCTGGCGACACTTCGTTGGGGGAGCCCGGTGACAGCAACCCTAGGTAGGCAGTTAGTCCCACCTTGCTTGTAGCCGACATTCTCTGGGTCCCGAGGTAGCGTTGCGGTCGCCCGAGGGCGGAAGCTTCCGTGCCGGAACCGGCGCGCTGGGCGCGAGTTGCGGGGGGGTGCGGCTTAGCGGGCGGACCGTCTAGCCGGCGCTCAAGCGGCGGCGTGCGAGGCGGCGGCGGCATGGCGGGCCGGCGGGTGAATGTGAATGTGGGCGTGCTGGGCCACATAGACAGCGGCAAGACAGCGCTGGCGCGCGCGCTGAGCACCACAGCCTCCACCGCCGCCTTCGACAAGCAGCCGCAGAGCCGCGAGCGTGGCATAACGCTCGACCTGGGCTTCTCCTGTTTCGTCGTGCCGTTGCCGGGAGCTGAACCCGGGACCGACGACACGCAGCTGCAGGTCACACTGGTCGACTGCCCCGGGCACGCCTCCCTCATCCGGACCATCATAGGCGGTGAGCGCGGGCCGGGGCGGGAGCCGGGCTCGGGGTCCGAGCTCGCGGGAAGGGACTGGCCTGACTGCCTAGGCCTGGCCGCCCGCCCGGGAGGCTTGGGGGCTCGAACTCACAGCCCACCGACGCGAACGCCGTTCCCGCCTTCACTGCCGTGCAGCGAGATGCTTTCCTAGAAAAACAATCAAGGAAACAAACCCTGCAAAAAGTGTGTACGCAAAAGTTTCAAAAAAAAGTCACTATTCACCTGACGTTTGGTCTCCCCATTCTCTGTCCCTGACATTGTTCCCAGCATTCTATGGATGGATGGTTTCAGGAAAAGTACACAGAAACACAGAAATGCCGGCAAATCGCGGATTTGATTTTTTTTTTATTTTTTATTTTTTGAGACAGGGTTTCTCTGTGGCTTTGGAGCCTGTCCTGGAACTAGCTCGGTAGACCAGGCTGGTCTCGAACTCACAAAAATCCGCCTGGCTCTGCCTCCTGAGTGCTGGGATTAAAGGCGTGCTCCACCGTCGCCCAGTGGCAAATAGCGGATTTGAAAAGATCCCTGCTTTTCTTTTCCTGTTGTAGTACTTCGGGGAGGGGCCGGAGAGTGCAAACCTAGTGCCCAGATCATAAGAGGCAAGTGCCCTGTCCCTGGGCTCTTTCTCAAGACCTCATCTCTCCCTTTTTATATACAAATCAGCACTGTCTGGAGACTGCTCCGTATCGAAACATAAAGTTCCATCACTCAGTTTTAAAACTCACACAAAGTTCCATTGTGTACACTTACACCAGCATTTTCTTTCTTTTTTAAAAAAATATTTATTTATTTATTATGTATACAATAGTCTGTCTGTATGTATGTCTGCAGGCCAGAAGAGGGCACCAGACCTCATTACAGATGGTTGTGAGCCACCATGTGGTTGCTGGGAATTGAACTCCGGACCTTTGGAAGAGCAGGCAATGCTCTTAACCACTGAGCCATCTCTCCAGCCCCCCAGCATTTTCTTGATAGACTTTTGTGGTTTTTCGAGGGCTGGCTAGCCATGCAGTAGTGACTATTCTATCCAGAAGGCTTTGGGAGGTGCCCTAGTGTAGCAGAGTAAGTTGGGTCTGAACTGTCTAAGGCAAAGGACCTGTGTGTTTTCCGTTGTGAAGTGTACTGCTAAAATCTACCCCTAGGATTTGTACCGCTTAACTAGTCTTTAAATACAGGCTACTTAGGAATAGGGCTTTATACAAAATCTCTCCTCACTACCCCTCTTTGCTCAACTCTGGACCCTTTCCATTTGTGCACATGAAACTATTCTTATGTCTTAAAATTCCTTTTGCACACTTGTTTAACTTCACTTAGGTCTAGAGACAGGACCCCATAGCCTGTTTTCATAAGTACCCAACACACACACACACACACACATACACACACATATATGGCTGAGGTTACCTGCTGTAACCCCAGTGACCCATTTCCTGCCTGCCCCCTTGCCCGTGGGTTTCTTTCCAGCAGTTTTCTCTAAGCATATGCCTGAATATATACGGGGCAGATGGTTCATTAGTCCCTGGGCATTCCAGGTCCCAGTTGTGGTAATTGGTTAAGTGCTTTGATCTTTGTGGCCTCCTTTTCTCTGTGCTGCAGGCAGTCTGAGACCGCTTCCCTGTTTCACTCAAGTGGAAAAGGAGGCTTACCTGTCCAGGGTCACTCTCTTACACTGTCTGTTCAACCCATAATCCACTCATTAAAGACCACACAGTAAAGAAACAAACAAAACTAACATCTCCAGCTCTATTCTGACTGGTCATATTCAAAAACGTTTTAGAAAATGTCCTCTAAACTGTAAGTTGGAGGTGGAGCACACGGGGTAAAGACTAGTAGGTGGGTGGCCCGTGTCTCAGTGGTGGAGTGTCTGCCTAGTGTGGAGGAATCTCTCGGTTCTATCCTCAGTGTTACCAACAAAAAAGGAAAGATTAAGTCTTTTCTGGTAAATACAGAATCTGCCTTGTAATAACTTCATGATTTTTCATCTTTATGATGGTGTACAAATGGTACAAGTTCAATAAAATTTTGACCTTTCCTAGTTTGTGACTTGGTTGGTGGTCAGGACACTGAACAAAGCAACAACTCCAGCTCCTAGTCAGCCTTAAGGTCCAGAGGGCAAACCACTGTTTACCATACACTGGCTGCTAAGGTGGCAGGCCAGAGTGTCTGTGTGTGCATTTCTTAACTTACTATGCTTTTAACATACTGGAACTGTATTGGATGTAGCTTGGTTGTAAGGGGAGAAACATCTGAAATATAGGCCGGGCAAAAGGACAGGCATTCTTTTGGAGGTGTGCAGAACTGGATTTGCTGCTTTTTTCCTTTCTAGCTGTGTGGCCTTTGAACCTAGTTCTGGGTCTTGCATCACTACTGGATAATGCTAGCCATGCAATTATTTTCTGACATGGCTCTTTTCAAATACTTACTCTTCTTGGACAAACTTTGCAGGAAGCATGTTTATCACGTAGCCACTAATGAAGTTGGGACTTAGGAATGCAGATAGTAAGCTGGACTGTCAAGGCCTGCCTGTCTCCCAAGCTGGGACCTTTCCTTGACACCAGTTTCCTCAATTCCTGCCCACCCCTTCCAATGTGTACATTCAATAGAGCCTCTTTGGTGACAAAACAGTTTCAGTATTAGCCCACTATATACTATCAAATGGCTACCGTTTCAGTATTAGCCCAGTATACGTGATCAAATGGCTACCGTTTCAGTATTATTCCAGTATATATGATCAAATGGCTACCGTTTCAGTATTAGCCCAGTATATACAATCAAATGGCTACCGTTTCAGTATTATTCCAGTATATACGATCAAATGGCTACCGTTTCAGTATTAGCCCAGTATATATGATCAAATGGTTACCATTTCAGTATTAGCCCAGTATATATGATCAAATGGCTACCGTTTCAGTATTAGCCCAGTATATACGATCAAATGGCTACCGTCCGAGTGCTTAGTGTTCTGATTGAGACTATATAACCATACAAGGGAATTTGTTCTCTTCTTGGCTGTTGTTTGTCCTTTTGTTTGTTTTGTTTTTGAGACTGGTTTTCTCGTAGGTGGAGACTGTTTATTCCCTGGCTGCCCAGACCCGAAATAATCACATAGAAACTATATTGATTGCAGTACTATTTGGCAGTACTATATTGATTGCAGTACTATTTCTAGCTAGCTCTTACATCTTAAATTAACCCATTTCTATTATTTTATACTTTACCATGAGGGTCATGGCTTACCGGCAAGGTTCTCACTTGTGGCTCGCGTCTTTCTCCTCTGGTGGCTGCCTACCTCTGGTGGCTGCCCACCTCTGGCGGCTGCCTACCTCTGGCGGCTACCTACATGGCTTCTCCCTGACTCTACTTGCTCTTTCCTCTTTCTGCTTGGCATTCTTGCCTTGCCCTATTCTGTGCTGTTATAGGCCCAAAGCAGCTTTATTCATTAACCAATAGTATTCACAGCATACAGAGGAGAATTCTACATTAGTTTCTTTATATAACCTTGACTGCCCTGGAATTAGCTTTGTAACCTTGAATTCACAGAGTGAATTCCCAAGTGATGCTATTAAAAGTGTGTGCCACCATTACCTGTCTTGTTGTTGCTCTTCTTGCTCATATCTTGAGAAAACTGCTTTCTGGTGTTAAAATGTGGCCTGACCTCACTGGACTGGTGAGACCACTATTCCTTAGGGAGATTAGATCCCTATCTTCCTTTTTGGGAACCTGGAAGATGGAGGTTTTCCTGTTGAAAGGAAGTATGCTCCTGTTTGGAGTGCCTGTTCTGGCCCATCCCTGTGGCCAGGAGGACTTTGTAGCTGGGCAGTATCCTGTGGACTAGAGACATCACATTGGTTTTTAGTTGAGGAAGCAAGCCGGCCAGGTAAAGTGTGCAGGGCTGCTGCTGGAAGCCAACTCTCAGCTGTTCTTAGGGCCCATATATCAGTCTGCCCTTGCCTTCCTGAACCAGCTACAGGCCAGATCCTGACAATGCCTTTGGAATTCCACCATTTGGACACTGCTGTCTGAACAGTGGTTGGGGTTATTCACTGTCCCTGTTTTCAGGGGTTCATCAGGTCATATCAGCCCTTCCTTCTAGCTTCTCAGTCCTTTTTTGTTTGGTTTGGTTATTGGTATAGAGTCTTTCTAGCCCTAACTGTTCTGGAAATCACTAAGTAGACTAGGCTAGTCTAGAACTCACAGAGATCCACCTGGCTACCTCCCAGGTGCTGGGATTATAGGTATGCACCACCATACCTGACTCTCCAGTATATTATTGTATTTGGACTAATTCACCCTCCTTGTTCCAGGCTCAGTATCCAGGCCCTGTCTTCCTTGGAGCCTCCTCAGTGACTACTTTCCTATGTTTCTGGCCTTCAGTCATGCTGCTGACTTTTCTACTACTTAAGTAGGTCAGCAGTTGCTTTCCCCAAGGTCTTTGCACCTGCTACTGCTTCTGTGGTATGTCAGACTCCTTGTTGCTTGTCCCAGTTCAAATGTCACTTCATTTGTGAGTCCCCCCAACCTACCTCTCTATGGCATGTCCCTAACCCTTACCCCTCATACTTTCCCATTTCCTGATGCCCCTTGTATGTTGTGTCACTTGTCATTTGCTAGAATTGGGGCTCTGAGAGCAGATTGGGATTTGACTCGCCAGCACTCTGTGCTGCCTGGGCTGGCATCTAGCAGGTTCTTACAGAATTCTGAGGGACGGAGAGCTGTGTTTCACCTGCTGGCCTAGCTGGTTGTGAGTTAGTGGGCAGAGTTAGGACGGGGCTGACCTCTTTAAGTGCATCCTGGTGTCCAGGAGATGACAAGAGAGCTGACAAAGGCACACTGCCATGCCTCAAGGGATCTCTGAAGTTCTATGCACAGAGGACAGAAGCTAGAGTACTCACTAAGCTGGGCCTGCGGTGCACTTGTCTACCTACTCAGTCTGCTGAGGCAAGAGGATTACTTGGACCAGGAATTTGAGTCCAGCCTGGGTAACATAGTGATTCTCTGTTAAAAAAAAACAACAACAACAACAACCCTTCCCACCTCTTGTTGAGGGACAGGGTATGGGCACATTAGAAAGAAAAGCTTTCCTAGGGCAAGGAACAACTTGATGAGGCTGCTTTGTCAGTTAAGGTCAGAGGTAACTGGTAGCATGGGGTGCAGCAGGATGTCATGGGATATGACGGCGTGTTCATTACAGTGGATGGTCTGAGCAGAGTTAGATCCTAGAGGGGAGCCCTTGGGATGGTTTCTCCTAGGGGCCTGGAGCATTTTGGAAGGCTGCTGCTGTGTAGATATATGATGTGGCCAGCTGAGCTGTGGGTATGAAGTTGCAGGCAGGGACGTTGTGCACTGAGGTGTGGTCTTCTAGTCCTCTCCTCCTGGGATCCTTGGATGACTATGCCATAAGTTCTCAACCTCTAGGTTGCAACCCCATTGCGGGAGGTTAAACAACCCTTTCATAAGAGTCGCCTGAGACCATTGGAAAACACAGATATTTACATTATGATTTATAACAGTAGCAAAATTACAGTTAGGAAGTAGCAACAAAAATTTTTTTATGGTTGAGGGTACCACAACATGAGCTGTATTAAAGGGTCACAGTGTTAGGAAGGTTGAGAGCCATTGGACTGTGAGTGGTTTGCTGAGTGGTTCAGACCCTTTGTGGAATATATACTCCTCTAGAGGAGGCAATCACAACTGATCTTCAAATGATGGTCCCTTAAGTTAAAGCTCATTCTCTGATTCCGTTGTTCTCCTAGATGAACTATCTAGAAACAAGAATCCTTTCTTCATGAAAACTGATTTCATCTTCCTTGTGGCTGAGCTGAAGCACCTGGTGGTACTCGGGGCTGGAGGTGACAAATGCATGTGTTAGTTATTTGGTGCTGTCCTGGTTGGTACATCGGCCCGTTTTGTTAATATTTTCTTAACCTTCACAGCTTCCCTGGGGAGTAAAGGTGAAATTTACTTTTTACAGTTGAAGAAAACTGTACCTCAGAGAGAGCAGGGACACAGTTACTGTTAGCCAGGTTTGAACTTAGCCCATGTGCCTTTACAGCCATTGTCTGGCTTTCCTAGAGTAAATGAAAAGTGTGCTGTCCACTGCACTCCCTCCCCTCGTGGTAGTGCTTTAGGGTGATATTTTTCTCAAATCCATTTTCAAGTATAAATCTTTCAGGGTTAGAACTTCAAAAAGATTAAACAATGTATGTTTTAAAGACTTGGGTTGGGGTGAGAGACTTAAGGCTCATCTTCAATCTAACTCCAGTAGGAAAGAGGAAGGCTGAAAAATGCTGGAATCTTGGCCTGGCAATTTATAGTCTTCTGGTGGCTGTGAGGATTAACAGTGTATTGTCTCTGAGTCTTTTGTTCTAGTTGTTAATGAACAGCCACCACTGACTTGTCTCGAAGCCCTCCCATCCCATACCCACTATGTGATGCAAGTCCCACATGGCCAGGGCCGTCCCTGGACCACTCCCTGATGGGAATGAACCAGAGTTTGTTCATCTGACCTAGTCACTGTACTTGGGAGCTTAGGGCGATTTTGGTTTGTTACTCTGGAGACAACTTTCTTTGCAAAGCTTAAGCTATGTGTCATCATTTGGTTTTCTGATTTCCTGTACTCTTGGTGCTCAACGGGTAAAAGCTTTCTACCAGTGAACTGCTTTTCCAGGCCCATCCTTTTAAATCCCTCTGTATTCTGTCTGAGA
The DNA here is from genome assembly GCF_014885135.2 of Alexandromys fortis. Taxonomy (NCBI): domain Eukaryota; kingdom Metazoa; phylum Chordata; class Mammalia; order Rodentia; family Cricetidae; genus Alexandromys; species Alexandromys fortis. The sequence goes on along the minus strand of NW_026068039.1, from coordinate 3,570,957 downwards.
CCCTTCCTTTGGACTCACAAATGTAACAGGGTTTATGTATGAAAAGAATGTATGTCATCAACCACATTTCTCATGTAGTCCATACTGGCCTTTCCTTTTAGGTATGCATACCTAGGGCCAGACTGCTGTTTGGTAAGCAGAGGGGGCTTGGACCTAGGCCTTGGCAACCAGGGAACACAGGAGTGCTATTCTAATGTAAACAAATATGAAAAATGCTTTTTGTTTTCTTTGCTTTTGGTCTTTCTGTAAGAATCTGTATAGGAGGGCTGGAGAGATGGCTCAGAGGTTAAGAGCATTGCCTGCTCTTCCAAAGGTCCTGAGTTCAATTCCCAGCAACCACATGGTAGCTTACAACCATCTGTAATGGGGTCTGGTGCCCTCTTCTGGCTTGCAGGCATACACACAGACATAATATTGTATACATAATAAATAAATAAATATTTTTTTTTAAAAAAAGAATCTGTATCGGAACATGTGTTGTTAAAGTGTGGTACTTATATGCCTATTCTACAACATTGAGGCTTAGTTAGGTGTAGAAGGGGAAGTGCTTCCTTCAACTCAGAGGCTTTGACATCAGGTATCTGCTGGGCCATGATTCCCTGTTCTCTGTTCCTATATCTGTTATTTTCAGTGCACACACACATCCTGGAAGATTCTGCCGTCTGGTACAGCTTTTGTACTCTCCTCTATTAGGTGATGCTGGGCCAACGTGAATTCCTTGCTTTCCCTTGCTTCAAAGGCTCGTTGGTCAGTAGGAAGTGCTCCCCGCTGCAGTGCGCTGCTATAGAAATACAAGTGCTTCTGCTGTGCCTGGCGCCTTATCGCTCCCTGACCCCACTTGATCTCCTTCCAAGCTGCAGTGCCTTAGCTGTCTCCAGGAGACTCAAGTTGAGCTGCTCTGTGCCACTTTCTCTTGGAGCTGGACAGCGGGTGACTTTGCTTTGGTTGGGGTGACAGTGTGGGAGCGGCACAACATCAGACACAGTCTTGAGTTTAAATTAATGCAGAATATTTGAGCAGGAACCAACAGGAAAGAAAAATGGAAGCAGGTAGTCATATTTCATTCCGTTGGGGTACATTTTTCTTCTCATGGGACTTGCCCTTGAGAACAAAACATATCAAATGTTAAATCAAAGAATATTTTTGTAGTCATGCTAGGAATAGAAAATAATGCAAAGACTTTGCCTTCTTGAGGCAAATATTTCACTGGAAGGTTATAATCAAAGTCAGAAGGAAATTGTAGCCACAGCTTTGGTAAAGCTGTGATCACTTAAAATTAATTGCTTTTAAGCTTTTCGTTGAACGTCTCCTGTCTGCATCCACATGTCTCTGAATTTTCTTTCAGAACCACTTCATTCAGGTTGGGGTAAGATTTGTGCAAGCATCTCAGAAGGTATAACCTATAAATGAAGCCCCAGGACCTGGCCCTTCTTGGTGATTCTTTTGTTCAGTGGAATGTCAGCCAGGCTGGGGCTGAGCCTTTCATGATTATCTGTTCCCTTCTCAATAAGGGCTTTGGTAGCATGTAGAAAGTGATGCTGTCCATAGCTCTAGCCTTCAGCAACCTTATAGCCCTGGTTCCAGGAGGGTGGCATTTCTGAGGCAGCAGCCTGTTGGGCTAGGAGCCAGTCTGAACTGAGCACCGTTTTGTCCTCTTCTATTGGAAGCACTATGGGATAGGGATGATGCCTGTGTTTTCTGTAGCTCTCTGGCCTGCCACACAGAAAGTACATGATAATTTTTAAAAGTAGTTTAGTTCCGATAGCATGCAGTTCATCATGCTCAGTGGTTTCCTATGTGCTTATGGTGTCTGTCCTCCACAAAGAAGCGCTGTGTTTGCTCACAATCAGTTCTGCAGACCTGGGCAGCTGCTGCCTCCTTCACAGCTCTGTAGATTTGCCTTTTCTAGAATTTGACAGAAATGGAATTATTTTGTGCCTGGCTTGTGGTTGGGATATGCTTTGTAGTTGTTTTGAAAAAAGGGTCTCACTGGGTAGCCCACGCTGACCTTGACCTTGCAGTGTTCCTGCTTCTGGCATTCCCAGTGTAGAGTATGCCTTTTCAAGTTAATCCATACTGTAGCATGTAACTCTACTTCCTATCTTAAAAAATGAAATCTGCTTTTAATTGTGATAAAATAGATATAATACTTGTTATCTTACTAAGCCATGCAGGTTGCTTCCTTCTGTGTATTGCCTAGCCTATATAGAGACCCCTGTCCTAGGGACTTCTGGTAAGAGAGGGTCAGATGGTGATATCTTGGTGGCTTTTGTTTTTGTTTTGTTTGTTTTAAGACAAGTTCTCACTATGTAGCTTTGGCTGTCCTGGAACTCACTATGTGTAGTCCAGACTGGCCTCGAACTCACAGAGATTTGCCTGCCTTTGCCTCGAGAATGCTAGGTGTGTGCCATTATGCCCAGCTGTCTTGGTGTTTTTATCCATTCACTTTGGTTCTACATGCACCTACTGCTGTTTGGATATGAAGCCAGATATAAGCCATGCATGTCTTCAAGGGTCTTGTAGTCAAGAGAGGCAGGAGGCATTGGGTTAGGCAGATAAAATGCAGGGTTGTAAGAGTCTTGATCAGGAGAACCAGTGTGATGTGATGTGTGAATGTGTTGTGGCCCAAGCAGAAAGGACAACCCCCTGATGGGGACACAAGGCCAGGCCTAAATAGGTGACCTGGAAATTTCTAGGCAGAAAGACCACAGAGAATAACCTCAGCAAAGTTCTGGGCTGTGAGAACAAGCTGGTCTGCTGGGGAAAGTATGAGGTGGTGAGGCACTACGCCAGTCCAGAGAGGATGATTGAGAGCTTACTGGTGAAGAAGATGGAGGACATTTCTTTCACCTAGACGATCTAGCATGCAGACAGACAAGGCAGGACCAGGGCATGGAGCTTGTGAAAGAGGAAGCCAGTAACAGGCTCAGTGGCTAGTGACTGGCTGGGATAGAACTCAGAAACTGGCTCCTTTTTGGGAGAGAGTGTGTTTTAATCAGGGGTTCTTATTATAATGCTTTCCACAAGCTCCCGTGGATTCTGGAGAAGGGTCCAGGACAAGTGGCTTTAGGAGTAGGCCTTCTGCATGTGACCCTCCAACAGCAAGCAAGCATGCAGGCAAGCAGATGGGTGGTCTCAGGAAGAACATAGAGTTCTGGGGTGCTGGTATGGAGTGCCAAGCAAGGCTGAGGAGCTTCTGCCTCTCAGGAGAGGATAAGTATAGGTTTAGAGGACATATACTGCCTTGTAGACACCATTTGAGACCCCCGACACCTACTGTATTCTCAAAGCCTGTCTCAGGCCTGGTTCCTGCCATTCCTTTGCCCAGGATTGCAGTCATGCCTCAGTCCATGTCAATATCAGAAAAAGACTATAGCTCCTGAAGAGTAGTTTATATGTATAACAAGTCGGATGGTCACAGACACAGGTTCTGTCACCATCCTCCCCTGCACTGCTCACCACTCTTCTCTGAACTATTTGAGTTTTGCTTCTTGTTAATTGGGTCTTTCATTTTCTTGTGCTGTGCAGGTGGGGCCCCTGCAGCTTTGAAGTGTCCTCACTGGATAGGAGGGAAGACTTAGCTAATGTGGATGCTCCTCTTGGCAGGAGAAAAAACAACTTAGCTGTTGAGAGAGTTGACTTTCCCTCTTTCTCTGTCACTGTATTGTGATGATGTTTCTCTTGTCGTGGAGCCTTCAGGAAGACTAAAATGATTTCCTTTGTCTCTAACCTACTTCCTGAGGATATTTATTTGGTGGCACGCACAGGTGCTACCTAAAGATAAACTTCACATTTTCTTTTAAAAACAGTGCTGGAAATGCACTAATGTTGCTCTGCTTGGTTGAAGGACCTGCTGGGCATGGCCTTTTCTAGTAGGTTTAAAGCCTAGGGTAAGTCAATGGCTGCTGCCCTTGGCCATCTGACCTTGACACTAGAGCTCAAACTGCTCATCTGCATTGTATTGTGACATCTGAAGACGGCTACTCCACTGTGGTTGTTTCCAGATGAATCATCTTCCTCACTTGGCACTGCACCAGAGACCCAGTATGTGTATAGTTAGGTATTTCCTATTCTAGAAATGATGACTTAGGGCAAGCTCAGGGATGATCTGCAGAGCTTAGCTCTAGAAGAGGAAGACAGACCTAAGAAAGAAGGCTCTATTTCTTTAACACTTCATTCTGACACCTAGAGACTAGAAAACCACAAACTGGCAAAGATTGGCATCCAGTAGACACTCTATTGCCAGTGCCCCTTTACTGCATAGCCTAACGGTCCTCCGAAGGACCGCCACATTTCCAACAGAACTTCCCAGTGAATGTTGTTGAAAGTTTACTGGTGAAGATGATGGGGGACGTTTTAGCTAGAGGACCCAGAGTACATAGACAAGGCAGATGCAGAACATGGAATTCACAGAAAGGAAGCTAGTAACAGGCTCAGATAGTAATAATGTTCTGATTGTGTAGTGTGACTGTGAGTGTTGGGTAGCCATTAGAGCCTTTGTATCAAGGCATGGAAATACAAATTGTTTCTCAGTGCAGCGCTGCATGGACCGAGATATGGCTAGTTCTGCATCCCTACTGAAGATCAGGGTTGGTGCTATCCACTGCATGTGGTTTGTTGCTAGGGGCTGTTATCTTTCTGGGAGGGAGCTTGGGGCTCCTTTCCTTCCTTGAATTCCAGACTTGCTCTCTACTCGTTTTGTACACCTACCAGTCCCCCCTCATCCTGCTTATCTTCCTAGTGCCCCTTCTAAGTATGGCCTATGAAATGACCCTTGGGCTTTCCTCCTCCTCCTCCTCACAGGAGCCACTTGGTGGCCTTATACCTTCAGTAGTTCCATCAGTGTGACTGCTGCTTTGGGCCAGGCTTAGCTCCTGACAGAGTGAACTCAATCTCCCAGTCTGCAACCAGAAATTCTTCCTAGGTACTTTCTATACCTCTCTGCGTAAGTCTTCAGGTGCTCTCTGTTGGCAGAAAGCCCAAACCCCTCATCATGACTGATGTGGTCCTTCCTGATAGATTTTGGGTTTTCTCCCTCTGGGACTGCGTGGCACCGCTTGGATACTTCTACACAGACAGAACATGCTCTCTCAGACGGTGCCTTCTGATAACAAGCGTTTTTCTGGGGAGCCTGATCTCAGGCTACACTAGGTAGCTTCACTGATGGCTTGTAGAACCCTGTGCATACTCTTAGGAGCTTATTCCTTCCATCTTACTCATTTTGTATTTACTGGGTAAACTCTTTGTGGGCTGGGGCCTGTTGTTATTTAATTTGGCCTCTAAGGGGATAGGATGGGACCTGGCCCCATCTGAATAATTGGCACATATGTGTAGGCACTCAGGAGTTACTGGATGCATGGGTAGGTGGATGGATGAATGGATGGATGGGTGGATGAAGAGGAGATCATTCCTACTGCCTGCACCAAGCAGCCTTATTCCTGTGGTGCTTTAAGGGACTGACCAGAGTTCAACAGTGGAGGAAGCCTGCCTTGAGGTTAGACAAGTTAATCTCTCAATGGAAATTCAATCCTCACTTTTCATTTTCAGGCCACTTTGCGTAGCAAAGTAGTTTAACTCATAGCAGATTTCTGCTATGCTGATGGTTAATTTCACGGCCCACAGAGGGTCAGTACACTAATGCCGAGAACACGACGACCTCGGTGTGGCTCGCCGCACACAGTGAGGGCCCAGCTGCCCTGTTTTTGTAGAGTAGCAGTATTCAAACATCCTTCAGCAGGCCGATTTTGAGTTAACAGGGGTGACCCTTTCAAGAACATTTTTAAAAGCTAACGCATAGATCCCTCCCAGGCCGTGTATTTTCCTTTCTCTGTGCAGTTCAAAAGGGCTGTGTCATCTGACAGGGTTTTGTCGGCAATCTTCAGCTTGACCCTGGTTGTTTAAATCTGCAGGAGGAAATTTGAACAAACTTGTACTTTGGTAATTCTTCTGCCTTCATGAACCTTTAACCTTAAGGTTTCTTTCAGAGCCACTGGCTGCATTGTCACCCGCTGTCCCTGCTGAGGCTTTCAAAGGGCATTGTCTAGTACGTCTGTTTTCACTTTGCTACTGGCGTTCTTTTGAGGAAGGGTATTAATTCAGACCTGGTTCTGAGGCGGGGGGGGGGGGGGGGGGGGGGGTACTTTTAAACTTGCCCCGGAGCTCAGAGACGGGGAAATGAGCATAATGCAAGCCCGTGGCTGGTGCTGGTGAAGGAGATGGAGGCCTCCAGCTATCCAGTGGGCAAGCTCAGCTCTGCCATGTCCTGCCTGACATCATGACCAAAGAGGTGATTGGCTCTGATAGGCAATCCTGCTGAATATAAAATCCTAGAGCGCCAAGTTCTTAGGAACCTGGGAAATCAGCGGTGATAATCGGGTCCCACTGACCACATATCAGTGAACTTCCTGGGATCAGCAAGAAAGCTCCTTAAGTCTGGGGAAGGGCTCTGGTGTTCCTCTGTCCTGTTACTTCTCAAGACTGACTCCCTGATGCTTGGTCCATCCTGCCTTTCTCTTCCCTCCACCAACTAGCCAATCCATCATCCTTCACTCCTTTTTTTGTTTTGGGCAATGTGACCATGATGGTACCAGCACAAGTCCTTGTGGGCATCTAATGTATGGTGATTGAGACTGGACCTTGCTTGTTTTGTGTCATACACTTTAATGCAGGCTTTGGGGCTGTTGGAACCCCTGGCTCAGCTTCTTGACTTTATGTTTTTCCGTGGGCCTCTTAATATCCTAAAAGTAGGGCGAAGCGACCTTAAAAATTCTTCTAGCTTGATGGCACAGAAGGAGAGGTGGATCATCATATTAATCAAATCCATTCAGCAGTCTCAGAGAGATTTGCATGCTTGCAAGACAGAAGTTCCTCTTGCTTTCCAGACAGGTGGGGGCAAGTATCAGGAAGTAAGCAAAACCATGAAGAATTGTGAGCAGTAGTCAGTACTAAGGATGATACAGGACTGTTGGCTTTTTGGTATCTCCTTGAGGCCTCCGCGAGGTGATGGAGTTGGAAGTAAATTCTGGAGAAGATTGGGGCCAGCCACTGGTGAGTTGGGGATAGGTACTGCATGACAGAGGAGCAGCATCTACAAGGGATCGGAGGAGGGGCAGCTTGGGCTGGTTTGTAATGGGGACGGTGGGTGGCAGGCAATTGCAGGTATCTTTGGGCAGATATGCACACTTGGACTCTGCTAGTCCTGGTTTTGCTGGAGGATAAGCAATGGTATGTTGTGATCCAGGGACACACAGACCAGTCCTTTGGAGGTGTGTGGCCACACCAAGCTTTTTCTGCTGGCTTTTGTATGTCCTTAGTGCTGTCTGTTTCTGTTACCAGGACTCAGATTCATGTGGGTGTTTTCTACCCTTCTCTTAAGCTCTTTTTGTTGTTCTCGTTGCAGTATTGGAGAATAGGATGTAGGGCCTTGTGTGTACTAGGTGAACACGCTGTACTATTTCCTTTGGTAGAACAATGGGCTGAGGTGGACATAGGGTTGGCAGGCGGTCCTGGCACGACAGAAGTTAGTTTCACTATTCTGTAGTTGTGACTAACCAGTAGACACTGGCACACTGGCATCTCTGGTTGTAGCCACAGAGTGGGAAGGAAGCATTCCTGAGTGGACAGCAGATATGTCAAATAAGGCATCTGCTCGCAAAGCTGGTGAGCAGATAGGATGTGGCTGGAACCTGGCCACATGCCTTTCTTTGCTTGTCTTCTTGGCATGCTGCCCTTGATGTTTCCCTCCCATCCCTCCTGTGGGATGTCCTGGGTGGAAGGTAATTCATAAGGTAGGGATGGGGCAGAGTTTACCTTTTGGGGAGAACTGAGGTTGCAATGGTTTTGTCTCCCAGTTGTGTCCATGAAGTAGAAGAATGGGTACTAACATTCTGATGATTTGTTGTTTAGAGCAGGACTGGAAACTGATTTCAGAGATGCCCAGCTCTTTCCCCAGGGTTTTGCTGCTGAGCAGGTGGCACTGGCCTCAGATTCCTGTGGGTGTGTCTTCTGCCCTTTCCTAAGTTCGCCATGTCCTTTTGTTGCAGTATTGGGTTGTTGGACCTAGGGGCCTGGGATCCACTCTGCCACTGAGCTACACTTCTAGTTCCCTTTTCTCAAAACAAGGGAACAGTAACAGACATCTTTAGAGCTTTCTTGAGATGCCAGCTTGGCCTTCTGTCTCGAGGAAGTGCTTGTGTCTGTGCTTTGGGGAAGTCACCAGTGCAGAAGCAACCTGGGGGGCTCTTGCCCCCTTTTCTGCTCTGGAACCAAATGGGTTTTTTTCCTCTGTGCAGATTTCTTAGATAAATGGATGCGCTGCCTACTCATTATTTTAAGTTTATTAATCATTTCTAAAAGTTTTTAAGAGTGCATAATAAAAGTTCCCATGACAACCAACAGCTTTTTGAGTGTTTCCTAGGAACTGTAAGAGTTCATTGCGTTTAGTCTTTCTCCAGCTGAGTCTTCCCTGTTTTTCATATCTCAAAATCTGCCTCAGAAGGCAATCTGGGGACACGCAGCAAACACTCTAGTAACAGATGTGTGTCTTCTTCCTGACAAGTCCCCAGGCTGGGAGACCCAGCTCTACCCTATAAGCTATCTATTGGATGTGGGTAGATACACCCTCTGCTAGTTGGAGCTGTTTGGGGCACAAGAGGGCAGTGTTTACTTGTAGTCTCCGATGGGTGATCATGTGTGAGTTAACAGGTCAGCACAGTTAGAATGACCTCGGACGTTTTCAAGACAAAATAAACTGTAAGCCACAGTCGTGATGAGTCCTCATATATGCCTTTAAATACATGACCCCTTCAAAACCTTGCTGCTTGTAAGCCTTCTTTTCCCTAAAAAGAAAAATATTGTTTCTTTCAATGTTTATTTTTAATTTTTTTAATCAATGAAAATATGATTTGCAAGTCTTGTACGACAGTGGCAGAGGTTACACAGTGTCGCAGAAGCAAAACAATGGCTTTCTAATTAAAAACCAGATGGGCAGATTTTTGTTTGGAGCAAAGGGTCAAATGTATTTTCTCCCCCTTTCACATCAATGTAAAGATTATCTGCCTTAACTTTTAAAGCATTTGAAGGTGTAGATGTCAGCCATCCACCCTTTATTCTTTCATTTTGCTTTCTTTTTCTACAAAGTGGCTTCCCTGCATCCTGGTAGTCCCTGATATTACCCATGCTTGCATTTTTATAAGGATTTGCCCATTTTCAGAAACTTTCAGGCCAGAGGACATACACTAAAATGCTGATCCTAGCCCCCACCAGATTTCAGTTGCTACAGAACTGGGAGCCCTCATCCTTCCCTCAGGATGCCTCCTAATCTCAGGTGTTTCTAGGATGTTGATGTCCAATAGAGTTTAACTGATGACAACAGTGTGGTCAGGGCCCACTCACTGATAACACGCTATAGGTGACAGAGCAGCTTGGGGGAACAAAGGGAGACCAGGCATAGGAGTAGTCATAGCTTGTCTTGGTACCCCTATGGGAATCACCTGGCCTTTCTGAGCTGCCTCTGCACCCCAGGTGTAGGCAATGTCTTGCATGGGGTAACTGCATCAATAGCGTGTCTATAAAGCTCATGTACAGAGCAGAAGAGGCCCTGACCAGAATAAGTGTCAGGGGTAGTGGGGCTGTTGGACAGGAGGATAGAGATAAGGACATGGATTCCTGACTGGAGACAAGCCAGTTTTTCCCATATTGCTTGTTTACTTGCTGCCTTGAATATGTCCATTGCTAGCCCCAATGAGTATTGCAGCAAAGCACAGCGAAACTCATATGCAAAGAACTGTCCACCACCTCAGTCCCATGATAGCCATCAAGGAGACAGACAGTTTCAGGCTGAGCCCTGTATGTTTTCTAGTTGTTTGTAATCATGTGTCTTCCAAAGGGAGTGTAAAATAGGTGCCACATAAGCCAGGGGTAGGTATGGCATTCCCTGTGGTCTTTCTTTAATTGACCCATGACTTCCAATTTAAATGTGAATTGTACAGCACTGAGTGCCGTGTCAATGGGCAGCAGCCTCACTGGTTTTCCTATGTCCTACCTAAATTCTACATGGGTCTGGGTATAAAAGAAAGATTTTTACACTTTAGGCTTGCAAAAGAGACTGCTTAACAAACATTTTTCCAGGAACAGAATTTTTGAAAAAATGTTAGACCCCTCAGTTTCCAAAGGAGCCTCTTTTGGGTAGGAAGTTGTTTTTTGTGTGGCTCAGGGTGGCTTTGGCTTTTCACTCCCATGGTAGGACTGGCAGTCAGGAATGGAACTCATGTTCTGTGTGGTAATTTCAAGTTAAGCTCTTGGATGCTATGTGTTGGGTTGCTGTAAGCTCATAATGGAGCGAGATGAGTGACACCTCTGCAACAAGCAGTATGTGGCCACACCAGAGAGACATGGTGACAAGACAGAATGAATCTGTGAGAGAATGTTCTGTGTGCTTGCCTGTCTGGGAGGTAGGTAGCGTCATCCTTCTGAAGAGTTTCCTTATACCAGACTTTCCTTCAGAAGTGTTGCAAGGAGGGAAGACCAACAATGCTTAGTCTTTCTCTGTTGGTTCCCATGACCGAACACTTTTGCACAGCCAGCCTGGCCTTTCTAGTGCACATCAAGTTAATATTGTTTTCCAGCATGAATTATGATTCTATTTCAAAACACACATGGATGCTTTGCTTTTGTTTGTATAAATATCAGAAATGACAAACACTGGAAAAAGTTGAGAATGGTGTTCCCAAATGAGCAGGCAGGAGTGGTGTGTATCCATGTGTGTATTGTGGCAGTGTTCAAGAGAGCCAAGCATTTTCTACAGGTTCTCAGCTAGTGAAAGGAACCATTGGGACTTGGCTCTGTGACAAGGCTAGAAAAACTATTCTGGCCACCCTTGCTGTGAGTGCTCACTCTAGTCACTGCTTTCAGGCCCTCCCCTTTGTTTCTCGGGGTGCTGCTTGGCTCTCTGATTGCCATGGCCTTTATGGGCCTGAGCTAGTGTGCTGCTTTTCCCCATAGCATATGCTGCTTTGAATAGTCTCTGGGTGGCCCCTCTTGGGTCGTGGTCAGCAAATAGATTGTGTAATTTTGAGGCAGTTTTCAGTTTTCTGTGTAAATTTTGAGATCAGTTAACTTTCTTGTGTTTGTCTCACTCTGTAAGCTTTACATGTCATGCCTGAAGCACCACAACCTCTTGGGCATGCAGGGAAGACAGAGCGCTAGAGGGTGTGTGCAGTAGGCCTGTGCGTGAAGTCTAAAGACCTCAGGTGGAAAGGTTGGATAAGCCATCCTGTTACCACAGAAATGAACTTTTCTTAACCTTGCTTTCTTTACCAGATCAGGGATATACCCTGGGTATGTGAGAGAGTTAGCAGTAGCAACTGGGATGCCAGTAAGAGGATGCTGCCCTTCTCGTCCCTGTCCCTGGGGCCTGATGTCCTGCATGGTTTAGCATCAGGATGTAGCTACTTTTAGGGTCTTTGGGGGCAGTCAAACATCCTTTCCCTCATCACTGCTGGCATCAGGAAAGAACATTAAAATTATGCAAGAGCAATGTTTTAGAGAAGGAAATGAAAAGCTTAATTTTTGTTTCAAGTGAAGAAGAGGAAGGAAAAATATATTCTTTCTTGCCTAGGACGGAGGACAAAACTGGCCTTTCCTGTGTGATGTCTTCATCAGCATCTCCTCTTTTTTCCTCCTCTCCTCTCCTCTCCTCTCCTCTCCTCTCCTCTCCTCTCCTCTCCTCTCCTCTCCTCTCCTCTCCTCTCGTCTCCTCTCCATCGTGCTTCCCCTCTGCTCCCCTCCCGTTTCCTCCCTCCTTTCCTGCTGGCCCTGCAGAGATCCTCCTTTTGTCTAAGCTAGTCCCAGGGGAATTCAGTGTCATGTTCTGGGGATATTCTGATGCTGGGAATTGTTTTGTTTCATGTGTCTTGGGTCTCCTCTCCAACCTGTACAGTGACTTTCAGGGGCTATGCCAGGTGCTTGCCATGTGCTGACTTGGCTTGTACAGAGTGCTGCTTGTTGCCTTTGGAGTGAGTAGCCAGGGCAGTGGATGGTTACAGGGTGATATCAGAGTTGGTGAGCTTTGGGGAAGGCTGATGTGAATGGAGCTTCCTCTCGGTAAAGCATGCCTGAGGTTCTGGGCCAGGTGGAGGTTCTCTGGAAGAAATTGGTCAAATTCAAAGTTGCTTGCCATTTAATGAGTCCCAGGTATATGAACTCTGCCAGCCCAACACATGCAGGCTCTGAAAAGCCTGAAGGAAAAGACATGGGCCCATTTGGAGGAATGCCTTCTGTAGGGGGAAACTTGCCAGGTATTTCTTTCTTCAAAAAGAGAGAGGGTAAGCTGTCATTTGGAAGCTCCTGAAGGGTCACACAGTTCAGCCTTGACACTGGCCTAGGTCTCTGACCTTCCCTTTCCTGTCCTGCTCTGACTGGGGCTTGGGCACCTTCGTGTGCTTACTTAACACAGCTGGGCTTTCAGCGTCAGTTTTCTTATCTTCCAAATGGGGAAAGAATCCTCTCTCTCTCTCTCTCTCTCTCTCTCTCTCTCTCTCTCTCTCTCTCTCTCTCATGTGCGTGTGTGTGTGTGTGTGTGTGTGTGTGTGTGTAGACTCCCAGTAGTGAAGCTGTACATAGTGCTTCTCTTAACTCAGTAAATTTATAATGGATATAGTTTAGTTTATAAATCCTTATTAGAAGGTATGTATAAAAATCTCGTGAGAAATCTCCCTACCCATCTTTTGGTGAGAAGACATGCTAGATGAGCTGTGACTCATGCCACAAGTGATACACAGATTTATTCTGTTTGAGACTAATTTAACACATTTGAAGTCACAAACATGGTTGGAATTTAGAGGAGGAAGGCCATGGTGGTGAAAGATGATGTAACACAAGGACAAAGAAGCGAGCCACATAAACTTGTGAAAAGCAGTGTGCTTAGTCTTTGGAGATGCCAGTCTGCAGGGTTCCTTGTCCTGTGTTATTTGGAAGCCAATAGGGACTGGTCACTGAAATGTGTGATGCAAGGAGCGGAACCTTTCTGAAAAAAAATTATGTCCAGCATCAAGGAAGAGATTCTAACCACAGCACAGCACAGAGCAGCACAAAGGCGAACAGTGTAATTGGCAGGTTTAAGGCCAAGAGCCGGGAAATGGAATTTGAGTCCTGGCTTCAGTGCTTGTTGGTTGTGTGGATCTGAACTTCTTTGGGCCTCAACTTCCTGGTCTTCAGACTCAAGAAAGAACCATTTTGAGGATGAGAAGACATATATCTGTATACAATATGCAGGTAGTAAACATAATTGCAGCCCCTGCTGCTCTTTTCATTACTATGATAAGACTCTCCAGCCGCCTGGGACTCCCATCACCAGCTGTAAGTGTAGTGTTTCTCTAAAGCCCTATACGTTTTCTCCTGCAGTCTAAATGAGTGCATTGAACCATAGACCAATCTTGTAGACAGGTTTATAAATGAATTTATATGACCAACTTTTGGAAACTGATTTTTCTCTTGATTTGCCACTTTAAAATCAGGTTTTTAGAAGCCTGTAACAATATATAAGAGCCTAAGCTAGGCTAATGTTTGTAAGTCTGGCTAATGTTTGTAAGTCTGGTGAGGGGAGAGTTTCATAAGACTTTGGGATACTTTTCTAAAAGACTGGCTCAGTTAGGGAATACCCCTCCTCGAATTGCTGTTGATGTGGGGGACATATTCATGTCCAGACACACCAAATATGGAAGTTGAATTTTAAAGCTTTTAATTGCCACAAAGCAGTCAGCCTTTATGGGTTAAAGGTTTTGATGACTCTCATTGTCCACATTTGCATGTCTGTGAAGATTTTTGAAAATGAGTACGGCAAGGAACATTTTAGGGATGGCAGGAACTCCTATCAGTTCATCTGATTCTGGAGACCCCCTCACGCGCTTTTCTCTTGCATCCTGCTGCTTGCTTAAACCCGGCAGAAAGTCAGCCTACATCTTAACAATTAGAAAGGCATATTTTTGTCAAATTTTTCTTAGAAGACAGGCATATATATATATATACACACACATATATATGGATGTATATGTGTATGTATATGTATATATACATGCACACACATAAGTATATTAAAATAGGAAGCTTGGTTTTGCAGAGTGAAGAGAGCAGGCAGGAGAGAACTAGACGCACATTTGAATTTGAGGAAGAACCCAGCTGTAAATGGACAGCAGAGCAAACTGGGTTAGCCTGCACACACTCACACAGGAGAAACTGAGCAAGATGCAAGGCAGCCAGTGAAACTGCTCTGAATCAGTCGTGCAGTGCAGACTCGTGAGCTGGTTTGTCCTGCGAAGATTTTGTTATTTCAGAGGCGTGGCTTTTTAATCACTTCAAAGCATTGTCTCTGTTGAGGATATTTAAAATATACAAGTCTTCTTATTTCCCTATGGTAAAATACCACTTTTCCTGAAAAAATTCCCAACACACAAAGTGAAACTGGAAGTTGTAGCTGGACCCTGGTGCTGAGAACTGGAAGTTCACTTCCCTAGCAGTCCACACCAGCTTTGGATTCCTAGACAACGGCCAGATTTCCTGCTGTGTTAGCTCCAACCTTAGTGTATGGTGAAGTTTCTTTGTGGAGCCAGAGAATGGGTAGAAGATGAAATTCAAAGACAAATGGCATGTGTAGGTCAACGATTTAGAAATTCATGTTGAATCTGTACAACCCTAACAGAGCTTAGATGGACTTCCATTCCTTTCCTGTACTGTCAAAACCTTGTTCTACGGCAGACCAAGGCTTCTCCCTGCTTGTGATGGCATTGTTATTCACCAGTCCCTGTTGTTACTGAAGGTGTTGTTTTATCCTGGTAATTCTGTTGTTACATGCTTTGGATATTGGATTTGAAAAAAGTCGATCATGTGTTTGCTTGTGGTGACGAGCGTGGTGTGCAACTGAGCAGGGAAGCGAAGCTGAGATTTTGCATACATTTCTGGACGTTGATGCTGGAACATCGGCAAGGATGCTGCTTGTTTTTACATGCTAGATAGGGTGGGAATCACAGCTTTAATTTTGATTTGTTCTTTTGAAAGATAAGTTGGCCTGACGCTGTTTTAGTCTCTGGAATGAGTGGGAACCCGTGTCTGATGCAGATTGTACTGAAGCTGCATCTCCTTCCCAAGGTGGACAAAACATGTTCTGTGTGCAGAAACGTGAGCTGCTGCCTGCATCGGGAGGAAGGGAGAGAGGAAGCTGTTTGCAAAACTACTTAAAATAAATTTGAGGGGTCAAACATGGAACACAGTCACAAAAGGGAAAGGAAAAAATGCCTTGGGTCAGTTACACTGGAATAGCACAGGCATTCACACTGGCTAGAGGGCTGTGTGTTTCTTGCTAATAAGATACAATTGGAGTAGATAATATTTGAGTATCTATGGCTAGATCTCACTGCCTTTGTATCAGGGAAATTAACCTACAGGGCCATGTTTTAAAAGTTTGATTTGAGGGAACAGATGTCATTTGGAAGAGAGATGGCAAGCCGTTTTTCTCCTTGTGGGAGCCTGCTCAGTCCCAGCCTTCTAAGTGGCATCTTGCGTCTGACTTGGCCGACTATGGCTCAGGCAGAAGGCAGGCTTGCGTTAGCATTTTATTTAAAAAGCGATCGGTACTTTTAAATTAAACATGCAAAGTTATCTTGGTGAGGCATTGAGGCTGCTGGGTTATCGAATTTGGCTCTCAGTTTAGCCAGTTCAGCAGGGGTGGGGGTGAGATCTAAAGCAATTAATATGCAAGCACACTTGAGTCAGCAAGGTGGTAGGTTACTGTCTTATCAGGGCAGAGAGGATCTTTCTCAAGATTTATACTTTTTTGCAGGTAGATTATAAACCTATTGTTTGAGAATCATATTTGAAAGTAGGATGCCAGGTTTTTAGCCCACAAAGCAAGTGGGAGGGGAAACACCTTCTGTCTGTTGTATATGCTTAGAGCAGAGAAGGCCTGATGCTCAGGTCATTTGTGGTTTTCCCTCTTTGCTCACGTTGTTGGGGTGGAAATTTTGTTGTTATTGAAAAGTACTCACAGAACTAGCTGATCAAAGCTGCTGTGTTGAGACTGAGCCTTAAAAGACAAACTGGGCAGGCAAGGTAAAGGTGCCTGCCACCAAGCCTGAATTCAATCCCTAAGATCCACATGGTGGCAGGAGAGACCTAACTCCCTCATGTTGTCCTTCAGCCTTCACATATATGCTATGGCATGTGTGAAAATACACATACTCATACACAGTAAATAAGTAAATGCAACAAATTATAAAATGACAAGTTTAAAAAGACTTAAATATGGGGCTGAGCCATGTGTGCCCTGTAAGGTCACCCTACCCCTTCCACACACACAGCCATAGAGCTCTTGCACCCACTTTGCCCACCTGGTAATACTTGAGGCTTGCACGTACTTTTTCGTACACTCTATGCTGTTCACGGTGGCTATGTAGCAGTGTGGGGGGAGGGCTGCTTTGTCCCATTTCTTGCCTTTAGACAGGGAAAGTAAGCTCTTATGTGCCACACTGCGGAGCTGCATCTTCTTCTGCCTTTAACTGAGTGACTCCAGATCCAGTACCGCTGCAGCCTGGGAAATGTTGCTTGGTTCCAGCAGACAGAAACACTGGTCTCTAAAAGTCAGATGTGACTGAAAAATGAAATTTAAAGATAGAGTTCTTGGAATGGTGCAGCCTTTGTTCTGTGTATTGAAGGTAACCACGATAGATGGTCAGGTTTTTAACCTCTGAGCCATCTTTCCGGCCCCCAGAGGGCCAGGTTTTAAGCAGCAAAGCACACAGGAGGAAATAAGTGGACACCCTTCCCTTCTGGAGGCTTAGCCTTGGATCATTGGCTTAACTTCAGGAATTTGGGGGCTTTTGGGTAGCAGTACCCTTTGGTCAGAGGCGTAGAGCTCTGACTGCTTCAAGACTGCTTCAGGACATTGCCCTGGGATGTATGGCCAAATGACCTCAACTGTTGGAAGGTGACACAGGGACTTAGCCTGGGCATGAGTGGGTGTGTGGCTGGCTCCCTCGTAAAGGGTCTCTAGGGTTTCCTGTGGGGCTGTGCCTCTTCCATCCATGCCACAGTACTTCTCCTTCAGATGAAGGATAAAATACTTGGGAGAATAGCTTTCATTGTTCCCATTCCCGAACCCTTTTCTGTATGTGGAGAGCTTTTTGAGTTTGTCTGTTTGTTTTCTGTCCTCCCATCTCGACCCACAGCCTATGCTCACATTCTTCTGAGCAGATCACATGCGCCTGGCAAAGCAGTGGGCATTCTGAACTCTTTTTGTGCTTCCAGCCATGGTCCTCAGTTTTCAAGGGAGACTTCCAGCCTCCGTCCCTACTTAGGAGGGAACTAAACCAAAACAAGAAGCCTTGACATAAAATGCAAGAAAAAGTTGGCAGCAGCTAACACAGGAGTCTTGAAGTGTCTCCTCTGGAGGGTCTGTCTTATTGGAGAACCACTTACTACAGCTCCACAGCTGTGGTAGGGACAGGACAGAGGCCCCAGCACTCTGTCTGGGATTTTCAAATTCAGAGATGTTTGAGGAATAAGGAAGAGAATGCAAGCAGCACAAGGGCGACACATGCTTCAGGACTTTCTTTCCTGGGTGAAGTCCCCAAATTGCACTGTGGCCAGCAGTTGGCCACTGAAGCCATTGCTTGCTGTCTGTTAATGTCATCACAGACTCTAGGAGGAGAAATGTGTTTCTGTCTTGAACAAAAGAAGAAAATGGGCCATGGAGAGTAGCTGCATCAAACTCAGTAGTAGAAGAGATTTTTTTTTTAACTGTTAGGTTTTTAATTAGGTATTGTATGCAGATGTTAAACAATTCAAGTATACTAACAGATCGATATACAAAGGAAGTTCTGTTCTCCTGTCTTGGAGCTCTAGGTTCCTAATTTTCTCTTGCCAGGTATGTGCATAAAATTCATGGTTCTGGTAACTTTGAGTTGGTACATCTCATCAGACAGCAGCATCGTCTTGCATCTCTGTAAAACTGCAGCTTTTAGACAGCTGCTGAGGAAGGCTGATCACTGGTCAGGAGCATGGACAGAGAGGAGGAACAGGGAAAGCAGTTTCTTGCTGGGTTGTCCAGATTAACTTTTAATTCCTGGGCTCAAGCAGTCCTTCTGT
Organism: Alexandromys fortis; assembly: GCF_014885135.2. NCBI lineage: Eukaryota > Metazoa > Chordata > Mammalia > Rodentia > Cricetidae > Alexandromys > Alexandromys fortis. The sequence goes on along the minus strand of NW_026068039.1, from coordinate 3,552,822 downwards.
CTCAGCCTTCCTCTGAGTGCAGGAACTGTAGGTGCCTGGCTACAGTTCTTTGTTGGAATCCCACTGATGTGGCCATGAATTCCAGTTCCATGTATCACCTGTATCTATATAACCCCCCCCCCCCACGTATAAAATATATATGAGCTGAGCCTGTGTAAGCAAGGTGCTCAAGGTCTGCCTGCTGGGACTGGATGAGGCAGGGTGACCGTACCTGCTAGTTTTCATGGCTGACCCATTCTTCTTATCTGCTCCTAAGAACCTCTGATATGTCAGACACTGTTCCTGCCTTCCAACTGGCATGTGACTTAAAATCTGAAAAATGGGACCTGGCTCAGAGTCCATCTGTGATCTCTAGGTTGTCAGCTCCAGAGGAGACTGCTCTGTCAGTTCGGAGCTGATAGTGCACGCCAGTGGACTCTCCAGCCCTGCATTCTCATAGAGATCATCTTCTCCCAAGAAAGAGGGAGTGTTGCTTCTTGTGTTAGTTAGAAACCTGACGGTGGCTGAGCTTACTGTAGGGCTTTGCCTAGTGTGAGCAAAGCCCAGTGCCATCCCAGCACTGTAAGGAGGGAGGGAGAGGAGAAAATGAGACATGGCCCGAAGAGGAGCCCTCTTCTCTGCTTCTGGACAGCAGTGCCATAGTGTCCAGCCCCTCACACGGCACACAGCAAACCCTCAGCATGCAGTTACTGGGCTCCTTCCTTCCTTCCTTCCTTCCTTCCTTCCTTCCTTCCTTCCTTCCTTCCTTCCTTCCTTCCTTCCTTCCCCTTTCTCTCTTTCCTTCCGTCCATCTTTCTTTCGTTCATCCTTAGACTCATAGACTACTGTAGAGATTTGAGTTTTTCACATGTTCATGGACAGCCTGGAATAAAATCACTTTCTGCCCCTTGTGTGAGAAGTAGCCATGTGGCCTTGATGGAGGTGCCTCCTGGGGCTAAGATCTTCTACACTGCTGAGAGGATGCTGGGGTGGTCATGGGAGCAGTGGTGCACCCAGCTGCATGTAGCTCTGAACTACTCTTTTTATTTTTTCTTAAGAGTTGTGTTTTCTTGTTAAGATTATGTCATTTTATGTGTATGAGTGTTTAGCCAGAATGTATGTATGTGTCATGTCTGTGCCTTGTGCCTGTGGAAGCCAGAAGAGGGCATTGGATCCCTTGGAACTGGAGTTAGGGATGGATATCAGTCATCAGTGTTGGTGCTGGGAACTGAACTAGGTTTCTGCAAGAGTAGCCAATGCTCTTCATCACTGAGCCCTCTCTCCCGTTCTTTTGGTCCTCTTTTAGTGTCCCGAGAGGTGCCAGGAGTCAGTGGGGAAACAGCACAGCAGAGCACTGGTATTTACACCTTCTGCTCCTGTGTCCTTCAGAGTTAAAAAATGTATACTATACATAGCGTAGACTCTCCTTTTTAGTCATTTAAAATTAAAATGTGTGTGTTCATGCACATTGTGTGTGGGCACATTTATATGTGTGTGTGCATGTACATGCCCATGTGCTATGGAGAACTTGTAAGGTTAGAGGGCAGCTTTGTGGAGTCGATTCTCTCCTGTCACCTTTACCTGAGTTCTGGGGATGGTACTCAGGTCTCCTGGTTTGTAAGCAAATGCTTTTGCCTGCCGAACTGCCTCACTGGCTTCTTTCTAATCATTTTTACATGCTCATTGGTATTACATGTATTCGTAGTGTCATGTGAACATCACTACCACCCATTGCTCAGACTTTTTCATTTTCCCGAGCTGCACTTAGCACAACTTTCCATTTCCCCATCCCAGCCCCTGACCCCTGCCATTCTACTGTCTGTGGACCTGGCTACACAGGAGCCTCACATGAGTGCATCAGCAGTATTTTCCTTTCGTGACTGCATTATTTTACCTAGCACAATGTCTTCAAATTTATCCATATTGCTGCATGTGTCAGAACTTCTTCCTTATTAAATACTTAAGTACCTCTCAGGATATATATTTATAACCAGCTCTATAGTTTTTGTTTATTTGCTTTGTTAAGTCACATGTTCCCTATGTTATTGTTTGATCTTTGGTAATGATGTGGTCTTCTGATCCTATTTAAAATGAAGGGCAGCACTATTTATAATGGTTAAGTGAAAACAATCCAAGTATGAATCAACTGATAAATGTAGTTTTTAAAATGTGGTCTATCAGCAAAAAGGAATATTATTCAGCCTTTAAAAAAGAACAGGGCTATGAACAGTCAGATACAATCTTTTTGTGTTTGAATGTATGTTTTAAGTTATCCTGGGTGGGCCTGGTGAGTCTTATGGTAACTGTTTACTTTATGAGGAAATACAAACCATTTTCATGGTAGCTATACTAGTTAACATTCCTCTCAGCAGTATGTATTACCAGTTCCCTTCATCTTCTTTATCTGTTAGGCTGTACCCATCTCAATGTCTTTATTTTATTGTGGTTTTGATTTGTATTTTCCCTGATGGCTAAGGATGGAGAACATCTTTTTGTGTGGCATTAATATTATCTTATTTGCTTATCCAAGCTCTTTGCCTGTTTTTAAATTGAATTTTTTTTTTTTATTGTGAAATTGTAAGGCTTTCTAATATATTCCAGATTGCTCCTTCTGAGATGTGGAACTTGGGAATATTTCCTTCTATTCTGTGAGTAGTCTTCCTATACCAAAAAGAAAAAGAAAAAACAAAAAACCTTTCAAAAAACCAGACATTTAGCATTGTACATATTATGGAGTGTAGCATGCTGTTCCAGCATGGGTGTAACATAAGCTGATGGTATCCTCATGATTGGCGTGTCCATCACCTCAAACATCTCCTTTGGAAGAACAGTCAGTGCTCTTAACCACTCTGCCATCTCTCCAGCCCTGGAACCTACTTTTACTGTAGTTGCCTTTTGACTGTCTTAGCCACTGTCTCTCCACCCTCAGCTCTCTCCCTAGCTTCTCAGAACCCTATTTCCCCCCATCTTTGATCATTACTGTAGCTTCCAGTGGCACCTGTCTTCCTGTGTCAGACACAGTTCCCTTAGCAGAATGCCCTATAGACATAATAGATTACCACAAAATACAGGATCTTGTTTTTAAATGGTTGAGTAATATGTCTTTTTCTTTTAAAAAAGATTAATTAAAAAATTAAATTATGGGTATGACTGTGGGACGGGTATGTACATGTGAGTACAGGTACCCACAGAGAACAGAAGAAGGTATTGAATCCCCTGACCCTGGAGTTACAGGTAGTTGTGAGCTGCCCAGTGTGGGTGCTGGGAATCGAACTCCGGGTCCTCTGGAAAAGCAGCAAATGCTCTTAACTGCTAAACTATTTCTTCAGCCCATCATTTTCTTGATACTGAAGCCAGAAGTTTTAAAATTTTGAATAAGTCCAGTTCATTTTGTTGCTTTTGCTTTTGATGTCATATTTTAGAAACCATCTGATGATCCAAGGTCACAAAAATTTACTAGAAGTTTTATGGAAGTTTATTAGTCGTTTTATAGTTTTTACTTGCTCTCACTTTCTCTCTCTATCTCTCTCTCTCCCCTCTCACTATGCAGCGTGAGTGTCCTGGCTATGTAGACTAGCCTCAACCTCACAGAGATCTCCCCCTCGCCTGAGCAATAGGATTAAGGTGTGCACTACTGTATCCAGTTTACTTTGAGCTCTCGCATGGAAGTGTTTGATCCATTTGAATTAGTTTTGTGTGCTGTGAGGCAGAGGCACCCTGTTCTGTTGCAAATGATTTCTTGTTCCAGTACCTTTGATTGCCCTCTCAATTTGAGTTTTTCTCTTTACTTCCTCGCTCTTGTTTTGTGTTTTGTTTTCAAGAAAGGGTTTCTGTGTGTAGCCCTGGCTGTCCTGGAACTCATTCTGTAGACCAGGCTGGCCTCAAACTCAGAGATCTGCCTGCCTCTGCCTGAGTGCTGGGATTAAAAGTGTGTTCTACCACCCACTTTGTATTACTTTCTGTTTGCTTTTGAAGTAGGATCTTATGTAGCTAAGGATGGCCTTGAATTTCTGATCCTTCTGTCTTCTACTTAGGTGTTGAATTAAGGAATGTGTCACCATGCCTAGCTTTGAATTTTCTGTGGCCAGGGTGGGTATTTATTTTGTGTATGTGCACACAAGTCAGAGAACAATTTGCAGGAATCTGTTCTCTCTTTCCACCATGTGGGTCCTGAGATTGTGATCCTGGCGTTTTCAGATTTGGCCAGCCATCTTGTCAAACCCCTGAATTACTTTTTAAAAAGCTGTGAATTCTGAGACTGAAGAGATTTCACAGCAAGCAGGAAGACCCAAGTTTGATCCACAGAACCATGAGAGTTTTTTGTTGTTGTTGTCTATTTGATATTTTTTGTTTGTTTTGCTTTATTTTAAAGACTGGCATGGTGGTCAGTACTTGTAATCCCAGCACAGGGGGCAGAGTGATCTTGACTCTCTCAGTCCAGCCAACCTTACCTAATGAATGAGCCCTAAAGCTGGTTACAGACCGTCTCAAATAATAAGGAGGGCAGCATTTGAGGAAGAAAGACACGCAAGGTATCCTTTGGCTTCCATACATATATACACACCCTTCCCCACAAGACTCTGCCTTCCCAGGGTTTTAGGGAGTATAGTGATATTTTGTTTGTAATCTAACAAACAAAGTTTGCCTAAAGATCAGAGTGCAAAACTAAGTCACTATTTAGCCATAGAGGCCAGGTACTGGTGTCACACACCTTTAATCCCAGCTCTTGGGAGACAGAGGCAGATGGATCTCTGTGAGTTCAAGGCCACCCTGGGCTACACGAGGTTGAATCTGTCTAAAAGAGACACAGAGCTCACACAAAGGCACTCTCAGCACTTGGGATCATACTCCTTTAATCCCAGCAATAGGGAGGTGGAGACAGGAGTGATATGGCTAGGAGAGAGGAATATAAGGCAGGAGGAGACAAGAGCTAAGAGGTAGTCAGATGATTCAGTCTGAGATCCAGTCTGAGGATTCAGTCTGAGTGTGCAGTCTCAGGTTTCATAGAGAGAGATTCAGTCTGAGGATTCGTGGAGACAGGATGGTCCCTTTGGTCTGAGCATTGATAGAGGTAAGAACTCTAGCTGGCCACTTTGCTTCTCTGTTCTTCCAGCATTAATTCCTATATCTGACTCCGAGTTTTTATTATTCATACCAATTAAAATTCATGCTACATCGGAGCAGGTTAATGATAGATTTCTATGGAGCCGTGTGGGACTGGTTCTGTTCTTCCAGCTCCTCTGACATCACTAGCCACCTCTTGTCTCCCCTTTAGTCTCTAGGGTGCATTCCAAGAAACCTGACAAGGGAGGCTTCATCTGCAGGAACATGGAGAGAGTTCCTCTGAGGTATCAGCATGGTGGAACCATTGTTTTTAGAATCCAAAGTTTGAATGTGAAGGTCAAATGGGTCCTAAGCAAGTCTTGCCTCCATTTTGAACGTTGTCATTCATATGTAATTGCCAAGGGCCTCATCCATATTTAGTTCAGGAGTTGATACCTGAGCCAAATTGAATTAAAAGATGCTCTCCCTGACTCAGGAGTTTAGGAAGAGGAGACAATGAAATTAGATGTCCTGGAAATTTGCCTAGTAGTAGCAGTATGGAAGAGAAGGTAGCAGTGCATCCCAAATTTCTGTTGGCTTCTGAAGGCCCTGGGATCCTTCCTTAAGTCCTCCTTGTTGATGTCATTTGTGAAGAGGAAAAAACAAACTCTCCATCAGTGGGTGGCTCAAGAGGTGAGGATGGGTGCTCACAAATGTGGGGCGCTGAGCCACCTCGCCCTCCAGGACTTAAGTTCTTGGAGTTGGTAAGTAAGAGACAGCGTGGGAAGCAAATGTGCTGAGAGGGCATAGTGTGTGAAGGGGACGAAGTGTAAAACCGCTGGGTGCAGTGGGAGTTGGGGAGGCCTCCTGGAGGAGGGGGGACGGGTAAGCTGGAGTCTGTACGGAGGTAGATGACACAGTTCCTGGGCACCTGTGGATCCAGTGGATTCAGAAGGTGCAGCGAAGGTAGAGAGTGGCGCACGGCTAGTGAAGCTGGTCTGGCCAGAGCGTGTAGGGCATTGCCTCGGGGAAGTGGTTGTCTTTAAAGGTTTGTGGCAAGGAAGAGAAGGTCTGTGGTTTTCTGAGTGGAGTCAAGGGGAGAGGAGTAGTCATGTTGGTTTAGTTTTAATGTCAACTTGTCACAGACCAGAGTCACCTGGGACAAGAGCTGCAGTTGAGGAATTGTCTAGATCAGGTTAGTCTGAGGCCTGTCTGTGGGCTATGGTCTTGACTGTTGATTGACATGGGAAGACCCAACCTACTATGGGCACTGCCATTCCCTGGGCAGGTGTTCCTGGACTTTGTAAGTGAGGAAAGCTAGCTGAACATGAGGAATAACCTAGCAAGCAGGCAGGATTCATTTGTTTCTATCTATTCTTGACTGTAGATGTGATATGACTGGCTGCTTGAATGCCCCTCAGTGACAGACTGTAACCCAGTGTTGGTCAAATGAGCTCTTCCCTTCTCTAAGTTGCTTTTGGTCAGGCTATATGATCATGGCAACAGAGACAAAGTTAGAATCCCAGGAGACTGACTTAGAGGCTAGCGCTTGGAGCCTGTGGGAGCCTGAGAGGCAGGAAGGAGGAAATGCAAGTTAGGAATCAGGCTGGTGGTGTTGGGAGAGGGTGCTTAAAGCAGAAGGGTGTGAGGTGTGGGTGTAGGGAGACTGCTGAAAGCTCTGTTGCTGCCTCTAGGAGGCCTGGTGGGTGCACAGGCGGGTGGCAGGCAGGGCGGCCTCAGGCCCCTCTTCCTTGGGGAAGATGAAAGGGACTCCATTTGACTTCGTTTTATGCCAATCAGGTGCAGCTTTTAGATTCCTGGCAAGCTGCCACATTGCCCCCAGGCAAAAGTTGGCGGCCATGGTACTGTTGACCCTTTGTAGTAGATGGGAAAGTCTCTGCCTCGCGGATGGCCTGGAATCAGGAATTTGGAATGCATAGCTAATGCGCCCCACTCCAGACCTTTGGTGTTAGTGTTCCACAGGATCACATCTAATTGACTATTTCCAAACTCTTGTGCATTTTGACTGTACAAGCAAGGTATGCTGCCAGCAGCCCCCCTTGCAGGGGTGTCCTCATCTGCAGTGTTCTGGCCCCACCTCTTCTATGGGCTCCTGATTCTTCTGACATAAGGGGCTCTGTGCTCAAGGGTGCATAGTGCTTTTCTAGCAACTCACCTGGTTTCCCTCTGATCTCTTGCCTGGAGTTCTATTATGGGCACCGTGTGTGAGGTGGTTCTGCCTACGACTGCCTCTCCTATCACTGTGGGTCTGTGCGAGCTGGACAGGTGATGCGGCTAGCAGGGCCTTGGCCTGGAGGTGGGGGCATGTCAAGGTATGGAACACTGCCCAGATGGAGTGGCCCTGGATCTTCTCTCATGAGTCCTTTCTCTCTCAGTCACTTGGACATGGGCTTTATGAATCTAACTTTGCTCCCTCAGCATAGGTAAGACCCAGTAGTCCATAGGGCTCACTGAGTATGTTTCTTCAAGGCTGCCTTCTGATTTGGGCATGTCATGGTCTTCCTAGTTACAGCCATGGCATGTTTCCCGCTTTGGTGCTACTTTTTAAAATGTGTGAGATATTATTATAGTAAAATATAAAGGATGGAAGTGCTGTCAGCACTTTTAAGTGTTCAATATTGTTAAGTTCAGTAGTGTTAAATACACTCATGGCATGCAGCCCTCACCACTCTGTTTCCAAACACTTCACACCACTTCACACCACACCAGTTTGAACCCTCTTGCATGACACAGCACCTATTGCTTCCAGCCCTGGGCTGCCATCATCTTACTTTCTACCTGGAGCCTGACTAAGGACTGTGGATATACAGAATCATGCACTGTTTGTTCTTCTGTGACTGACTTTTTTCACTTAGTGTAGTGTCCTCAGAAGTCCCATATTGTAACACGTGTCAGAATCTCCCCCCTCTTTATGGAGTGTATATCGAGTGATTTTCTGTGTATCTATTGGTCTGGTGATAGTGAAGCAAATATGTTCTTGGGACCCATGGGTCTACAAGAATCAGGACCTTTCAGTCTCGTTGGGTGTTTACCTAAGAGTAGAGTTGCTAGATACAGTTCAATTTGTCCTTTAAGGAGAAAAGGCAGGTTTGAAAAATTAATGTGGGGTTAATTCCTTTTTTTCTTCTTTAAATTAAAAAAATATTAGTGTGAATATGTGTATATGTGGGGTAGGAGCACATAAGCTATAGCATGACTATAGAGATCAGAGGACAGCTTCACAGAGTTGGTTCTGTCCTTCTACCCTAACATGGGTTCTGGAGATGGAACTTGGGTCATCAGGCCAGAGCAGCAATCACCTCTACCCACTAAGCCATCTCACTAACCACAAGGCTATTTCTTTAAAATAAAACACTGGGTATAGTGGTGTGGGTAGCTTTCTGATATAGTGGAGACAGCAAAACTGGCTCTGGAATGACGGCCTTCAACTAGCCCGACTGAACACTTCTGTTGGAGCAGAGTTCTCCATGTGACTTGGGCCATTACTTCATTCTGAAAGGTGGTATGTCACCACACTCCTAGACTAATGTGTAAATCAGATTTCTGTGTGGGAGACTGTCGGTCTTCCTGTGGGTACCCTTATTTCATTTTAGCTGTGTGCTCAAACCTGTAGTTGCTGTACCCTAACTCTTGCAGCAAAGGAAGAACATGCCTGGGGAGTTCTGGGCCACCACCCCAACTTCAATGACTGTCTCTCTAACCCCTTTCCTGTTCTTTCTCCCATGATGTTCCCTGCTCTGGCATTGAAGCACAGCCCAGTATGCTCAGGGTTCCCTCTGGTCTTTCTAAGTGCTGAGCTCCTGAACCAGTGTACCTGTAACGTATGTTCTGCTCCCTTCTGCCTCTCTCCCTAGTCTGCTAACTATTTCCATGGACTGATGTACTCTGTCTCCAACACTTACTAAGTAATGTTGGAAGAAGAGTGTGGGGTCTTTGGGGAGAGTGCATATAAGAGGCAAGAGATCTGCTTCCCTAGGAATGTTATTCTCCTTGGGCAAATGCAAATGAGGTTTTGCAAATTTGCAGGTAGTAGTGATATATGCATTGGGCTCTGGCATGCTTTTCTCTTAGAAGCCACCCAGCCTCTTGCTTTCTTTTGGGGGGCTGTTCAACATTGTAGAAAAGAACCCAGGTTTTAGATTTTAGGTTCAAATTTGGTACTGCTCCTTACTGACCTTAGGACAAATGGCAGTGGGAAGGACCAAAAGGTTCACCATGCAGACTATCAGCCATTGAGGCCCGCTTCCCAGAATCTGTTAGCTTTAAGTGCCTCTCATGGGAACACTCTGTGAGAGCTTAGGGAAGTTAGCAGACATCGTGTCTAGATTCAATATTATCTTGTCAGTTGTATCCTTGGGAAGATAGAACTATATAGGTAAGCCTCTGAGAAGCTGTGGGGTTGAGGCCTGCTCCCAGTATGTAGTCCTTGGCAGGTCTACTCAGGCGGCTTTGGTAGTGGGTGCCCCAGGTTGAGCCAGCACTGACCAAATATCCTGCCAAAGGAGGTCTGCACTGTGCTGTATCTTGGTATCTGCAGGCTTCTCCTATACATTTGCTCACTTGCCCATGTGTGATTTTACAGTCTTTAGGTGATTGTTTACCTGGTTATTTGTGTGGAAATGATTTTTTTAAAGATTTATTTATTTATTATGTGTACAGTATTTTCAGTATTCTGTCTGCATGTATGCCTCAGGCCAGAAGAGGGCACCAGATCTCATTACAGATGGTTGTGAGCTACCATGTGGTTGCTGGGAATTGAACTCAGGACCTTTGGAAGAACAGGCAGTGCTCTCAACCGCTGAGCCATCTCTCCAGCCCTGGAAATGATTTTAAAATAGTTAAAATATGTTAACGTCTTTGCTTAATACCAGCCACCATATTAACATGACTTAAAATTGCCATCTTAGAAATCTCACTGTGGCCTTGTAAGGTTGGCATCATCACTCCTTGGTAAGGAACCATAGCTACGAAGTGACTGTGGGGTCATAGGCTCACTGATGGGTAGGCCAGGATTTGGATGTGACTCATCCACTTTCTTGGTCTTCTCTGCTCCAAACAAAACTCCACCAGACGCCACCACAGGTACATGGCTTTCCCTCTGGAGTGGGAAGGTTGGGGAAGGAAGCAGCATATCTTAAATGAGAATGATCCACAGCACATGAAATCTGTTCTAGCCAGGGGACTAGAGGGAAGAAGAAAAGATTCACCACAGCCAACATGGAAAGTGAGCCCTCAACGCATTGCCCAAGCCCACATTCCTGGGGAAGAGTTTATGCTTTGTTCCTCTGTCCCTTCTGCTGCTCTTTAGGACAAGGAATATTTCCAGCTCACAAAACACAGAGCTCCTCGTTGGTGTGTGTCACACATTCTTTGGGCTTCCTGGGCCTCCTAACAGGAGGTGGCAAAGCTCCATCCAGGTTGAGGATCCTGTGTTCTATGGCAGTCGTGATTCCTTTTTCTGTCAGAGACCAGCAGTGTGTTGCTAGGAGTAGAGATGTTATCTTAGTGCCAGGTTGTTAGAAAGCTTCCTTACACATGGCCAAGCCATTCAGGGGATTTGTGGGAACAGCCATACCTATGGTCCATGGTGTGACTTTGTCCCAGATGTTCTAGAAAATGATTGAAATGAGTCAGGCTTCTTTCCTACATGAGTAAGAATGAGATGACTGAGGCCGAGGCAGGTGGTTTGTGCTGTTTTTACAGTGCTCCTTGTGACATTGGAAACATGGAACGTTACACCAACTGCAAGACAGAGTGAACAACTCAGCTCCTTCCAGTAACATACAAAGTACAAACACATGGGAGCTGCCAGCAAGACAGATGAAGACGTCAGCAGTCACTTAAGACTGGGGTACAGGTGCCTGACATCTAGTTTCCTTCCTAGAGAGGTTTTTCTCCTGGGTTATGCCATTCCCAGTGATGTTTTCCCCAATACCTGCAGTGCACATTATTTGTTTGTTTCCTTCTCTCCTCAGGCAAAAATCTGCCCACAGCTCCAAGGAGATTACTGTGTTGCTGTAGCCAGGTGCCAGGCTGTGGCCAGCTGGTGCTCTTTGCCATACTTCTGCTCCACTGTGTGGTTCCCAGTGGCAGTGGTGTAATAAACACTTTGTGTCTGTTGGCACCTTGAGATTCCTTCTTTTAAGGATTTATTTTATTACTTTATGTGTATGAGTGTTTTGCCTGCATGCATGTATTGCACTTGGTGTGCTTGAAGGTCGGAAGACAGAATCAGGGAGGTCAAAAGAGGGCAGCAGATGCACTGCAGCTGGAGTTACAGCTGACTATGAGCTATGTTGTGTGGGTGCTGGGGATCAACCTAGGTTCTCTGCAAGAGCAACAAGTGTTCTTAACATCTGTGCTGTCTCCCCAGATTCTTCATCTAGATTCATTTTCAAGCTTTGGAGTTGAGAAAACGTGAAAGAAACGTACCTTAATTTTGTTAGTTTAAATATTAAAGCATTGGAAATCGTTTTCTGATTTCTCAACCACAGCTTATTTTACACTGCTATACAGTGCTGGAACCAAGCTCCTGGTGTGGATGATAAGGAACATACTTAGAAAAGCCATTAAATGGCTCTTGGATAATTATTTGGTCTCTAATGGAAGCTGAAGTCTCTGTGTTAGGACTGACTGTTGTATCTGGTGACAGCAGAGAGAAACTCTCCAGAGTCTGCTTGGAGCTGTTTCCTCCACAGATGCCTGCCAGACACAGGTGGGTCCTGGCTGTGCTGCCCCCTGTCTCTGGGGCTATAAAAATGTCTCTTGCTCCTTCTAGCTAAATGAGTGTGTGTGTGTGTGTGTGTGTGTGTGTGTGTGTGTGTGTGTGTGTGTTGCCCACAGTCAGTTCTCAATGGCTAGGTCTTCCAGCATCTTTAAAGATATGTTGGTCCTGGGCATGGAGTTAGGATGGTAAAGCCCCTGTCAAGGATAGTGGATAGAAGACTATCTTAAGACACAAGGAAGAGCTCAACCTTCTCACAGAAAAGTGCAGGTCACAGTGTGGGGCTCTGTCTGTATAGGTAGGTTTGTACTACAACTAGGAGTTGGCTGAGAGGAGTCTGTGACTCTGCTGTTTGTGTGTCAGTCTCTACAGAGAAGAGGAAGGAAAAAGGTGATTTATAGTAATTCTCTTCTGACATGGGTCGCTTCAAGTAACCAGAAAGACAAGGCGCACACCTTCCTCTCAGCTCTTAGGAGGCAGGGACAGACAGATCTCTGTGATTTTCAAGGCCAGCTTGGTCTACTGAGCAAGTTCCAGGACAGCAGGGCTACATAGTAAGATTCAAAAAGCAAAAATAAAAGCCCACGTGCCTTGCCAAATGAAATCGTTAATTTGTTGTGGTCAATAATTGGTGGATGGGCCAGGGTTTTCCTCTGCACCGATTTCAGCATGCACATTTTCTGATTCTGATCTATAGGCAGAGTTTTTATTTAAGACTGGTTGGTGTGCGTATGGGTAGAATGTGCACTGTGATACAAGATCACAGTATTCATTTATCTTTGCAATATAAGGTTATTTTTCCTAATTATTTTTATATAATAGGCAAAACTATAAGGACATAATAATTAACTGGTTTTCATGGTTGGAATTATATATTTATGTGATTTTCTTATGCTGCTTTTTAACCTCTAACATCATGCTCTAAGCATTTTCCCATACCATTCAGCACTTTAGCAAACATCATGTTTTCATGGCTGCAGGCAGTCTAGCAGATGTATATACAGTTGTTTAAGCATGTGATGGTATGGAAAAATATGGCTTAGAGAAATTTTGTCATTCCTGGCCCTGGGCGACCTCTGTTAATGAGCCCAAAATTGACAAGTACCTTGTTGGGTTACTGAGAGCCTTGTGCAGTAGGGGCAGGTATGCAGTAAGGGCACTGCTGTCAGTGGTGGCGGTAGGGGCAGGAACAGGTTTGCCATGAAGTCTAAACTAGAATGTCTGTGTTCACAGGTTAGGAATTTGCAGTCTATCCTGGCCTCTCTTGCTAAAGGAATTCTGTCTCTTCTGTAGCCACGGTTCCCTCTCTTGCTTTCCCTGTTTTGTGTATTTTTGTAAGTTGCTTTACATCCTTTTGCAGTAAGGCAGAGTAAATAAACATAACTGTTCCCTCTAGTGTTGTGCATTTCGCTTGTTCTGATTTCTTGTTGCTGTAAATAATGTAGTGCTAAATATTTTTGTGCATTGAGGGCTAGCCTGAGTTGGATTATTTCCTGGGACTGCATTTCTAGAAGTGAAGTTCAGGGCCAAAGGGCCTGTGCACCTTTACACAATGGTCCCACATTGCCACATTGCTTCTTGGAAGGTAGTACCAGTCTGTAGTCCCCGTGGCAACTGTGGGAGAGAAGATGGGTACTTCTCTCTAATGTCCTCCTGAATTGTGGTATCCTTTCCCAGCTCTGATTCCTGGCTCTAGGTAGCACCGTGGCTTTTCACCTGGCTGTTATGTCCTGTGTCATTGTCACCAGAGTTGAGGTCTGTCTCGCCTCCCCATGTAAATCTTTTTTTCTGGGGGGAGGTGGTCCTGTCGCCAGCCAGTCCTGCCTGAGAGGACTGCCCCTCTGCCAGACAATGGGCACATTCAGACCCAACTCTGTTTTCAGTTATTAAAAAGCGGAGCCGGCTGTCTGCCTGAGACTTTAATCTTTGAGCTTTTATTCCCTCTCCATTTTCCCTCCCCCAGCCTTTTGTTTGTGCAGTTGAACTGAGCTGTGGGATGTGTGGGTCCTAGAGTCTGAGTGTATTGGGGGCCTTCTCTTGGCAGTGACAGAGAGTTGGAGCTTGAGCAGCCTTATTTCTGAGTAGGCAAGGGTGGCTATGGATAAGAAGGCAGGCAGAGAGGAGAGGCGGGCTCCAGCAGTCTTAGGACTTTGCAAAAGCTATGTGGTTTACATGACTGTGGGGCAGAGGACCACAGTTCATTCTGTCCTTACGCTTTGTTAAGATACTTCTGCCCTTGAATTGCTTAGTCTTTATAAAGCCTGCTACTGGTGGCCTGTTAGCATTTTCTCTTGGGAACTTGTTGCTATGGTTGAATTAAGTATGTGTGTATTTGAAGACACACCCAGAAAGTTCCAAACCCCAAAATGTCTTCCAGCTTAGATAGGGCACTCTGGTGGTGGTATTTTTGTGCCCTATAGCGACATTTTGTTCATTGTCACTAAACAGTTGAAGATTGATTGGCAGAGCTATAATCCAGACCTAGAGAGTAGAGACACTGACTTGGCTGTTGCAGGGACACTAGGGTGCTTCTACCTGTCAAAGTTCTTTTGTCAGCTTGAATTTCTTCTCTAAATTGTGGGCGCCTTTCTACCAAGGACCCCACTTTTCAAGCTAAGCAAGCCTTTAATCTGAATGAACACGAGGCACATTTTTCTTCACCTTTCCCCCCGATGTATACATTATAATCTTATTTATGTGTATGTGTTTTTGTGAATGTTATGTGCACATGTGCATGTGCGAGTCTGAAGAAGCCAGAAAAAGGTGTGAGATCTCTTGAGACTGGAGTTACAGGCTGTTGTAGTGCTTGGACTGGGTGCTCACAGTTGAACTCCTGTCCTCTTGAAGGGCAGTAAGCACTCATAACTACTGAGCCATCTTTCCAGCCCCCAGTGTATCATTTTTTATAATTTTATAATTGAATATATCTTGTTTTTAATCTTTTGTTCAGACCACCAAATCTCCACACTCAAGCATTCTTTAAACGGTTCAGAGAAAGTGAGTGTGGCCTTCCGTCTGTAGGCAGAAGGGCAGTGCGGACTCCTCCACTCAGCTATCTTTGTTTCTGAGTGTATGGTGGGCTTTAAGCTTCTCAGTGGGTTGTGCTTCATTGGCTTTGCACTTTTTTTCCCCCTTAGAGGTGAGCTTCCGTCATACCATCAAAGTTCAAATTCTCCTTAGCTTCATGACTATAGGGCATGGCCTTGTGTCTATGTACCATGTAACCCGCTGTTGGCTGCGGTGTTTGGGGTGTCTCTACCGTTTCTAGATGAACACATCTTTATGCACTTTCGTATTTCTTTTATAGGAGTAGAAATAGCTGGGCAGTTGTGTTGTAATATATGTTGCCAAGCTGCTTCCCCCAGATGTAGTACTGTTTGTTTTATATAAATAGTATTTTAAGTGAGTTGTCATCTGGGAAAATAAAAGCCTTGCTTCCATTTATTTTTTGACTTTCTATGCCCCTACAAACCATCATGCATACTTTGTAAACTTGGATTTAAAAACCCAGCCTCAAGTTTAGTCAGCTTTTATCTGCTCTAAACTTGCAGTGCGTTGCCTCTGCCAGACTTCCACATCCGTGGTCTTAACCTGCAGAGGCATCCAGGAGACTTTCGGTCTGACCTATAAAAGAATACCTCTGCAGCCTGTTTCCATCCAAGCCTTGGTGGAGAGGAAAAGAATATGGGTTGAAGTTGTGGGGAAATGGGCCAGTATTATGGGCTCATGGAGGAATGAATTGATGCAGGTTTCCTCAAACAGCCACAGCACTGCTGGAGGACTAACCTGCTTTTTTCTGTGGTCAGTCTTGGTTTTTGTGTCACCCCCAACTGTGCCAGCAGTGTGTCTTCTTTTCAGAACTTCTGTGTTCACTTGATAACTGTGTCTTCAGGGCTGAGTAGAGAAGCTGTGGACCATACAGTTTCTTTCAACCCTAAGTTGTGACAGTTTACTGTTGGTTCCTTGTTAGCTGTATGTGTTACTCACAGCCTATATTGCAGCCCCTTTATTCTACTTTTTAACTTTTCTTTTACTTGGTCATCTCCTCCTTGAAGTCATGAATTATAAGTACCAGTGTCATTTCCTTCCAGTACGTGTTAGAATAAATTCATAATCATTATAATAAAATTTGTATGCCATCTAAAATATGGTACATATACATGCACATAGGCAAAACATTCATGTACATAAAATAAAAATAAACAAATCTCTAAAATATGGTGGATGTATCCTATACTTTATAGTATACTGTATAGTATAATGGTCATTCACTCTCTTTCCTACTGGAGGATTTGGAACTGAACTCTGATAGATAATGGGCACAGGTAAGGGGTGGTGTCTGACCTGGGTGCTCTCTGCAGAGCAGAGGTCTGTTGGGAGCCAGAATCAGTATGCTGCAGAAGATTTGAAGGAGCTCCAGAACTGCAACATTGGTGTCTGGGAAATCCCAGGAAGGAGCTTAGGAGAGCCCAGAGCTTAGGAGCCAGCACAGGAATCCGGGTAGTGCCCTGGAGAGCAGGACCCAACTTTTCATATATGGTTTCTACTGGCTTGTGTAAGAGTGGCTGCCTGGCCAGGATAGGTCAGAACTCAGTCTGGGTACTGGGAAGGACAGATGCACCTGACTGGTATGGGCAAAAAAGGAGGTCTGGTAGACAGTGTTATCTTGTTTCATTTGGGAAAGACAACACACTGCAGTTCTGACTCTGGGTACCTCTGCTTGTTTTTGGTTGTGTAGTGCTCCACCACAACTGGTTCATTCTTAAAATATCCTTATAGTCAGAAGTTAAAAGAACTCGCTGTGTATTTGTCCCTAGAGGTAACGTTTTGCTACACTCCCTAGATCTGATGCTTTGAGTTTTAACATTTGAAGTTCTTGTGGCCCAGAGGCAGTGTTTTACTGCATGTGGTGGGGCTGGCTTGGTTAAATGATGAGTTCTATGCCAGTCTGGGGAACATAACAAGAATCTGCCTCAAAAAAAAAAAAAAATCCCCCAAACAAACCCAAACCAAAACAAATTCAGAATCTTTGTTCTTTCTCTTGCCTAATGTGGCAAGAAGAGGGGTCTCATTATGGGGACAAAGCATTTAATATTTCTGTTAAGTGTTATGTTTGCTGTGAGGTTTTTGAGCGCTCATTTGGAGGGTCTGGCAGGGGAGTGTGGCTACCCACAGACCCTTGACCAAAGAACAGTTCTCTTCTATTAGGGAAGGACATTCCCTTCCACTTAAGCACATAGCGTTGGGAAGGACACACAGAGTGGTGAGGGAGGAAGAGGATACTCACCTAGCCAGCCAGGTCAACCAGCTCAGCTCTGACAGTAGGACACAGATGTGGCAGTTAGGTCACCCTCCTGTCCTGCTGTGGATGTTTTCCACATGCCCTTTATTATGTTGGACATCCTTCTCATGAGTACTTGTGGAAATTGGTGTTTTTATAAAACAGCATCTACTGCAATGATCATGTAGATTTTCTTGTTCTATTTATTATAGTAACTTATAAATTTTATGTTTTGAATGTTAAACATAACATGTTGGTTATAATTCTTACATGTAAGCACTGCTTTAACTTTATAGCTTTTTGTTGTTGGTGGTAGTGTTTTGTTTATTTTCTTTGAGACATGGTCTTGTAGCCTAGGTTGTCCTTAATCAGTATATGACTGAAGGTGACCTTGAATTCCTGGTTCTTTTGTCTTCACATCTCAGGTTCTGAAATTACAGGGCTTTGTACATTCTAGAAGGTACTCTACAAATGGAGCGACATTTCCAGCCACTCATGTTTTGCGTTAGTTTTAGCCCAGTTCTAACATGTTCATGTGGATTTTTTCCCAGTGTGAGATACCTTGCCCCTGAACACCAGACAGTAGATAACACAAATTGGTGGTTATGCCTAAAGATAGAAATTTGTTACATCAGTAATATTCTAATGGTATTTGTTGATGTCATGTTAGTTGTGATTTGTAGTCCTCTAATTAAATAAAGGCCCACACTATCCCCATTCTAGACATGCACAAGCTCTAGAGTTGAATCATGATGCACTTTTGCTTATAGTGGTGCTGTTTTCATTTAGATAAAGGAAGAGAGTTATAGATAACTGTATAGGAAAGCACTGGACACTAGTTCCAGGGTCAAGACAGTGAAGGTTAGCCAACATTGCCAGTTAAGTTTGACTTTTCCAATCAGGCAAACATGGCTGAGTGAATTTCTGATTGGGCTCTAGAGGGTCTTACTCAAGTCCTTTCTGGGCACCCCAGGGTGCGATCTCTGTATAGATACTTGAGCAAATGATCATACATAATGGCTCACATAACCTTAACTTGTGAAATGTGGCTGAGGGAATGAAAGCCTGTGAGATTCACGATCTGTCAATGATGACCTAAGTAGTGACAGGCTCAGCTTTGCTGACCTTCAAAACTGGCGCAAGACCTAACTTCTGCTACTATATACTGTGAAGATATCTGAAGTTTGGAGTGTGTGCTTGTGCTGTAAGGATAAAATGGTCATAAAAATTCCTTTATAATCATTAGTTGATGCTCCCATTTATTGACTTGATAATTGGTCATTGTTGTACTTGGCCTCTATACTATCAAGTTTGCTGCTTTCTTACCTAAAAATCCAGCTTTCAGAATATGTCAGTGATCTGCACATGAAGCGGGATTACTGAATGTTGGTGATACCAGAACTCTTGGTAGGAATTCTCTTAGAGATCTCTAAAGCAGACTGCAATATGTGAGTTAATCCTATTTTCTCATTGCTTTATAATAAAGTTGTATGTTCCCAAAGAACAAGTCCTTTGCATAGTGGCTTACACTTATAAGGAAGGAACATAGAAGTGTCTGGACTTACAGAGTAGGAGTACTGGGCACAGGGACTCTGGCACCTGCTGCTTAGCTGACTCCATTACTTGCTTTGTCACCATAATTGGGCTAGTAACTTAGCCACTTGGAACTTCGGTGAATATTCCTTTCTGCAGGATAGGGATAATAAAACCATTTGTATTTACAACTATCATTGTGAAGATTAGTAAATTAATACGTAAATGGCATAAAATGAAGCCTAGCGCATATTCCACCCAGTTACATCAGCTGCCATTGTTCGGAATGCTGGCATCTACCAGTGAGACTGTACTTGTTTTTGATTTTTAAAAGAAGTTCCCTGCCTACTTTTACTTATTCTGAGAAAGATGCCCCCTGTCTTTTTTTGTATAAGGCTGAGTAGAATTGTCACAGTGCCTAGTTCAGGGAGCTTCCAGAATCCTCCTGAGAATTCACACTTGCTGTGGACAGGTGTACTATTCCCTGCTATCCTCCCTGCCCAGTCATCTATATGACACAGTTGCCTAGGGCGCATGCTGGTTGCATCTTGAGGTTTCTTGCCTATTCTTGTACTGTGGGTACATATACTGGATAAAGAGAGCTTAAGTAGGACCCTCCCAAGTCTAATTGGAAACTCATCCAGCCATGTTTTTCTGATTGGGCCAAACTTAATTACAGGAGATTTATTTGTCTAGGCATTAATGAGAAGGAATATATATATATATATGTCACACATCTCTGTCAGGTACTTTGGTCTGCTTCATGGCCGAGGTTTTCAGTGAGAATTTGTTAACAGGTAAGCAGGTTGGACTCGACTTGCTTTGTAAATGGAGACTACTCATTTGTTCCCAGCCACCCAGACCCAAATAATCATATAGAAACTTATTAATTACAACACTGTTTGGCTTACTAGCTCATGCTTCTTATTAACTAACTCTTACATCTTAAATTAACCCATATCTATTAATCTGTGTATTGTCATGAGGCTGTGACCTACTGGTAAGGTTTCAGCGTGCTCTCCTTCTGCAGCTACATGGTATCTCTTTGGATTCCACCTACTCTTTCTCTGTATTCTTCCAGCCTGGCTGTACTCTACCCTGCCATAGGCTGAAGCAGCTTCTCTATTAACCATTGGTAATAAAACAGGTTCATAGCATACAGAGAGGAATGTATCCCACATCATCTCCCCTTTTTGTCTAAATAAAAGGAAGGTTTTAACTTTAACATAATAAAATTACATATAGCAAAACAGGTATCAAGCAAGAATTATGGTTACAATATTTAGTCTATTTGCTTTTGGCAAATTAAGGAAAATACTCTGTCATCTGTCCTATCTTTGTGAGTCTAAGGTTTTATATCTAATTTATCTTTTATCATAACTAAGAAGAACTGTAACTATCTTCAGCTCTTCAAAGACCCCAGAAGGATATAATATTACCTAAGTGATGGGGAAAGCCTTGTTAACCAATAATCTTTAAGAGGTGAGTCTTAGGTAAGGTGTGGCTTTGCTGGGTACCAGGTAAAAAGGTGTGCACCTTTATGTGCGCCGTGTCTGCGCCTTTTCCTGTGGGACATTGTTGTGCTTGGATTTCTCGTTTCTTGTTTCGTGAGTTTTCCCCTTATAATAAATAAAATATAATTGTTTTATCCTTAGCTAGCCTGGTTATTTCTATACCTAACTAAACAGGAAGTGCATTGTAAGCAACTTCTAATGTTCTAGATGACAGAGATATCTCGCTGCCTGGGCAGTCACCCAAAATTCTCCTGTAACATTGGGGCATCCATCTTCAGCCTGCAGGCCCATAGTATCCAGGAGACTTTTCTATGAAACAGGAAATTTGAAGATCTGTTCTGCCTTGTAATGGCAAAGTTCATCAGTTGCTTTCTTCTATGTCCTGCAGAATGTCTGGCAGTTTCTTCTGTGAAACAGGAACCCTGAAGGACCATCCCATCTTTTGGAAAGTTCAACAGTCACTTTTCTGTGGGTTCTGTCTGTCCAGTTCATACAGCATACCGTAATAAAGCAGTCCAGGCAAGAGCAGTTTCTTGCCCAGATGGCTAGTTTTGTCACATTGAAGGCAAATTCAATAATGAGTTTCCTCAATGCCCATCAAACTCTCTGAAGTAATTGGTGCTGCCGGAAGCAGACATGTCACACTGTTTAGAAAAGTCTAAGTTCTTAAAATATTTTAAATGCCATATTCTGTAGGTCTTGAAGTGTTGAAGATGATCTATCTAACTGAAATACATCTCTGTATATCTAGAAAACCTAACTAACATGACTATAAGTTTGGTTATTATAAGTGACCATTAGTCTGTAATTTTTAATTATATGTTACATTTTTAAATGAGCTGTATAAACATAATACCTTAAACAGGAGTAGAAATAAACATATAACAAAATTGATCCTAAATTTGTATCAATATACCAACTTCTATACCAATGCAAAGTATTCATCTTTATGTTATATCTCCCCCCCCTTCTTTTTTGTTTTGTTTTTAGAAAGTTTGGGAATTTGGGCATAGTTTTCNCCGCCGCCGCTTTTTTGTTTGTTGTGTTTTTTTTAGGATTCCACAGACCCTTTCGGGGGGGGGGGGGGGTCTTGTCCCATCAAACCACATTAGCCTGGAAGGAATTCACAGGTTCTCATCCTCTGTGGAAACAAAAGTAAAATCTCTTTTCTAAAGTAATTATATACTTAGACTCAAATTTTTAAGTCAAGATACTTTTAAAATATGTATGTTGGTTTAGCTTAGCAGCCCCCCAGAATCAAATGTCTCTCTGCAGTCAAAAAATTCAAAGAAAACACAACAATATGCATAATCTAGACTCTGTATATATTCCATCTTTACATGGCTTTTTCCCTCTATTTCTTTTTAATATTTATTTTATCTTACTCCTTTAATCTGTGACTGACTGTACTCTTTTATATTACTTTTTCTGTTCCACAACTGTCTATATTCTTTCCTCCCTCTTTTCCAAGCCTACATACATTTTTTTTTTAAATACACCGTGTCTTGCTTAGAGGTCTTTTATGTCTGAATCTGTCCTATTGTGTATCTGAAATCCTTTTTTGACCAGGAGCACTTCTTAAAATAACAAGCTGGCTAGGACTAAGGCTGCTTTTCCTTTTGGTCCTGCCAATCCAGCATGGTGGAGGTATGTTCACTGCCAGTTCTTTGAACTATGCTCATTACCCCAGTTCCAGGTATGCAGTGGGTCTTTATCATCATTAAACAACTTGTAGCACTCTGCTTGCAAACACCCTTTGCAGGACCCATTGAAAAGACCAGCACAAGCCAGGAAACAGGCTCTTAAAGGAGCCACGCAGATTTTGCTGCTAACCCTGAATCAGGAAGTCTTCTCTTAAAGGAATTTCGCTTCTGCTTGCCTCTAGCAAACAGAATCCACTTGAGAAAATACTA
The DNA here is from genome assembly GCF_014885135.2 of Alexandromys fortis. NCBI lineage: Eukaryota > Metazoa > Chordata > Mammalia > Rodentia > Cricetidae > Alexandromys > Alexandromys fortis. Next base: position 3,530,814 of record NW_026068039.1, on the reverse strand, counting down.
CCAAGAATCCGTGCTTAACTCTGTTCTTTTGCATCTAGAATTTTTTTCCAAGCTCTCTTAGGTTTTATATGATATAGTTTGTACGCAGAGGCTGCTTGTTCATTGCCGGCCACCCAGAACCGACATAACCACACAGAAACTGTATTAATTAAAACACTGCTTATGCATATTTCTATCTAGCTCTTATATCTTAAATTCTATTAATCTGTGTATCACCATGTGGTTGTGGCCTACCCAGTAAGGTTCAGTCCTGTGTCTGGTATCTGTCTCCTGCAGTGGCTCTGTGGCTTCTCTTTGACTCTGCCTTTTCTTTCCTCCTCTGTCTGCTTGGAATTCCTGCCTTGCCCCATTCTGCACTGCAATAGGCCCAAAGCAGCTTCTTTATTAACCAATGGTATTCACAGCATACAGATGAGAATCCCACATCAGTAGTTTGTTCTCTTTGGCACCATTTGTAAATGGAGACTGCTTGTTCATTCCCAGCTATACAGACCCAAATAGCCACACAGAAACTATATTAATTACAACACTATTTGGCCTCCTAGCTTACACTTCTTATTAACTAACACTTACATCTTAAATTAATCCATTTCTATTAATCTGTGTATTGTCATGAAGCTGTGGCCTACCGGTAAGGTTTTGGTGTGCTCTCCTTCGGCAGCTACGTGGTATCTCTTTGACTCTACCTACTCTTTCTCTGTATTGTTCCGGCCTGGCTGTACTCTACCCTGCCATAGGCTGAAGCAGCTTCTTTATTAACCAATGATAATAAAACACGTTCATTGCATACAGAGGGGAACCCCACATCACTTGTTAATTTCTACAGATTCTGTACAGTTTGAACTAAAGTAGATGCTTTAAGATTAACTGAAGTTAATCAAGATGAGATGGAGACCTTTCTGTCGCTGATTTGTTTCTTACTAGGCCATTTATTTGTTTTCTCACCCATCTATTTACCTGAAAATTGATAGGCCTCTCCTCTAGGCCAGACAGATTCTGTGCTGAGCTCAAGGCAAAGAATTTCCTTCTGAAAGCTTTAATACTGAGAAGACAGACATGGAAAACCGCTTTTTGGTACCTCCAAGCAGGCTATGGGAGGGGAGCGATAAGGCAGTAGGGGGCTGGATTGATAGAGCAAGGAGGGGCTCCCAAGCCACCAGGATAGAAGGTCTTTCTACAGCAGAGTCAATTCTATTGCAGTGAAATCTGCTTAAAGAAAGGGCCTCAGGCCTTAGCAGATGGACTGCTGGTCCTAGGCAGTGCTTGTCTGCAAGAATCCTTTGCCCTGTAAACATTTTATTAGACCATTAAGTTGTCTTCAGCTTCTCCCACACCCACTAATGCCTGAGAAGGCTAAGCATATGCTTCCATTTTTTTTAAATGAAAACTCTTGCCTTTCTAGAGCTTATTCTTTATCCTTTTTGCCCTAACTTATCTGTCCAGAGTCTTTATCCCACAGATCTGGCCTGAAAGATCTGAGGGTGGCCCAGAACTAACCTAGAGTCTTGCTAAGGAGTTCCTTGATGCATTATAGCTAAATGCCTTTGTAGACCATTCTCTTTACAGTCAGTTACTAACAGTGCAACGTAGGAGCAGGATAACTCAATTTGCCAACCTTTTTGGAACCTGCCTCTGTCTTCCTTTTTCAAGTTGAAATAATATACTTATGAAGACTTTACAATAGTCTAATAATGGGTTTAGGGTCACTACTAAAGACGTAAGGTGAATTCAGTGTTTAAAGAGTAACGAACTGAGGTGGTTTAGGGACCACTTGTTGACTTGCGAGGGTGGGATCAGCATATCATGGCTTTCCTCACAGTTTGATCAGGTGAGGTGAGCTGGTTCTCAATACTGTTGAATTGCACATTGTGTTCCAAGGTGACCTGTAGGTGCTACTACTGAAGCCTTTTTCCCATGTTATTAGGATTTTACACTCGGAGGTCACTAATCAAAGCCGACCAGGGTGGACTGAAAGGTACTAGGAGGACTTCCATGGTCATCTAGTTGCCATTCCCTTTTGGTTGACTCCCTGAATGTCAATGCTAGCTGGTGCCAAGCTATGGGTAAGGTTGTCTGTCCATTTGCCTTCCTGTATCTCTTTCCTTTGACAGATGACAGGTTTCTTGTCCTTAGTCAAGACTTTTTGTCCCAAGAACTTGACAAAGGAAACTACAGGTAGTTGGTTTGGGATCTCAGTGAGAGAGTTACTTGCAGTAGAGTAACTCACACAATACATGGCCTAGAGCTTCTCCCAGAGCCTCCACTATGTCCTTGGGCATAGTTGGACCTATAACCTCTCTGGTCCCCTCAGCACCCTTGGGCTACTGGTTCTAACTTCACTGTATGGTGACCTCTGAACTTTGTTCCCTTCTCCCTGTCCATCAGCCAGGTACAGTACACCAGAGGCCCACAGTATGGGAAAAGGTGGGCTTCTGTCAATAGGTTATATTGGCAAACAGTCAGGGGGAGTCACACAGTCAATGAAGGGTTTGTGCCGAGTCAGGGTGCTGTCTGAATTACCCCAAGAATCTCCTGGGAAGGGCTTCCTTGAAGTGGTTATCTCCATGTGGACCAGACTTTCCTTTGACATTCTGGGGCTCTGGGGCTGGGAAGAAGCAGATAGCTGATTTTTGGAAAGCATACTGGGTGGAACGTGGCATTTGAATTTCTCTTTTTCCAAACTTATCTTGGAGACCTGGTTTAGGTAGGACATTGGCAGAGACACTGGGGTCTGCATGTCTGAGCAGACCGTAAAGGCGGAAAGGCAATGCAGAAGCTGGGAGACTTGGTATGGCCAGCATCAGAGAGCTACATTTGGGTAGTCAATAACGTCTTTCTCAATGGGCAGTTGTGGCATATGCCTTTAATCTTTAATTCCAGCATCTCAGGAGGCAGAGTTAGGGAGATCTCTGTGAGTTCAAGGCCAGCAATCCAAAGTGAATTCCAGGACAACCAGGGCTGAGAAAAAGACAGTCTTTCTTGATTGTGGTCATTTTAGAACCACCTGTATTATCCCTGTTCTCAGCTTGAAGCCACATATGTTCTGAGTTAATATATTTTATAATCCAATTTAAAAGTTTTAGGTCATTGTAAGGAAATGTCTCTCTGAGCAAGGAGAAAACCAATGTCCTTTGTGTGTAGGAGCCCTGTGTCTATGTATGGAGTACCCTGAAAGCAAACAGTTGTCAGACTCCAGCCAGCCATGGGCTGTGAGCTCGCTCCATGTTTTGGTTTGTTGTAAAGAAAACTTAGAGGAGTTTGCAGAGTTAAGCAAATTATGCTCCCAGTTGGACTTGCTCATTGTTTGATCAAAAATTTTGAAAGAGACCAAAAAGTTAATAATTTTCTCACACTATAATGTCAGATCATTGTATGACTGTGACATCCCCTACCTGGGATACTGTTTTAGGTAGTAGTAAGTCACTGATAGTTGCGACTAGGACCTTTCTTTGCTGTAGAAAACCATCCTGTAGAGGTCTGTGGATGGTGGATAGCAAGACTAGAGAAGCTAGGAATGAAATGCAGAGGTCTGTGCCGCAGGACAGTGGCTGTAGTAAGAGTGGACAGGGTGATTGTTCAGCAGAGAGAGTGGTAGGATGTAGGGATCATCAATGGAGAGGGTGATGGTCTGGAAGCTCCTGGTAGTGTGCATAAGTGTCCCCAGTGAGGAGGGAAGGAGGGCTCATAGAAAAGTAGCCTCCATCCAGGTCTAGTAAGGTGAGCATCCAAACTGCCTAGGCTCAAGCATGTAATTTTTAAGGACATTTTTGTTTTGGGGGGTTGATAAGAGAGAGTCTCACTATGTAGCCTTGCCTGGCCTTGAACTCAGGGAGATCTGCCTGCTGAGATTAAAGGTATGGCTGTCATCCTGGAGTGCTTTACTTTTTAAAACTTCACTTCTTTTAATATAAAACGTTTGTTGACTCTAAGATAAACATCATTTTGATGATGTTCATAAAAGAGATGAGACCCTTCAAAAGTACCAGAACTAGGAATGAGGCCCCTCTCCTCTTCAAATGGGCAGGCAGCATTCTAGAATCAAGGAATCTAGAGAGATCTATGAAAAATCAAGAACTGTTTTGGAGACATAAGGGATAATGAGGAATCTGAATACAAGAGCTTACTAGGTAATGTTATAGTATCTGTTCTGATTCGGAGACAATAGGTGTTGAAGGGCATGAGTGTCATTTTCTGCAAGCTACTTTAAAATGGCTTTGAAGCCACTTATATACACAGATGTAAAAATTGTTTTTAGATTCTGTTTGTGTACTACACGTGTACAGTGCCCCCGGACAGAGGCCAGAAGAGGGCATCAGAGCCTGTTGTGAGCCTCCATGTCAGTGCCTGGAACTGAAACCAGGTCCTCTGAAAGAGCAAGAGCTTGTAACTGCTGAGCCTTGTCTTCAGTCCTACACAGGGAGTTCTGATGTCTGATGGTAGTCCCTAAAGATTATATAAGAGTCAGTGTATACACACACACACACACACACACACACACACTCTTAGTGTAAGAATATTTATGTTTTCACAGTGACATAATCACAACAGTATGCTTTTTAGTACATGTCCCTATCATTAAACTCTCTCTCTCTCTCTCTCTCTCTCTCTCTCTCTCTCTCTCTCTCTCTCTCTCTCTAGCATACAGGTGTTCCCACAGCAGTTTAGAGTGGGTGACAGCACAGCAGAGGGTGTCCTGTGTGTATCAACTTTTTCCTTCAGAGATAACTTGTGATTTGGTGCAGAATGACTGATATTTGACAGTGTTATGCTGTGAAACTTTTCTTCAAGTCTTACTGAAGTTTCATTTCTAGAATGTATCTTTAATAATATATTATAATTGGCTAATAAAAAGTTTTGACCCAAGAAAAATCATTTGGTGACATATCATTAATGCAATGTAAGTTGGTTGAAAAATATGAGATCAAGAATTCTGTTTCTCAGTTATATAAAATGAGATGACTAAATTAAAAATTTTGTCTTAAATCAGCAGAAATTCATTCACTAGCTATATTTGCAGCTAGCAGTTAAGATCCTTATTTAAATAGAAAGTGACCTGGTTCTGGAGGCCATCAGTTAGCCCTAGAATATTTATGATGTGAGGTGGAATTATACCTGGATCTCTTTATTTCCAAAAGGAAACTAGAAACTATCTCTCTGCATGTCACTGAACGGTCATAATTAAGATTCTTTTGACAAAGATGGTGCATAGCAGTTGATGGTTGTGATCTGTGTATCCTAGCATGCAGATGTAAGGAAATGCCTATGCAGCTGGGGAGGAGGCTGTGATAGCAAAGCACCAAACCTAGTAAGCCATGGTTGAAGGTGGTGCAGAAGAGTGGAGGCAGGCGGTAGCTGGTGTCTGGATGAATTTTTTCATCATTGTGGCCATGACAATGCTAGGTTTATTCCATACCAACATCTAGCCCAGAAATGCATGCTTTTCACCTGTGTGCCTCCTGTCATGTGGCTGGCATGTGAATAGCATATTTGAATCTCAGTTGTATTTTGGGTCATGAATGCATATCTTGTTTCAAGGTCATGGCCATTGATGTTACTCAGATATCAGGACAAGGTGTTCATTCCTTTTTTGCTCTGCCTGTTTTTGAGATGAGACTGAACTCATGGAGGTGACATGGTCATCATTGGGTTTCAGATTCCAAGTGCCTGGGTTTAGATCCTAGCTTTCTAACATCTTTCTAACTTTCTAACATCTGTGATTTGGCATAAAATGATGATGGTTATGATGATTATGGCAGTGATTACAGCATTGACCATCCCTGGCCCATAATCAGAATATAAGCAGAATGTACTTTGATCCAGAGTGTGAGCAAATGTGCCTGGTGCTGTGTTGGGATCCGTGGCATGGAGGTGCTGTCAAGGATGAAAAGAATGGTGCTTCAGTTAGTTGTCTTGTCAAAGCATGGGCTGAGGCATCGTTTTAGTCAGGATCTTAGGTTATAAAGAACTAAAAGTCCACCCTAAACTACATCTTAAAACCAGGAAGTTTCAACCATGTGTGGTAGCATACACCTTAATTCTAGCCCTCGGGATGAAGGTAAATTTGGAGTCAGCCGGGGCTACATAGCAAGAGTATTTCTAAAACCCTCTCCTCCATAAACCTGTGATGTTCTTGAAAACTAACTTTAAGCACAGCATAATCCAGGACTTGAAGTGTTAATGGTTACTGTCCCACTTCCAAGATTACACTCCTCATATTGGGACTTTAGAGTTCCTCCAGTTCTAATCTCCAGCCAGTTTTGCTCCCTACACAGAGAACTTTCCAGAAATATCCCAAAGAAGATAAAGAGAAGGTGATGGCACTTGTTTGGGGGCCCTGTGTACCTTTGGAGACAGGCCACTTCAATGTTAGGGACTGAGAAGGGGATATAAGTGATCCCTGCTGAGGCATGGGGTCTTTGAAACAACAGGAGTGGCCATGTTCTGGCTAGAGTTCCAAACCTCTCAGAAATAGCTTTTCTCCCACATCACATGGTCTCACAGACCTGCCAGTCTTCATGACAAACCAAGTATTCTGCTGTTTCCTTTCCCTGGAGATTGTTGATAAGACTGTCATGTTTAGTTGGAACATCACAGAAATTAGACAGAAAAAAATAAACACGCCTGAGACTCTGGCCAAGTTGTGCAATGGTGGAACATCAAAGCTTGGCCAGATACCAGACTCAGCTCCTACCAGTGGCTTCATGGTCACCAGCAGCCATCAGACTTCAGTGTAGTGTAGGCTCTGTAGAGTGTAGGAAGCAGAAATGAGTTGAGGGCAGCTCTGGGAAAAGAATTTGTTATGGAGCAGCAGAACTGGGCTTAGCCCATGCTGGAGCCCATGGTTATTCACACCAAGCTGTCACAGTAGTGTCCCTGCCCATCTGCCACCTGCGTCAGCCCATTGACTACTGGCCCATACCTGTCCCAGCTTTCTGGGTCCATCTCTTGATGTGTTTTGATGTCACAAGATCTCAAAGCCTTAAGACGACCTTATTAGCCTGCTTAGAGACCATTGGTTTATATTACTCCTGGGATACCCACAGTGGTCCTTTGTTAGAGGAAGCTGGATGTGAACTGACACCAAACCTGCAGGCATGTTGCTGGGCAGTTCTAGAAGTTCCTGCAGGGTTGATCACCTGCATTCTGGGTACTGTGTGGGCCTTATCTCAAGGAGAGGAGGGACTGGAATAGAAGCAGGTCCTAGTTATTATCCTAGTGTACAGCAAAGATGGCATCTTGTCTTCCTCCTCTTGCAGCCGAAAGGAGCAACAGTTTGTCAGGTGACTGACTGCATCAGGCTTTCACACATACTCCTTAATTCTCTAGACTAGTTCTCAGTCCTCTAGATCTGGACCTTCTTCTGCCTATATGCCCTTCAGACTACCTGGAGGTGTCTAAATTGAGTCTAGAAACCAGTGGCATCACCAGTTCCCTTTTCCCACCTCCCAGGTACATAATGTGTTTCCTCAGCATAGTCTTCTTTATTTTAGCATGATTGTGGCCTTGGCCTGAGCAGGGAACCTTAGCATCTTGGAGATAGGTTGATGTGGATTCCAAGACTTGGTCAAGTGGTTTTCATCTCACTGGGTGAGCTCTCTTGGCATTCAGGCCTGTGCCTGATGGAGTGGAACTATTAATTCCCTGTGTACACTCTTAGGGACCTTTCTGCATCCCTGTTCTACACACAAGGCTCAAGAGCATCCTTGGGTTGCCCTGTTCACTGTATAGGTCAGTGGAGAACGTAAGCTGAAGCCTACATCCAGGGAACAGGCAGAGGGCAATTCAGATGTGGTAATAACATGGGTTACTTTTTGATGCCTTACCAGTTTTTGGTGAGAGCACTCAGGAAGCTCTTCACAGGGCTTCCTTTGTGATTCTTGTAAGCTAAGTGCCTTGGGGATGGGGATGCCGAGAAGGGGGGAAAAGGCAAATCACAGCAGCTTCATGCTCAGACTGCTCTGCTGGGTCTGGTCCTGAAGCAGACATAGGTTTTAAGAACTGCCCCAAAACAGCTGGTAACAGGACACCATGCTTTCAGCTTTTCTTTCTTTCTTGTTGCCAGAAAAATAATCAGCTCTGTATCTTAAGTGCTTGATGGAGTGGCCCAGACACCAGCTGTAACTTAAAACAATTTTTGTTTCAGTTGTTTAAAATAAACAGATGGCTAGTGTTCTAGTTCCATCACGGGGTCCGTACCTTTGAGTGGATGGCCTCTGTATGCAGCTTCTTGACCCTTCTTTGTCATGCTGGCATGGGCTGTGATCCCTGGGACTTCCTGTGTATGTTTCTAGAGGCCTGGGTATGGACTGAAGGTAGACTCTGGGCCGGAGCTTCCTCTGTGGCTTCCTTCTTTCATTACACCAGGTGCTGTCCTAGTTCTCAGCACGAGCAGGAGAAAGTCCTGCCTCCTGGAGCAAGTGCGTACAGAGCCTCTTTCCACTCCTGAGTGGGCCTCTCAGCCTCGGAGGTGACTGTGTTGCATGCTTTAAAGTGTGTTTATTGGCTTTAGCATTATTGGTAGAATTCCTAATAAGGAAGGTAAGAATTCTTCCCTTTCTTCTAGTCGTTTCCTTCCACCATGATTAGCCATCCCCCCACCTCTTCAGAACCTTCAGGAACTGTGTGTTCTGTGTATGAGGACCACTTCCTGTTGTCAGAAAGTACATAGCTGTGGAGATATGAACCAGAGGAAAGGTGCCAAGGATAAGGTTTAGAGTGAGTTTCTTCCTGTCACCTGTGCTAGCCCACATGGCAGATGGGTTCACTCCAGGCACATGTTCTAGAGCAATGCACTGCCACATTCCCAGTGGTCCATGGTCCAGTCACTTCCTTTCCCATGTCCCAATAGCCTCCCTGCAGCCTTCTCTCCTTCAGTAACCCCATTATCTATGTATTAGAGTAAACACCAGCAAACATACAGGTCATGTCATTCCTCAGGCCTTGTTAGGAATAACACAACTCATATCTTGCTGCTGCCAACCAGGCTCCGTGTGACTGGGCCCTGCTTCTTTGTTGCTGTTTAAACTCCTCCTTCTCATGGTAGCACTTCCTTCCATGACTGCTGTCCTCTTCGAGACTGCTTGCCTACAGTGGCCTTAGCTTTGATCACTCTTCTTTTCTATTTTTCCCAAGGACCCTCCTGTCATACTCTTTAGAAGAGCATCCCACAGCACCTGCCCCATCCCATCATGCGGTTTTGCTTTCTGCATGCCTTTTTATAGAAACAAGACTAGGTAGGAATATTTTTCATTTGTGTCTCAGCAGAATGTAAACTTCATGAGGATAAGTATATTTTCTTGCAATAGTATCTGACACATAGTAGATACTTGAAAAAGTTACTGGCTAATTACTTAGATGTCCCTGGAACCTAGCACTGTTCCGCTGTCTGAAGTCCTTTGTGAAAACACCCACTTTTGCCTATAGGAATGCAGTAGTACTGCTGGCAGATAGCAGGGGCAGCAGAAAAAATGAGTGATGGTAAGAACAGTGGTAGACTTGTTCCTTCCTTCCTTCCTTCCTTCCTTCCTTCCTTCCTTCCTTCCTTCCTTCCTTCCTTCCTTCCTTCCTTCCTTCCTTCCTTCCTATGATTGCAGTGTTGGGGATAGAACCCAGGTCCTGGCATGTGCTAGTTACATGCTCCAGAAGTGAGCTTCACTGCAGGGCTCCTGTACATTTACTGTGAAGATATTGGTGTGTACATTTTAATGTGGGGGCAATTCCAACACAGCTGTGTTCCATCTTTTGCGGCTAAAGCACCTAAAGAATAGAGAGATGTTCTTTTAATAGAGTTACAGGCTTTACCTGGGACTTGACCTCAAATGTCGTTGCACCAGAGGGTGTTCATAAGGGATAGTGCTCCTTTCTCGGGCTGTCCAGAGCTGAACAAATTGATGTGGTCCATCTCCACAGGAAGATGTGGAGTAATAGCAGTTCCCATATACAGAATCTTCTGTTAGGGTTTTTCCCTGACTGTGAAGTCACCGCTGTCACTAGTGCTAATCTCTCAACAGATGTAGAGAACATGAAATACCAGGTGAAGAAGGGTCTCTAAGTGATTCAGGAGGCCTAGGGTAGCATGCATTCTTTCATCAGGGTGTAGCTCACCAGACTCTGTACCTCTTCTGAAATGGCCACAGCCTCACTATTTCTTTACTTGCACAGCTTTCTGTGCTGTCCCTGAAGGGATGGGTGCTTGTGCATATATGTGCACATATGTGGGATGTGCTGGTGAATGATTGTGCTCACTTGTATGGGCTTTTATGGACAACAAGGTTTGATATCAGGGTATCCCCCTCAATTTAGAGCTTGCCCGTTTGGTTAGGCTGGGCAGGTGGCCAACAGGCTCCTGAGAGTCACCTGTCTCTGCCCCCAGCCACATGCCCTAGGCATATTGGCACGCTGTATAAAGTGAAGCAGTACTAATGACAGATGCACAGCTATGCCGAGGGGTGTCAGACTCGAGTCCCAAGAGCCACTTCATCAACTGAGAGAAAACTCATCTGGGGATGCCCTTAGGACCTGATCATTACAGCCCAATCACCCTCAGGATACCTCTGTATCCATAGTCTGTGGAGGTCACCTTTGCTCAGGGTGAACTTCCAGACTGAATTACAAAGCGCAGAAGAAAGCCACTCGCGTGAGAGGAGACACCCTGAGATGGGTGGGAGAAGTCAGACTCCACGACTGGAATGTTAGACCTTTAAAAAAAAAAAAAAAGCACGGAAATTAGGACATTGTAAAAAAAAGGATGAGCAGATGACAAAGAGCTGAAAAGGAAAGACCATGGATCTGAGTATCAGAACTAGAGCCAGCACCACAGTGGCGATCCAGTTCATTACCTTACTGGGCTCTCTGGCATCAGGCTTGGCTTTATTCTTCCGATTACTCTCTTAGTAGTTTCCTCTCTGATTATGACAGTCATTCATAAGCATTGAATATGTTTCTGGGGTAGAGAAGCCAGTAGAAGGAAGAAATGGTAATCTATGAATCTAGCACACAGTATTCTCTCCTGGTTTTTATCTAGATGTAATTATTCTGGATATAAAATTTTAGGCTCTGATTTATAGCAATATTTGAACCATGAGCCTTGCTTCATATCATAATTAAACATTCCTTGCTGGCTCCATGCTGTTTTATGATTTTGAGTTACTGTGTGTATCCTAGTGTGTGTGTGTTTGTGTGTGTGTGTGTGTGTGTGTGTGTGTGTGTGTGTAGCACCTCATTCTGACAGCTTCCTGCAGAGTTTTCATTGCAGAGTATTCTTTTTTGTTGTTTCTCTAGGAATCTCTAGCTGTCCTGGAACTTGCTCTGTAGAACAGATTAGTCTCAAACCTCCTCTGCTTTTCAAGTGCTGGGACTGAAGGTGTGTGCTACAACACTTGGCTCATTGGAAATTATTCTTTAGAGCAAGTTGCTGGAATATTGGAAATAAGATGGTTTGGTTGGTTGATTGATTGATTGACTGCTTTTTTTTTTTTTTTTGATGGACGAGGGCAAATTTTATGAGTGGAATGGGGCTGTCTTAGGGTTTCTATTGCTGTGAAGAGACACCATGACCACAGCAGATCTTATAAAGAAAATATTTAATCGGGTGGCTCACTTATAGTTCAGAGGTTCAGTCCATTATTATCATTACGGGGAGCTTGGTGGCATGTAGGCAGGTGTGGGGCTGGAATAGTAGTTGGAGTCTTACATCTTGCAGGTAACAGGAAGTCAACTAAGATATTGGGCAGTATCCTGAGCATAGGAAACCTCAAAGTCTGTCTCCACAGTGACACACTTCCTCTAACAAGGTCATACCCATTCCAACAAAGCCACACCTCCTAATAGTGCTACTCTCTGTGAGATTATGGGGACCAGTTACATTCAAACTACCACAGGGACAAGGATATCTGAACATAAATGGTCTTATTATTACATAGTAGAGAATTTGTCTATGGCCTGAGCCCTGAGTTCCCAAAGCCCTTGGGGTATCCCAGGTGCTAAGTGTGTCTGCTTATGTTGGGCCATGGGCCCACAGGTGAGTTTTGCCATTGAGATGTTTCAAGTAATCATGCTGGGAAGACCAATCATATGAATGGGGTGTTAGGGCTTTGTGCTAATGATAGCATCCTGATATCATGACCACTGAGCAAGGGAAAGTGGAAGGTAACTTCAGTTTCATGGCTAGTAATCCAGTTAGGTATATTTCAGTAATGAGACAGCCCCTTCTCCCCCACGAAATAAATAAGTAAGTAAGTAAATAAATAAATAAATAAATCAAGCAAGCAAGCAAGTAAGCAAGCGCTGGTAACTGAGGTTTAGATCATTTACTGGTTGGTACTTAGAAAGTACATATTCAGGCTCCATGTGGACATGACCCAGGAGCACACAGAAGGCATCAGACCACCCAGGCCTCCTTTCAAGTGTTTCCCCTTTGCCTGGTATAAAACTATAATCCTAATTATGATGCTGTTGTAGTTCTCTGTCCCTAGGGTTGGAAGAAGCCATCAGAGTTTAGAGCACCTGGGCAAAAGTGTGAGTGGCCCAGGGACTCTCTCAGACTTGTGATTGATGCCTGAAGTGAAAGAGTACTTGTTGGAGACTGTCCTTTAACTTGGGACCTTTGACTCTAGCTATAGGTGGTGAGTGCCCCAAGTGAACTACAGTGCGCAATTGTGGTACACATCTCTAGTTGTGTTCTTAAGTTTGCACAAATGTCCACATTAATCAACTGTGAAAAGTTAAATGACCTTAACATCTTTGAGTGCTGGTGTCCTGTGAAACAGTATTTCGTAATTAGTGATGTGGTGTCATCCCAGTTCTTCCCATGGCCATTACCAAGACACCTGGGGAAATGCTACTTTTAAATTTTTATTTATTTAAAATTTTAAAAGAGAATTTCTTACATGAGTACTGTATTTATAGCATTTCACACCTCCCTTTATCCCCTCCAATACCTCCTGTGTCCCTCTTCCTTTCAAATTCATAACCTTTTCTTCATAGTTATTATTGTCATATATCCACATGTTTGTATATTAAATACAGCCTGGATAAATGACTCCATTTAGTGTTGCTCGTATGTGTTTAGAGCAGACCAATTGGGGTTGGAGAACCTAGTAGGGAGTAAGCATCTTTTAGTTTCCTGTAGCTCTTCATCTGGGGGTGAACCCTTGTAAGATTTCCTCTGTCCACGTTGATGTTCAGGTGATGTTGTCACTGTACTAGTCTTATTGTTGAGATTTCTTGGGTTCAGCTTTCTTGTCATATATAGAAGACATTATCTCTTAGTAGCTATCCTCGTCCTCTGACTCTTACAGTCTTTTTGCCTCCTCTTCCGCAAGTTTCCTGAATCTTAGGTTTAGGGATTATGTATCAGTTGGGGTTGGGCATACTGTAGTTAGTTGTTCTTTGCACTTTGACCAGTTGTGGATTTCTGTAATGATCTTTGTCTCCTGCAAAAAGAAGCCCTTCTGTCAATGGGTGAGAGCTGTTCTTGTCTGTGGATAGAATGATGAGTATTTGGAATGCAGCTAGATAGTGTGCTGGTGTAGGAAAATGACAGCAGTAGTTCTCTGGGGTCATGACCCTACCAGCCTTGGGTGGTAGGCTAGGTCTCAGTATTAGGCATGAATTCCCTCCTTTTGAGCAGGCCTTAAGTTCAATTAGATGGCTGTTGATTACCCCAGCCTGCCTGACTGCCTGCCTGCCTGCCTGCCTGCCTGCCTGCCTGCCTTCCTTCCTTCCTTCCTTCCTTCCTTCCTTCCTTCCTTCCTTCCTTCCTTCCTGCAGTATCTTAAAAACATTTATGAGCCAGGTATGGTGACACATGCCTTTTATCCCAACATTCTGGAGGCAGAGACAGACAGAACTGAGGCCAGCCTGCTACATAGTGAGTTACAGGACACCCACAGTTATGCCAAGAGACCCTGTCTCAAAAAACAACAAGAAATAAACTTATGAAATCACAAGTCAGATTACCTTTACTTATGTGTCTCTACAAAATATTGATAAAATCAGTGTCATTACTACTACTAATGTTAACTGTAGCTCCTGAGCTTAATTTAATACCTCATTAGTATTCGGAATCACCCCCATCTTTAAATCTTACTCGATAGAAGGAAATAAAACATATATTTTCTGAGTTTTGGTATAAGTAAGGTGCCCAATGCTCAGAAAGGTAAGTGGTTTCCTTAGAGTGGTGGTGTTTGAACCCACAGCTCTCACTGAGGTTTAGGGTCTTGCATATGCTAAACATGCATCTCTCACTAAAGGCCACACCTCAGCCTCTGTGTCTTTAAGGAACTGCTTTTGGAATGGGGCCAGAGTAGGGTAAGGCCTAAAGTGAGTGACTAGAAGGGTGGAAAGGGTAATGGGGGAATTATATTATGGCTTTGGTATCTTAGCTTTGCTACGCTCTGGCGGTGTGTTTGAGGCTTGTGAATTGGTCTCTCTGGTTGAGTTTGACTTGGGAGTATAAAATTACAATCTTTCCCTTACAGTTGAAATGGCAATGATGGAAATGTGGGTTCTGAGCACTCCTAGCATAGTGCTTGGCATGGGATACTTACCAATGTGAGCTTAACGATTCTTCTCTGCTAGGAAGAAAGAAAGAACACTGAAGGTAGAAGTTCCCACCCATTCTTTATCTTTCCTGAACCCCTAGTCCCAACCCTCTTCTTCCTCCCTTTCCTCTCCCTGGCTTGGTGCACAGGTGTACAGGACAGGGATACTGAGCCAGGGGATACCAGATTAGCATCAGCAGACATTGGGGCAAAGTGCAGGGCCCCATGTGTGACTGTGTCCTGCCATTGCCCCTCATGTGGTCTAAATGATGATGTTTACAGATGAAGGTGCTTGGCACAGGGTGGGAAGTGCTCCTTGTTTTCTTATGGTATTATGGGTATTTCTAGTTTCAGAGTGAATGATGGGACTGGTGGATGCAAGAAACTGGCAGGGTGCTCAGGTCTTGGGCTCAGCAAGAAAATGGAGCTCTGCTTAGCCTGAGGGTGGAGCTCATGGCTATGGGAATCTTGCTGCCAGGGTTGTGTCGAGACATTCCTTCACCTTGAAGGAAATGGGGATTTTAGGAAGAGGTCAGGGACCCAGAACCTTGACGAAACCAGATAGACCATACAGTGAGTCACATAAGAAGGACACCAGAACCAGTTGGCTAGAGAGGGTCTAATAAATTGTGTCCCTCACAAGGACCGGCATTTGCTGTTCCTTGGGTGGGCCACATGTGCTTTGCTCTCAGGAAGATTAGGAACAGCTGTCCCAAATCGTTGCTGTTGAGTCATATCTGGCCCATGGGCCAACGGTTGGCGCCTCTGGTCATTCCGTCCCTTTTTAGCAAAGCTTTTGGGGAAGTGCATGCTCAGCATCCTCTGTGTGGTGCTGGCAGCCTGGCTTCTGTGGCCTCCTGCTGTGTCCTTAGCCCAGAGCAGCCTCTCCTGGGCTTTCCATCTCCTCTAGTAACTTTGGTACTAGAGGATCTTCCAACTTTACCCTTCCAGACTTCTCTGTATTTCTAGCATGTGTATGCATGCGCATGTGTCCCTACAGACTGGGCTCCTTGAGGAACAGTTTTGGGCTCTGAATCATGGAGCACACTATCCATGGAACACTCGAACAGGTATAAAGATGGGAGAGGAACAGACTTTGATTTCAGTGCCTGGTACTACTGGATCTGGGGTAGCTGGTTTGCAGGCATGGAATGGGGCATCTTGAAGATTAGCAGTACAGAAGAAGAGCCTCAAAATGGAGATGTTTCCTGACACACTGGCCTGGCCTGCCCACTACTTCACCAGGGACCTTTGTGTCCTGGCAGGTCTCTCATTGATTTCATCCCTCAACTTGCTAACTGTTGGGCCTACAGGACATTGTGGGCTATGCAGCCCTTCACAGTGAGATGTGTTCCTGCTGCCCCTTCTGAAATGGGGCCTGTGGTACCTCTTCAGTCCCCAGTCTCCGTCCAGAAAAATGTCTAATTGTATCTTGAACTCATTTACATTGCTTGCTTCAATGGCCTTACTTGGCAGCTGAGGCCGTATGCTAATTCCACCCTTTTCATGAAGGAATTCTGCTGATTTTACTTACTTTTTATGGTTGATCCTGTCCTTTCTTCTCTCTCCACCCCCCCCATTTTTTTTTTTTTTTTGTCTGCTGCTTTCCAGGCAGTTTTTCAAGCTGCTCTTTCACTGGCCCTATGAGCCTGTGCCCTCAGGATGTGTTCTTCTCTAGTAGAACACAGACCTGAGTACTGGCTCTCGCCTTCTTGCACTTTCAGCTCAAGGCTAATGGAGAGTCACATTGTCATGTTTTCTCTGCCATGCTTTCTGCACAAACAGGGAGGGCTTTCTGTGCGTGCTGGTACATACCTTCCAGGGCATATTTGTGTCAGAGGCCACACTGACAGCTGATTTTTTTTTCCTCAGAGCCAAAGTGAGAGTACCACAGCATCGGGAGCCTTGGGAGTGAGGACCTGCCCATAGTGTGGCCTAGACCAGTCTCTGCTGCCCTAAGCTGAGCCTTCTTAACCTGCTCATAGGTAGATGAGGATCCGTCCTCTCCATTCAGGTTTGCTGAGTGTTTTTCAAGTAGACAAGCCCTGGGACAAGACCCTCTAGGAGAATGATCCTGTACTTGACCTGATACCTCAGTGCCACAGCTGTTCTCTCTCCTTTCTGTTTCCATATTCCTCTTGTTTTGTTGTTTGCAGTTTTGGGGATTGAACCCAGGCCTTGTACATGTTAGGACACCACCACTGAGAAGGAAAGAATGGTTTGGCATTGCTATGGGGGAAGGGACATGCTTTGTGTAGTCACATGCCATTTAACGGTCTGTCAGTGAAGGGGGCAATGGTACAGCCTAAATATGGGGGCTACATATCTATCTAGGGCTGTGAGAAGTTGTGACGTTCTTGATGAAATCGCCCAACACCACCTCTCTTAGAAGTTACCCTGCATTGAGCAACATGTGACTAACTTCAAAGTACTGGACCTCTTTGGGCTTGTACAGTTTTTCATTTACTCCATGAGTATGTATTGAGTGCCTACTGTGTGCTACTGGTACAAGGGGAAAGACAGCCCAAGTCCCTGCCTCAGTGGACTTGGAGTGAGCTGCAGTACAGCAAACCATCCTGGGGCTGAGGGAATGTGCCCCTTCTAGGCCAGAGAAGTAAGATGCTGTGAGAGGTGCAGGCCAAGGTGCATGTTGTCCAGGGGTAGTAGGAGTGAGCCAGGGGGCCTTCAACCACTTCTTCATTAGCTCTAGAGATCACAAGGCTGGAGGGAAAGTACTTAACTCTGGTAGCCCAGTCAGAGGTGGCCACTTTGATATCAGAGCCCACTACTCTGTCACCTTTAGCTTCTATCCTCACCCTCTTCAAGCATTGACGGGGTTCCCAGGAGCAAGGGGTTACTGTGGGCTTGTATGCTGGTGCCCAGGCTCTTTCTGACACAGGTAGGTAAGGGCCAAAGAAACTGGTGTTTGCTGCACTTCTTCCAGTATTCCTTTCTAGAGCATTCTCTTCAGAGAGTGCACACTAGGGAGCTGCAAACCAGTCTTGGCCTGTAGGTGTGTTTGGTTTGGGTCATATAGCTTAAACATTCTTTGAATTGGTTGTCAAAGTTTAATATTTGGCAAATTTCATGTAATAGTCCAGATTTTTGGCTTCTCTTGAAATGTGGGAAGATCTGGCAGCTGGAGGCCTGCATTCCAGCTTGTCTATGGTGGGCTGGAGCTGGGGAGACTATCCCCTCCAGCGGGGCTCAGGAGTCTCCACACCCTGTGGTCTCATACTTGGTCTTGCTCTTTGCTTCGTCACCCATGTAACATACCCATCGCCCTAGAGGCATTTATGTTTTAGATGTCTGTGTCTTATGTCCTCCACTCCAGAAATATAGGGCATGTATCAGTGAGAACAGGGTCTCCTGTCCCAGAGAGTGGTTGTGTGTTTCAGATCCCAGGTGAGAGTAGCAAATTCTTCTGTAAGCTTTGTAGTGCCCAGCAGGTGGGAACTGAGGCACAGACATGGAAAACCCCCTTTACAGTGTCATTTGGTGTAGCTCGGGCACTGGGGTCCAGTATGTCCCTGCAAAACCTGTTCCACAACCCACTCTATCTACTACAATGGCCCACACAGCTGAGGTGTGCCTGGAAAGCTGGAGGTGGAAAAGCTCCCTCTGGGATCACCTGTTGGATTCAGAGGAAGTAACCCAGTGGAATAGACCTCAGGCAGAGCTAGGTTAGGCCCAGTGCTCTGTGTTCAACTTGTGAGTTGCACTGTCTCCTGCCTTCCTCTTCCACACTAAGAACTTTCTGTGTGCTGAGCAGTTCCTGACCTTCTTAAGCCCACATTGCTGAGGCATACCTGACACTGTCTGCCAAGTTGAGACCTCCATAGCTAGTAGCTGGTTAGGAAGGATAAGGTCTGTTTGCTTATTTTCACAATTGAAATAACATGAACAGGACTCCAGAATTATCAAAGTTTTATGAAAAATACTGACTTAAAAAAAAATCAGAAAAAAAAAATCAGGTGCAATGGTAAGTCCCAACAACTTAGGAGGCCGAGGCAGGAGGATTGTCTGAACCCAGGAATTCCTAACAAGTATGGTAACATAATGAGACCTTGTCTTCAAAACAAACAGATAGGAGTAGTGCTTTCCCAGGTGTCCTTGTGACAGTAGTGGGAGATCTGGAATGGTTCCAAATTATATAGGTCCACAGTTTTGGCCTCTTGATCCAATAAGGTACCCTCCTAACCACAGGCTGTACTGTGCACCACAGACTGGTTAGGAGTGGCTCTAGCTGTGCTGGTTAGATGGGCAGAGAGCAGGGTGTCTGGTGAAGCCTGGGCAGCACTGCAGGCTTCAGACAAGTGCCCACACACTAGGTGTGTTCTTCACCCTCCACTGTATGGCCTTTCCCCAGCTCCTGCTCATGACCACAGGTAGACAGAGTGGCTTGTGGTGAGGGAACAAAAAGTTCAGAAATTCCTTGTCCCTATAATGTGTCTTGGGTCCTGGTTGATCAGTAAGCCCGTCTGTTCATTAGTGCCAGGAAGGTGCCCGCACACTCCTCTGTGCTCACTTTAGCCCAGGGCTACAGTGTGGTTTGTGTTTGTTCCTCAGACATCGCCATGTGAAGTTTGCTCTGGCTGCTGTCTTGGGCACCCTTCGTAGTTGCATTCCCACATCCCCTCTGACTGGTTGTCTAGAAGTTCTGCATCCATATTTGGTGATTCATCTCTGTTCCTCTTCCTCCCCCAGCCCCTCAAGGTGTCTGCCAAAAGTCTGTATAAGTCATATCATCTCCCAAGTTGTTACAGTATATGAAGGCAGAGGATAACTTAGTTATTTTTGAATACAGATTCTTAGCAGAAGTTAAGAAGTATGGTGGGGGTTTTTATGCTCGCTGCATGAAATAGACAATATTTCCTGAAACAGGAGATATGAACCTCAAAGAATTTAAAATAAAACATTCATTTTATTATTTTTTTAAAAGAAGGAAAACTAGGGGGGAAAAAGTAGAATAGTCAGTCTTTTTATCCTAAGTACAGATGAAATTGATTAAACCTTAAAGACTGGCCTCCGCACACCCGGTTTATTAATTGAAGAATTTCCTCTTACCCAGAATGGGAAGTTCACATTAACATCGAGCTTGCCCTGAGTGCTGGTGACACTTGAGAACTGAACATTTTCCACAATCCTATTTTCTCTTCGGTGCTAGAGGAAATCCTAAAATGGCTAAAATGGGGGAGGGATGGGGGGGGTCAGAACCCATACTTTTAAGGAAGCCTTCTTTCATTTCCTTGTAAAGCATGAAATCAAATTATAGCTCATGGCCCACAATTATTTTATTTCTACATTTCAAATTCCATTTTCTGCTCCTTCTTGCTGCTCTTGAACAGGGGCTGCACTGTTGTACAGAGTCAGCTGAAGAGATTGCCCCAGATAGACTGTGACACAGTAGCTGAAGGAAGCTAGCAGCCAGGCTCCCCTGCTGGGTCAGGAGCCAGGCCTTGTGAACCCTTCTGTATCCGGAAGGTCCGTGGCGTCACTGCTGTGTGTGGAGATCCTAGCTGTGCCTCTTAACTCTTCAGAAAGGGCAGCATGGGGCACTTTTGGAGCTTCCAAGAACTAGTGGAAGGAGCTCCACACGGTGGGCCTGGTACTAGTGGTCTACTGGCGTCTGATGGCTAAGCATGCTATGTTCCCATCCAGCTCCTAGGTTGGTCCCTCACTCTGACCCTGTTGATGCTACCTACCTACTTAGCATCTAATAGTGTTTCATATTTGTTAAGTCTTATTTTGTTTCTTTTTATTAGCTATTTTCTACAAATTAAATGCTGTTATACTTGCTATCATATAAAGTTCTTCTTAACCTAAATGCAATTTTAAAAATATTTTTAAAACTCTCCAGCTAGGCACTGTAGCATGATCCTAGCTGCTCTGAGGGGTGAGGTAGGAGGTTTTCTGTAGCTCAGGAGTTCAAGACCAGCCAAGGCCACATACTGAGTGAGGCTCTATTTAAAAACAAATAAACTAACTAAATTCATTTAAACACATGATAATGCAAATAACAGTAGAGGTGGCATCCCTGAGAAATCACAAAGAGCACCTAGGTGGGGAACCCTTTTAACTGATGCCAGATTGCTCAAGCAGAATCATGTTTGAAAATGCTTTTTAATTCTACCTTCAGTGGTCCACATGTTCACAGCCTTCCTCTGGCAGAGATGCTCTCCTCCAGGTAGGACTGAGATCCTCATGCTTCTGGAGAAGGTCTGTTTCCTGCAGTTCTCAGTCCACTGGGGATCATCTGACCGTAGCCTCTGACTTTGGAAGCTCTGAGATTGCCCTTTGGTCTGTTATTCATAGACTCCAGGGTATAGCCCAGGCACTGCCCCAATACATTTTGTGTTCTTGTCTCGTCTGCTAGCTGTGTGACTGAGCATGACACTTTAGATCTTGCCAAGCCATGGGTTTTTCAGCCTATGAGGTGTGTGTATAGCGGGTTCCTTTTCCTGTTCTCCTCCTGTCTCCAACTCTTTGACTTTAGTCATCTCTTTTATTTTCCATTTTTAAACTGTCACTTTGAAATAATTTTATATTCATTGAAAAGTTACAAGGATAGTAGAAAGAACCATTGTGTTCATTGCTGTGATGAAACATCAAAACCTAAAGCAACATGGAAGTGGGAATTGGTATTTGTCTTACATATCCTGAGACATGGTCTTTTGAGTGAAGCCAAAGCAGGAACTCAACCAGACAAAAACCTGGAGGCAGGAGCTGATGCAGAGCCCTTGAAGGAGTGCTGCTTACTGGTCTGTTTGTTCGCCATGGCATGTTCTTCCTGCCTTCTTATAACATCTAAGACCACTAGTTCCTGGTTTGTGGGGCACCACCCACCATGGGCTGGGCCTTCCCACACTGATCACTAATTAAAAAAGGCATTACAGGCATGTCTGTCCATGGCCTGATATTATGGAGGCCTTTGCTCAAGTGATGATTCCTCAATGAATCACTGATGATTCTCTCAGATGACTATAGCTTATGTCAAGTTGACATAAATTAGCTATAGTCAACACATCTTGTCACCCTGTGGTGAACCCTAACTATAGGAGAGTGTCTTTGTAGCTGACAGTATGCCTCAGCACTGTCCCTTCATGGTAGCATCAGAGCCATCCCCTAAAGATACTATCATAATGGGATGGTGGCTCTCCTCAAATGTCAGGGTGACTGCAGAGATGGGTGCTTCTGTTGCATGGCTCTTGAAATACTTTCATTTCCTCAGGGAGATCTGTGACTGGTGCAGGAGCCTCTTTATTGCATCTTTCAGTGTTGAGCTGCTGATAGCAACAATGTCTGGTTAGATTTTAATAACTTATTTTTACTATGCTTTTTTTGAGGAGGGAAAAAATGTTGCTTGGCCATAGTGGCATACGTTTATAGCCCTTTACCCTAGCACTTGTGAGGTCATGGCAGATTTTTGTTTTAAAAAACTATAACATTTAGGGGGAGGAGGCAGAACTGAGGAGTTCCAGGCCAACTTCAGTTACATAGTGAGTTTGAGGCCAGCCTAAGATAAATGAGACTCTATCTTAAATTCCTCACCCCCCCAACAAAACACCCCACAAAGAAACCCTTTACTTGGGGTAAATAACACTGGCCTTACAATAAATGATGCATTAATAAATAGTTGTGAGTAGGACCACAGTACATGTGGCTCAAAATAAAGTGCAGAAATGTCTGTGATTGTAGATCACAGACCAGCTGAGTCTGCTGCAAGCATCCATCGGGGCTTATTGACTCAAAAAAGAAGGGCTGGGGAGAGTGAGTGGACCCTCACCTGTGATTCCAGTTGCTTCTCTCACCTGTTTGTATACACTTCTCTCCCTAGTGGGATGAGGCCTTTAAATCAGTTGCTATTCTAGAGGTTAACTGAAGGGGGCTCCATCTATGTGGCTATGGGGAAGCTGTCAATGCTGGGTGACAACTTTTCAGTACAACTACTTTGAGGTCACCCCTACTTCAGCCAGTAATCTCTCACCCATGCTCTGTAAGTAAAGTTAACAAACTCATTGGTTCCCCAGGGGAACTTTGGTGGAACCATACTTTGGGTTGTTGGGACTTTATTGAGGCTGGGTAGCCAATTTTCAAAAAAATTTTATTTATTTATTTATTTATTTAGTCAAAAAAAAAAATTCTGCCTCCTCCCCGCCTCCCATTTCCCTCCCTT
>NW_026068039.1:3497575-3507401 GCF_014885135.2 Alexandromys fortis | reverse complement strand
CCCCCAAACTCCCCCCATCCTCCCCTTCTCACTTTTCTCACCCCATTTCCCCTTACCCCTATCCCACCTCACCCCCAAGTTCCGAAACAACCTAGATGCCCTTCAATGGAAGAATGGATGAAGAAAGTGTGGAATATATACATATTAGAGTACTACTCAGCGGTAAAAAACAATGACATAGTGAATTTTGCATACAAATGGATGGAAATAGAAAACACTATCCTGAGTGAGGTAACCCAGACCCAAAAAGATGAACATGGGATGTATTCACTCATAATTGGTTTCTAGCCATAAATAAAGAACATTGAGCCTATAATTTGTGATCCTAGAGAAGCTAAATAAGAAGGTGAACCCAAAGAAAAACATATAGTCATCCGCCTGGATATGGGAAGTAGACAAGATTGCTGGGTAGCCAATTTTTATGTCTCTGCCTGGAATTCTCCCTACCCCTACCTACAGTTTTCGGTCTGTAGTGTAGTTTCCTCATTTGTAAATGGGTGTCAGTGCCAGGCAGAATGAGCACTTAATTCTGTGTTTGGCTCTTTGGCCATGGCCATTATTACATTGTTAATCTAACAGGGAAAGCACAGGATTTGAGTGTGGTTTTGCTGATTTTTTCCTGGTGATTGTGAGATATCTTTTATGTGTGGACTGTCTGTGTTTATTTGCTCTCCTGCTCAGTCTGACTTCACCTCCTTTTTCCTCCTCAAATCCATGAGCTTCTTCTCTGTCTTTGCTCAGATGGTCATTGAACAGGTCCCTTCCACTGACCTGCTGTATACCCAAGCCACTTGTCCAAGCATAGTTCTGAGCCTGCCTTTCCTGTGCCCTTGCCTACCTGAAATCCACATGCTGTGTTAGCTGTTTGTTTCTTACTTAACATCACTGTACCATAATGGGTTGGAATCATGTTGTTTTGGCTGTGCAGCTGTGCCAAGTGCTCACCCTAGGCCAGGAACATGGGTGCTCAGTCAGCAGTCTGCTGCTCTCTATTGACCTCTCTGGCACTTTCCATTAAATGGTTGGTGCTTTTATGATTAGTTTTAATTTTCTTCTGTTTGAAGCATTAAGGATAGTAGCTTGATGTGAATATTAGGCCTTTCTCCAGTCTTTGGACTTGTCTTTAATTTTTTATGCAAAAGTGTTTGAGTTTTATGTTGATGAGTTTATTGACTTCCTGTTTTGACCTTACCTGGGTATGCTTTACCTTAAAGTTATGTTTCTTTCCGTATGCTTTTTTTTCTAGTACTTCTTTTTAAGATTTATTTGTTGTTATGTGTGTTGGTGTTTTGCCTGCATGAATGTCTGGGTGAATTCCAGATCTCCAGGATCCAGAGATAAGAACAGCTATGCTGCCACGGGGGTGCTGGGAATTGAACCCGGGTCCTCTGGAAGACCAGGCAGTACTCTTAACCTCTGAGCCATCTCTCTAACCCCTCTAGTACTTTTGTGCCTTATGTTTGAGAAAGTTATTTTGTTTGTTTTGAGAAAGGGTCTCACTATTTAGCTCTGGGTGGCCTCAAACTCATAGCAGTCCCCCTGCCTCAGACTCTTAATTGCTGGTATTAAAAACATGTATCACCACCATCCCTGACTGAACTTTTTATTAAATTACATTTATTTATTTATTCATTTATTCATGGTGTGTGTGTGTGTGTGTGTGTGTGTGTGTGTATACACTCAACAGCCTGCAGAAGTTGGTTCTTACCTTCCCATTGTATGAGTCCTGGAATTGTCTTGGTGGCAAGTGCCTTTATCCATTGAGCCATCTTGCCTGTCCTTAGGTTTGAAACTGATTAATTTGGAATCATGGTGTAAAGTGTAAAATAGGGATCCAATTTTATTTTTTATCCAGATGCTATCTGTTGTCCCTAGGTCACAGTTGTGAGTTTGTCCTGTTTTACAGATAAGGAGCTTAGAGAACTGCTTCTCAGCCTACAGAACTGAGCAGCCTGTGCATGCACTTAGCTCTGGAGCTTTCAGCTAGTCCCCAGCATTTATAGTATTTTGGCATTTTCTGCTCTTGGCTGGAGTCCAATTCCTCTATTTGTCTGCTTTCTTGTCCATCCTGTTGAAATTTTCCCTTGATCTCTTACATGGTCTCCCTTTATTGTTCCTCTTGTTCCTCCTCTACAGACATGGCTGGCATTGTTCTGTGGGTGTCCTGAGGTGGTGATGAATGCAGTGGTCTCAGATGGCACGTGTGTCCTAGGGGACACTGGCACATCGCCTTCACTTGAGTCTGCTCTTCTTCCTTTGCTACCTGCAGGGCCTTGCCCAACTGCTCTTTGAGATGCCTCCGGGTTCCCAGAGAACTCAGGAATGTGGGACTCTGGCCAACAGGCAGCTGGTAGTAGGAAAAGAAAAAAAATTGAAGTCAGACACTTGGTTCTAGTATTTCTTTGGCTGTTGATTGTGCAAGCTGGTCTTTAGATTTGTCTTTAGGAAAGTGGAAGAGCCTCTTCCACATGGGGCCAAAGTGTGAGGGTTAGAGCTAACAGGGAAGTCAGAAGTTCAAACAGGAGCCAACACCAGTATAAACCCAGGGCAAGAGTTGATTAGAATGGACAGGATAGGGTGAAATTGGAAATTCACTTCTCTTTTCAGGGATCTTCTCCTCAGCTCTGTTGAATGTAAGCTCTATCTTACCACATCCACAAGTTTGGAAAGATTTTATGTGGACTTCTTGAATGGTTGGTGTTGGCCATGCACTTAAACCTCACAGCACTGTACAGGCTAAATGACTCCTGTTCCAAGTCCAGGCTTGGCTCCATCTAGTTCATTTTAATAGTGGCTGCTGTTTATGGGCTCTGGCTGACTGGGCAGCTACAGAACCTATTGGACCTGGGTTGGCTCCACTCCTACCATGGTTCTCTGGGTTTAAACATCTGGAACTCATTCTTCTGGATCACTTGGTCTACTTATTCTTCTACCTCAATATCAGAAGCTCTCTTTGCTGCTTGCATCTAGAGTTCTGGGTGACTTGGGGAGATGTCACTATCACCTGCTCAGCCTTTTCCACCAGGCTCTCTACCCAGGATTTGATCCAGGTATTTGGAGGATCTTATCTTTGTAGGTCAGTTGGCACAATAAGGATTTTTATTTTATTGGTAGATATGTGCTCCAGACTACCACTAACACCTGATGCCCAGTGAGGGGCCACCTCATTTACTGCTTGGAAATGGTGGTAGCATTTCTTCCTTGTTGCATTGATGTGGGGAGCACAGTCCTGTGCGTATACGTAACCTGCACAGGAACACCAGGGATTCACAGTAGTCCCATACTGCCCAGGCTTCTACTTCAGGAAAACTAGTCTAGAGAGAGAAAAACAGAAATGCAGCAACCATTATACACCCCAGTAGAGTCTCTTTAGCAAAGCCAAATGACTACAACATGATGTCAGCCTTCACACACACACACACACACACACACACACACACACACACACACACACAGCGCATGTTCTGAGAGTCAATGTAGAGACAGTTGCAACCTGAGTTGACATCTGACAAATATTGACTTCTGCCTGTTGGCAAGGTGATTTGGGGGAAGTTATCTAATTTGCCAGAGCCATATTCTAATTTACCGTAAAATGGGGAGACAGGTAGTATAATGAGTAATGAAACAATATGGTACAGTGATAATGGGACTCCTTTGGCCTGCCAAGAGCCTCATCTAGGCATGCCCTCTGGACTCTGCCTTTATCCTGAGCATATGCAGGGATGGGAACCTGTGTGCATGGACATGAAGGTCCTTTGGTTCTGGGCTGAGATCTTGCTGCCATGATAACGTGGCATTCAGATGGAGAGAAGTGAGCACACTGAGCTTCATTTCCCCGAGATCTTTGCTCCTAAACCTTGACTAGATTTTCAGCCTTCTTGAGTCTTATTTTGTCATCTCTAATACCATTTATCTCAGGCTGGGCTGCAGCTAAACCAAGAGGAGCATAGACCTTCATAGCACATGTAGCGACAGTTGTTAAACTAGACACAGTGATGACTGCTATATCCAATACCATTCTAACACAGGTGCTGTCATCATTTCCCTCCTACAGAGGAGAGGTCTGAGGCACTGGTGCCCAGCACCCATGTCAGGTAGCCCATAACTGTCTGTTACTCCAACTCCAGAGAATCAGATGCCTGTGGCCTTTGCAAGTCACATGCACTCACATACACACACACACACACACACACACACACACACACACACACACACTCATGTACACACACACTCATGTACACATGCACCTATCTATAATTAAAAATAATAAAAATAAATCTTTTTTAAAAATAGGAGTAAGTTGCCACTGCAGCTTCACATAGATGACAACAGTACATTTACAGTTACTGGGTACCTAAAAAGTTGAGAGCTGAAAACAAAATTTTTCAGTATTTTAAATTTAATATTATTTCCCCTTCTTAGAATGTCTGTTCCTTTTTATTTTTTATTTTTAAAAAGAAAATCTGATTTTTATAGATGTTAAAGTATGTTTAAGGTTTTATATCATTTTCCCCAGTCAAAACATTGTTTTCTGAACAGTTTTGTCCTCCAATCCCAGAAAGAAAATTACATCTCACAGATAACTCAGACTTTGTTAAATACTGACCTTTGTAAGTTTTTTGTTATTTTTATTTTTGAAATGATTAAGATATGTAATCTACAGAATTGAAGATTGTAATTTTTTAAAGTAGGGAGAAACTTTAACCCTGTCATAATTGCTCTGCAAACCTTTCAAGGGTTCTGTGGTCAGAATGGCTGATGAAAAGCTCTGATAGATGGCTAAGTATAGAGGGTCCCTTGTAAGCCTTGAGTTTTTGTCCTGTTTCCCACCCACTCACTCACTCACTCTGTCCCTCTAGTCTCAGGGTGATTTTCTATAGTGGGTTCGTGGGAATTGGGAAGGACACTGTCTGATTCATTCCATGAGCATACTAGGGAGTTTGAAAAAGGCAAGACAGGGTAGTTGTATCACTTCCTGTTGCCTGATCAAATATCTGATGAAGAACAGGAGGAACTAGGAGCGGCTGCTGGACAGTGGGCATTTGCATGGAGCTGACCCTGGTTACCAGCAGTGTCCCTTGTTCTTGGTGCAACAGTCAAGTGGCCCTGACCTCTGCTTTCCTTAGAAGTTCCCAGTGCTGGCCATGCTGCAGAGGATCTCCTGGAGCAGAGCTGTGTGCTTGCTGCAACAAAGGCCGTTTGTGGATGCCAGATAAGACTGCAGATGAAGGCTTGCTGGCTCTTGGTACTTGGGTCCTGGCTGCACTTTCAGCTAGGTGAGGTGGTCAGTTTCCTTTTCCACCGCCAAGACCCCAGCATAGGGAGGGCCTGATGTGTGGAGCTCATAAACTGGTCTTTCCACCAGCCAAACAAGTGAGGCTCTGGATAGTTCTATGTACTTTGGAAATTGGGTTTTGAGAAAAAGAACAGACTGCTGGTCAACAGAGTGGAGGAGGTGGGGAAGCTAACATTGCTCAGTTCATCCCAACAAGGGCTTATTAAACTGTGCCCAAGTTGGGTCTGTGTTTTGCATAAATATTGAAAAACAAGGTTTCAGGTGAGAACTCAGCCTGGGATGAAGTGGACCAGGACCATAGGCAATAAGGCTGGAGCAAGAATGCAGCAAAGGTCAGGCAGGCACAGGTGTGCATTAATACAGAGGTGCCTCGATTCTCTATCGGAGCCTTGGTAGGAACTAAGAATGAGGATTTGTTGGGCCTCTCAGGTCCCCATGGGAGCAGACTAGCTCTGTAGCAGTGAGCGAGAGCTCAGGCATAGGTGTTCTGATTTCTGCTCTGATGTGTTCACTGTATAACACAGACACTCACTTTGCTTCTCCAGAGACCTGTTTTCCTCATCTGTGAAGTTCTTGATGGGGCTGAAGTTCTGAGAGAACCTAAACAGTTGGAATTAGCTCTGAGCCAGAGATCTGCAGGGACAGTTGCTGGACTGTTCTGCTCAGAGTCTGTGCAGAGACAGGTGCCCAGGGCATGGCACTCATCCTCTTTATGGTTTGCCTACTGGCTTTAGCTCCTCTAGATGCTACAGAGCCAACCCCATGGTCCTAAAAAGGAACAGGATGTATGTAGATTCTTACCACTCTTTTTTTCTCACTCCATTTTTTTTATATTCCCTCTGTTATTTCATGTGTGTAAAAGCAAATTTTCATTCATCTGCAGTGCATGTACAGGCACATACACAATCTTCTACACAGGTTATAACACACATTACTCTGCCCTGTGCTCTTCCCCCCACTGCAGACTATTTTATACTAGTTAAAGGATCCTTTGTTATTTGCAGTGGCTGTGTACTATTCTATTTCATGGCATAGCTATCTGTTTTAAGCTTGTTCCCTACTGTTTATGTAGTTTCCAACTTCAGTAGCAATAGATGTGTTACAAATGTGTCCTATGTGTTTACAAGCTTGGCTGGGTCAAAGATTATATGCATTTTCTTCCCTTTTATTTTACATATTGGTGTTTTGCCTGCATGTATGTCTATATTCCATGTGTATAGTGCCCTTATAGGCCAGAAGAGGGTATCACAACTTATGGAACTGGAGTTATAGACAGTTGTGAGCCACTATTTGGTTGCTGGGAATCAAACCCTGGTCCTCAGCAAAAGCAGCCAGTATTTTTTAACTGCTGGCAGCTTGCATTCCCACCAGCAATGCAGAAGTATTCCCTTTACCCCACAACCTCTCCAGCATAAGTTGTCATCAGTGTTTTTGATCTTGGCCATTCTTACAGGTGTAAGATGGAATCTCAGAGTTGTTTTGATTTGCATTTCTGTGATGACTAAGGATGTTGAACATTTCCTTAAGTGTCTTTCAACCATTTTAGATTCCTCTGTTGAGAGTTCTCTGTTTAGGTCCGTACTCCATTTTTTTTTTATTGGATTAGGTGTTCTTTTGATGGCCAATTTCTTGAGTTCTTTGTATATTTTGGACATCAGACCTCTGTCTGACGTGGGGTTAGTGAAGATCTTTTCCCATTTTTGTAGGCTGTCGTTTTGTCTTGTTGACCGTGTCCTTTGCTTTACAGAAGCTTTTCCTTCAGTTTCAGGAAGTCCCATTTATTAATTGTTTCTCTCAGTGTCTGTGCTGCTAGGGTTATATTTAGGAAGTGGTCTCCTGTGCCAATGCGTTCGAGTGTACTTCTTATTTTCTCTTCTATAAGATTCAGTGTAACTGGCTTTATGTTGAGTCTTTGATCCATTTGGACTTGAGTTTTGTGCTTGGTGATAGATATGGATCTATTTTCATTCTTATACATGTTGATATCTAGTTATACCAGCATCATTTGTTAAATATGCTTTCTTTTTTCCATTAGGTATATTTGGCTTCTTTGTCAAAAATCAGGTATTTGAAGATGTGTTGATAAATATCCAGGTCTTCGATTTGGTTCCATTGGTCCCCCTGTCTGTTTTACAATTAACAATACCAGGCTGTTTTCAGTACTGTAGCTCTGTAGTAGAGTTTGAAGTCAGGGATTGTGATGCCTCCAGAAGTTCTTTTATTGTACAGGATTGTTTTGGCTATCCTGGATTTTTTTTTAAATGTTTTCTTTTTATTATTGATTATGTATACAGTATTCTGACTGCATGTACACCTGCAGGCTAGAAGAGGGTATCAGATCTCTTTACAGATGGTTGTGAGCCACCATGTGGTTGCTGGGAATTGAACTCAGGACTTTCGGAAGAACAGTCAGTGATCTTAACCTCCGAGCCATCTCTCCAGCCCCCTGGATTTTTTTGCTTTTCCATATGAAGTTGAGTACCGTTCTTTGGAGGTCTGTGAAGAATTTTTCTGGGATTTTGCTGGGCATTGCATTGAATCTGTAGATGGCTTTTGGTAAGATTGCCATTTTTACTATGTTAACTCTGCCTACCCAAGAGCATGGGAGATCTTTCCACTTTCTGGTGTCTTTTTTAAATTTCTTTCTTTAAAGATTTAAAGTTCTTGTCATAGAAGTCTTCCACTTGTTTGGTTAGAGTTACTCCGAGATAGTTTATGCTATTTGTGGCTATTGTGAAGGGTGTTTTTCTCTGATTTCTTTTCCAGCCCTTTTATCATGTGTGTACGGGGGGGCTACTGATTTTTTTGAGTTAGTCTTGTATCCTGCTACATTACTGAAAGTGTTTATAATCATATCATCAGCAAATAGTGAGAGTTTGACTTCTTTTTCGATTTGTATCCCCTTGATCTCCTTTTCTTATCTTATTGCTCTAGCTAGAACCCCAAGAACTATATTGAATAGATATGGAGAGAGTGGACAACCTTTTCTTGTTCCTGATTTCAGTGGAATTACTGGGAGTTTCTCTCAATTTAGTTTGATGTTCGCTGTTGGCTTGCTGTATATTGCCTTAATTATGTTTAGGTATGTTCCTTGTATCCCTGCTCTCTCCAAGACCTTTATCATGAAGGGATGTTGTATTTTGTCAAAAGCTTTTTTGGCATCAAATGAGATGATCATGTGGTTTTTGTTTTTTAGCTTGTTTATATGGTGGATTACGTTGACAGATTTTTGTGTGTTAAACCATCCCCTGTATCTCTGGAATGAAGCCCACTTGATCATGGTGGATGATGGTTCTGATGTGTTCTTGGATACAATTTGCCAGTATTTTATTTAGTATTTTTGTATCAATATTCATGAGTGAGATTGGTCTGTAATTCTCTTTCTTAGTAATGTCTTTCTGTGAGTATCAGGGTAATTGTAGCTTCATAAAAAGAGTTTGACAATGTCCCCTTTATTTCTATTGTGTGGAATAATTTGAGGAGTATTGGTATTAGTTCTTCTTTGAAAACCTTGTAGAATTCTGAACTGAAACCATCTGGTCCTGGGCTTTTTTTGGGGTGGGAGGAGACTTTTGATGACTGTTTCTTTTTTCAGCAGTTATAGGTCTGCTTATCTGGTCTTGATTTAAGTTTGGTAAGTGATATTTATCTAGAAAGTTGTCCATTTCCTTTAAGTTTTTCAAATTTGTGGAGTACAGGTTTTCAAAAAATGACTTGATGATTCTCTGTATATCCCCCTTTTCATTTCTGATTTTGTTAATTTGGATATTCTCTATCTGCCTTTTGATTGGTTTGGATAAAGGTTTGCCTATTTTGTTGATTTTCTCGAAGAACCAACTCTTTGTCTCATTGATTCTTTGTATTGTTTTCTTTGTTTCTATTTTGTTGATTTCAGTTCTCGATTATTTCCTGCCGTCTTAGGTGAGTTTGCTTCTTTTTGTTCTAAAGTTTTCAAATGTTCTGTTAATTCACTAGTGTGGGATTTTTCCAGCTTCTTTATGTAGTCATTTAGTGCTATGAACTTTCCTCTTAACACTGCTTTCATTGTGCCCCATAAATTTGGGTATGTTGTGTGGTTGTTTTCAATTGAATTTTAGGAAGTTTTTAATTTCTCCCTTTATTTCTTCCTTGACCCATTGATGATTCATGTGAGCATTGTTTAATTTCCATGCGTTTGTGGGCTTTCTGGAATTAGTATTGCTGTTGACTTCTAGTTTTAAACCAGGGTGATCTGATAAGGTACATTGGGTTATTCCAATGTTTTTGTATTTGTTGAGGTTTGTTTTGTTACCAAGTATGTGGTCAGTTTTTGAGAAGGTTCCATGAGGTGCTGAGAACACCTGTTTGAGTCATAACATCTGTTAGTTCCCTTATTTCTCTGTTCATTTTTTATCTGACTGACCTGTCCAGTGGTGAGAGGGGAGTGTTTAAGTCTCCCACTATTAGTATGTGGGGTTTAATGTATGCTTTAAGCTTTAGAAGTGTTTCTTTTACATATGAGGGTGCCCTTGTATTTGGGGGCATAGATGT
>NW_026068039.1:3483629-3487124 GCF_014885135.2 Alexandromys fortis | reverse complement strand
TTTTTTTTTTTTAAAGATTTATTTATTTATTATGTACACAACATTCTGCCTGCATGTATGCCCGCACGCCAGAAGAGGGCACCAGATCTCATTACAGATGGTTGTGAGCCACCATGTGGTTGCTGGGAATTGAACTCGGGACCTCTGGAAGAGCAGTCTGTGCTCTTAACCACTGAGCCATCTCTCCAGCCCGAGATTTCCTCTTGATGAATTTTTCCTGTGACTAATATGAAATGACCCTCTATGTCTCTTTTGATTGATTTTTTGCTTGAAGTCTATTTTGTTAGATATGAGGATAGCTACACCCACTTGTTTGTTAGGTCCATTTGATTGGAATATTTTTTCCAAACCCTTTACTCTAAGACAATGTCTGCCTTTGCGGTTGAGATGTGTTTCTTTTATGCAGAAGAAGGATGGATTCTGTTTTCTTAACAATTCTGTTAGCCTGTGCCTTTTTATAGGTGAGTTGAGTCTATTTATATTAAGGAATATTAATGACCAGTGATTGCTATCTCCCATTAATTTAGTTTTTATTGTTGGTTATGTTAATTTGTGCATTTTCCCCTTCTTTGGGATTTGCTGCTATGAGACCATCAATTGTCTGTGTTTTTGTTGGTGTAGCCAACTTCCTTGGGTTGGAGTTTTCCTTCAAGTATTTTACGTAGGGCTGGGTTTGTAGCTAGGTATTGGTTAAATCTGGTTTTGTCTTAGAATATCTTGTTTTGTCTTTCTATGGTGATTGGAAGTTTTGCTGGGTATAGTAGTCTGGGCTGGCATCCGTGGTCTCTTAATGTCTACTTAACACTTGATCACGACCTTCTGGCTTTCATCGTCTGCAATGAGAAGTCAGGTGTAATTCTGATAGGTCTACTTTTATATGTTTCTTGGCTTTTTCCTTTGCCTCTCTTAATATTCTTTCTTTATTCTGTATGTTTAGTGTTTTGATTATTGTGTGGTGAGGGGACTTTTTTTTTTGATTCAGTCTATTTGGTGTTCTGTAAGTTTCTTGTCGCTTCTTAAGCATATCTTTATGTTGGGAAAGTTTTCTTCTATGATTTTGTTAAATATATTTTTCTGTGCTTTTGAGTTGAACTACTTCTCCGGCTTCTATAGCTAGTATTCTTAGATTGGCCTTTTCATGGTGTCCCATATTTCCTGGATATTTTGGGTTAAGCTTTTGTTAGATTTAATGTTTTCTTTGACTGATGAGTCTTATTTCCTCTATTGTATCTTCAGCACTTGAGATTCTCTCTTCCATCTCTTGTATTTTGCTGCTTATGCTTGTGTTTGTGGTTCATGATCATTTTCTCATGATATCTGTTTCTATAATTCCCTCAGCTTGTATTTTCTTTCTTGTCTCTATTTCAGTTTTTAAGTCTCAAATAGTTTCTTTCATATGTTTGGTTGCTTTTTCTTGGTTTTCTTTAAGGGATTTGCTGACGTCTTCCAACTTTTTGTTTGTCTTTTCCTCCATTTCTTTGAGGGAATTTTTCATTTCCTTTTTAAGAGTTTCAAACATTCTCCTGAAATTATTTTTAGGTCATTTTCTTCTGCTTCACCCATATTTGGTTGTTCAGGTCTTGCTGTTGTAGGGTCTTTAGGTTTTACTGGTGTTGTGTTGCTCTTTGTGGTATTGCGTGTGTTCTTACCTTTTCTATTCATCTTTTCCTCTAATAGGTGTGGTTGGGGCTGTCTGAGATTCTGTTGATTAATCTTCTAGGTGCCAGTGAATCCAAAGCTCAGATGGTTGTTCTTCATGGTACAGTCAATGCCACAGTTCTAGTTACCCCAGAAGTTACTCTGTGATCCTAGAGATAGTTCAGCGCTCCTGTGCTTTGCTCTGCTCGCTTTGAGTTTGCTGTCTCAGGTCTACTTTGGCCTAGGTTACCAGCTTTGCCCTTTATCTGTAAATCTCGGTCTGGATCCCCTTTTGGAGAAGTCCCTGGCATGGAGTTGGTCCTGCAGAGGTCTCTAGCTCAGGTCTACTGCCTCAGAGTTCCCAGGTTTGGGTGTACCCAGAAACCACTGAGGACCTGGCTCAGGCTTACTCCCTCAGAGGTCCTAGACTCACTCTCGGACCCACAGTGGTTTCAGGTTCCTGCCTATTCCCTTTGATGTCCCAGACCAATGCCCGGACCTGCAGAGGTCCTGGTTCAGGCCTACTCCCTCTTAGGTCCCAGACTCACCTCTTAAGTCCATTCTGTGAAAAGCTGTTGGGTTGTGTAAATACATTCTGTTCATAGAAATGGGAGAGGCAGTGTCCCCCTCACAAGTGGGAACCGGGTCCTATCACCCAGTGACTTAAACAAGGATATGCTGCTGTTGATGCTGCTGCATGCACCTGCCCTTCTCAGTGCATTGTGTCCTTGCCTGAAGAAGAGGCCGGTGAGAGAGGAGAGCTGGGCCATGTCAAGCTTGCCTTCACTTAAGACACTGCTGCTCCTTGGGGCCAGAGCTTCAGCTAGCACTGACTAGGAGGCCTCTGAGAGCAGCAGACAGAGTAGTTCCCTTTGGTGCCAGGTGGCTATGTGACCTAGATCATGAATTGGCATTTTATGCTTTGAGCCTTTCTGTATCTTAAACAGGGTAATGAGGATTAATCATGCTACCTTAGCACACATTACTGGTGTGGCAACTGTGGACAAAAGGTCTTTTCCTGGCCTCCCTCTCCCACAGCAGTAGGTGGGGTTGGTCATCAGACTCACTTTCAGATTGAGTCTTCTCTCTGCATTCTTCCACTTCTTCAAATTTGCTAGTGATCATAGGGTAATCCTGACATCCTTAGGGGGAGATCTTGTAAACTGAAGATGAAATTGCCATTCATTTCAGAGGGAGATATGTCTATTTTCCTGCTTTCCCTGCACCCCTTTTCCTTCTAAATTATTGAAACAGTAACTAAACTTTATTTGTACTATGATTTCTAAAATATTGAATTGAATAACTTGACATCCTCCAAGTCCCCTTACAAAGGGTATGGTCTGTAGCATGAATAATAAAAACCCTGAGACATATTGGGGTTCAATCTGAAGATCAGAAAAGCAAAGTAGCCAAGCCACTAGAGAGCTCTTATCTCCAAGAAATCTTCAGACTGAAAGAAAGTGAGTCCCAGTTTATATTTCTCTCTAGTGCTGAGATTAAAGGTGTGCACCACCATTGCGTGGCCTCTATAGCTAACTCGTGTGGCTGCTGGGAAGGTGTGTTCCACCACTGCCTGCCTTTATGGCTGGCTAGTGTATCTGCTGGGAAGGTGTGTTCCACCACTGCCTGCCTATATGGCTGGCTAGTGTGGCTGCTGGGAAGGTGTGTTCCACCACTGCCTGGCCTATATGGCTGGCTAGTGTGGCTGCTGGGAAGGTGTGTTCCACCACTGCCTAGCCTATATGGCTGACTAGTGTGGCTTTTTTTGTGTTCTGATCTTCAGACAAGCTGGAGGTGGGTGGTCCTTGAACTTCCCACAGGGCAGGGAACCCTGATTGCTCTTTGGGCTGACGAGGG
>NW_026068039.1:3464543-3483593 GCF_014885135.2 Alexandromys fortis | reverse complement strand
ACTTGGTTGGGGGAGAGGGAGGGAAAGGGGAGGCGGCGGTGGGGAAGAGACAGAAATCTTTAATAAATAAATAAATAAATAAATTTAAAAAAAGAAAAGGAAAAATACAAATGAAATATTACTACAGTGGTCATTCATCTTTTTAACACCTGTGCTTCTAACATAGTGGCTGTTACTTTCTCTTCACTGACTGCCCTGTCATATGAGCACCTGCCATTGTTCAGCTCAGGCATACTGTACATGTATACACAGCCAGTTGTGCGTACAGCAGTTCTGTGTGCATCAACCTCCTAGAAAGAGCAGAAGCTCCATAAACAGAGCATAGGATCAAAGTTAGTAGATGGTGAGCATCAGTCTTAAGGCAACCCAGGTATTTTGGGATGAAGTGCTCTGCATCTCTAATCCCTCATACATTGATGGTGGCTTGTATTTTTTAAGTCTTGCTGTCTTTCTTAGTAAGAGCAGGTAGCTAGGTATTCACACTTTTCCTGCATCCCCCCTTATTGGGTGAAATGAAAATGAGAGCAGTGGTACAGCAGAGAGGTGGGGGGCTCTGGATCCAGGCATCCTTTACCTAAACTCAGTCCTGCTGTGCAACAGCCACAGGACCCCGAGAAGACCCTCAGCTTCCTCACCTCTCCTGGAGCTCTTTTGGCTTGATGAGCTTATGCCAGTCAGCATTCTCATGGGACTGGCCAGAAGTTCTACAGTACTCCTCCCCGTCTGCCTATGATTGCAGTGCTTTGCTGGGACTGGGCATGGTAACTTCCTGTGAGGCTCTCTAAGCCAACATGTCTCCTAACCTTACCTTTTATTGTCCCAGGTGCCCAGATCATTGATCTGATGATGCTCGTGATTGATGTGACCAAGGGAATGCAGACACAGTCCGCAGAGTGCCTTGTGATTGGCCAGATTGCCTGCCAGAAGCTGGTTGTGGTGCTGAACAAGATAGACCTGTTAGCAGAAGGGAAGAGGCAGGCAGCAATTGACAAAATGACCAAGAAAATGCAGAAGACTCTTGAGAACACCAAGTAGGTTTGCTAATGACAGTTCATGTGTAAGTGACTTCTCATTTAACACTCTGGGTTGGCAGATCGGCCCCACATCCTGGTGAGCGGACTGTTCCCTATTGACACAGCTGTGGCTGCATGAAGCTGACGCAAGGATAGCATGCTGTTAAGATTCCAGAAAGTACTAGAGCATATGGAAATGGGGTACCCTCACTTGTGGGAGTGCCAGAGGTAGAAGACTGCTTCTTTGGTGAGCAGTCTCTATCCTGCCACTTCTGACCCGTGGTATGTGCCCCTGTGTGTATGCTGAGGGCCAGGTACAGGTGCTGCACTTTATAGCTCAGATGTGTGAGCTATCTTGATAGGTCTGGGAACCTAGTCCAGGGCCCCCTGTGTGTTGCTCCATAATGACTCAGTCCTGCCCTTGTCATGGCCAGGCCTCAGCACTGGAGCCTGGGTGTCATGTTCTCCAGCCACCTGTTTCTCTACAGCTCCACTGTCAACTCAGGACAAAGATCATAGACCCTTGCAAAAGGGTGACTGCAGACAGGTGACTGCTATTGTTGGCAGCCAGAGCCTCTGCCACTCTTATCTTGTGAGAATTGGCTTGTTCCTAGAGAACACTGAACAGGGAGTAATCAAATGAGGTTTCATATTGGGCTGTCATTGGCCGCAGGAAAGATGGCCTGGTTGGTGAAATTGGGCCACAGGGAGAAGAAATAGGATGTGGGTCAGTGGGTTGTGGGCTTTTCTCAGGGAGAGAAGAGGTATCTGTAATGCAGGAGGGAGAAGGGGAGATGTAGGAGACCACGGTTGCCTCTGATTGTTGTCAGGGAAGCAAGGTATCAGAACTAGGTGCAAAGATAAGAAGTGAGAGGTGGAGACCACAGGGCTATAAGCTACCTGGGGGCCACAGAACTTTCTAATTCTGATGTGGCCAAGAAAATGAGTTAATATCCTTGTTGAGCACACAGAGCTGGCGGGCCTCATTGTTCAATGGCTGTCTCTCCCTCTCTGGCCATCTCCTTTGGGTCAGTTCTGAAGAGTCGTCACTGGGAGACAGGGCTGCCTCCTCTCTGCTATGCTGCCTGAGACAATATCCTCTTCCTTGCCTCTCCTTCTCCAGCCTGTGGAGGGCAAGCAAGTAGAGAGTGTTTTTGTTTCCCTGTCATAAAGATTGATATGCCTTCCCATTTATGATTTTTTTTTCCCAATCCAGCACCTGCAGCTCTCCCTCAGAATGCTCAAGTTGGTTAAATTAAAGCTTCAGCCTTGTGAATGGGCCATATATGTCATAAAAGATTTCCTTGCACTGCCTTTTGTTAGCAAAATTCATCAATCTGATAAAATCGACACATTTAGATAAGTGTTGCATAAGAATTCAGACTTCGTTATTCCTAACGGAAGTGGATATGAGACTGTAAAAAGGAAGATAAAAAATTATATCTCCTTTTTAGTGAGTTATTTGATCTCACTGCCATTTTATTTACTTGTCAGAAAGGGGAGAGCGAGTTTTTTGGAGTCCTGCATAAACCCCAACAGCATCAGCTCACTTCCTTCGAGGACAGGCCTTCAGGAGCCTAAGGGCACTTCAAAAACACTTGCAGCTCTGACAACCAGGGGGAGAGTCTCACTTGTTTGTAAATCATCCTTCCTGGTTTAATGTATTGGCTGGAAGTCAGATTATGAACTTTCTCATATTGCCAGAGGAAATTGTCATCAGAGGGGTAGGTGTCTGAGCTCTTTCCTCCCATACCCAAAGGCCCCATTGCAGAGGGTAGGCCTGTTCCTTGTGGATGGAGTCCTGGAGCCCTGTGCCAGGCTGTTTTTAAGAACTCATCTGCATCATTTTCAGTGGTCATTTCCTTCCCTTTGCTGTTCTTGTAAAAATTAATGTGAGGAAATCTCTGTTTAGAAAGAAAAAAGTGAAGCATATGTATGTGGACCCTAATATGGTCAAATCCTAAAAAATGTTTAAGATAAAACTTATTCTTCTCTACTTGAAGTTTCAATTTAAATAAAAGACTTTGAAATTACAGAAAAGTAGTTGAAAGGAAGGACTACCTAAAGACTTTTCATAAAACAACAGTTGCTGACATTTGAGCTTCTGATTTCCTATCTTTTAAAATGTATAACGATGTTCCCATGCACATTGTTTTGAAGAGACAGGGATCACTGTGTAGCCCAGGTTGAACCCAGCTCTAAAACCCCTGCTTCAGTCTCCAAAGTGCTGGGATTACAGGTATGTGGTATCTACACTCTCTTTCAAGTTGTTTTGTTTTTTAAATTATGGTTAAAATATACTGATCTGTAATTTTAACCATTTGTAAGCCAATAATAGAATGATACCAAATGTATTCAGACTTTGTATGTCCACCCAGACCTTTCTATGATTCCTTATAAACTACTCCCGTCAGTAGCTCTCCTATTCTCCCTCATAGCCTATTTTCTGCACTTTGTCTCTGTGATTTGCCTGGAATCCTTGTTGAAGTGGAGTCCTCTATGGATTTCCTAGAACATTTAAGTCTCACCTGTGTTACAGCTCTGTTGTGTTTGTGCTGTGTTCATTGTTGTTGTCATCCCCACTCCCACCATTGATTAGCCTGTGGACTAGTCAATGATGAGCTGCTTTGAACTCTGATTTTAGTCCCTCTGGAGCTATGTCCCCAGGTATCCCAGAGTGGGGAATGGCTTGTACACTAGTCCATGTCTGTCCTTTCTGGGGCACTGCCAAGCTGCCTCTGTTGCAGCTGTCCTCTTCATGCTCTTAGCAGCTGTACACGAGGACTTCAGTGTATCTGTAGTTTCTTAGCACTTGCTATTTTTGAGACAGGGTTTCACTGTATAGCCTAGGCCTACCTGGGCAAACCTCTTGTCGCAGCCCTGATAATCAAGAGCTGAGATTATAGGCTCAATCCACCATGTCTGATTGTTTGCATTTCTTCCCCAGCCATCTTTGCTGTATAAGGGGCCACCTTACTTCAGTTAAAGTTTGCTTTTCCATTATGGCTGGTGCTGAGCATGCTGTTGGTCACCTCTGTATTTTCATAGAGAAATAGCTGACTACATCCTTTGCCAAGCTTTAAAACGAGTTGTTTTCCCATTGTTGAATTGTAGGTTTCTATTAATCTCTATCTGAGATATGACTTGAAATCCTTGAATACACAAATGTTCCGAACCCAGTTGGAATCTTCATTTGCCTTATATTGCTGCTGTTGTCTGTGGTTTTGGATCCAAAGCTGTGAAACTGTTGTCAAATCCTGTCATGAATGTGTTCTCCAGTGTCTTTTTTTCCTACCTATAGTTTTTAGCTCCTATGTGTAGGTTGCTGGTCTGTTTCAGTATCTTTTACAGTGGTGTGAAGCTAGAGTTCAGCTTTCTTCTTTTGCATGTAGCTGCCCAGTTTTCCCAGCACTATTTATTATCCCTTGCTTTTATGTTGTTAAAAAATTAACCCTCCATCTAGACTTAGTTCTTAGCTTTCTGAGGACCAAGGCAACTTATGGAAGGAAGGGTTTATTTTGGCTTACTGTTCCAGAGGGAGAAGACTGCATCATGGCAGGAGGCATGGCTGCAAAAGCAGGAAGTTGAGAGTTCTTACCTTCAAATGCACAAGCAGGAAGCAGAGAATGTGAATCCAAAGTGGCACAAGGCATTTATTTTCCAAGTTCACCCTCAGTAATACACTTCCTCCAACAAGGCTGTACTATTAAGCTCCCCAAACAGTGTTACCTACTAGAGAATCAAGTATTCAAAATATCTGAGCCTATGGGGACATTCTTATTCAAACCACTGCAACTCCATTCCATTGATCTATATGCTTGTGCTTCTGGGGGTACCTCACTGCTTTGACAACTAGCTTTATATGCATTTCAGAGTCATGAAGCAGAGTCCTCAGAGCTCTGGCCCTTTTCAAATTGTTCTGGCTGGCTGGAACCCCTACGATTCTGTATGAATTTGAGGATTTGCTTTTCTGTGTCTGTGAAAAGAAAGGCTCCTAGAGTTTTGATAGTGCTCTGAAGATAATTTTGGTACATTTGATAACCTAAACAGCATTGTCTCCCAATCCACAAACATGGAGTATCTCCCCATAAGTTGTCTTGATCCTCATAAAGCCAAGAACTAAGTCTAGATGGAGGGTTAATTTTTTAACAACCATAAAAGCAAGGGATAATAAATAGTGCTGGGAAAACTGGGCAGCTACATGCAAAAGAAGGAAGCTGAACTCTAGCTTCACACCACTGTAAAAGATACTAAAACAGACCAGCAACCTTCGCATAGGAGCTAAAAACAATAGGTAGGAAAAAAAGACACTGGAGAACACATTCATGACAGGTTTGACAAGTTTCACAGCTATGAATCCAAAACCACAGACAACAGCAGCAACATAATGCAAATGAGATTCCACCAGGATTCAGAACATTTGTGTATTCAATAAGTAAAAAGCACCTACAGGATTTCAAGATGGCAAGATGGGTGGTTCTCAGCCTATAGCTTATGACCCCTTTTGGAGTGGAGGTGTCTATTGACCCTTTCACAGGGGTTACCTAAGACCATCAGAAAACACATAATTTACATTACAATTCAAATAGTAACGAAATCACAGTTACGAAGTACTATCAATGAAAATAGTTTTATGGTTAGGGGGTCACCATAGTATGAGGACATTAAAGGGTTACAGCGTTAGAAAGGTTGAGAACCACTGATCTAGATCTTTAATTTCTTTCTTCAATTTTCATAACTTTCATGTTCAAGTCCTTCCTGTGACTAGGTTTAATTCTGTAGAGGTTTTGCAAATGCGGTCACTTTTAGTTTCGCTTCAAGTCACTCAACTCTAAAATATGTGTTAATGGTATATAAATTCAACTCCTTTAAAATATGATTGCAATCATGGCATATTCTTGAATTTGGTTTCTGTGTTTATTAACATTATATATAGCAGGTTCTCAAATAGCTGCCATTCTGTTCTCACCCCGTAGACTGAGCTGTTTTCCTTCTTACACCCAGATGAGCACCTCTGCACAACATTCAACTTTGTGTCTACAGTCATTCCTTCATGGTAGATTCTCAGCTGTGAGATCTTGGAATTCAATGTCATGAAAGCTTGAACCTCTTTTGAACATTTTCCCAAGAGGATCTGCCATTTTACATGGGTGCCAGCAGCCAAGTTTGGCTCTAAGTATATAAGATATATTTGAAAGTTTAGATGGAGATGGGGTTTTATGCTTGTTTTGGTATGCAGGTGACTACTGGTGGAACAGAATACTTTCCTGACATGTAGTAAGCAGTTCGACTCTTATGTGTGTCATTTTAGCGTGTGTGTTTTGTCCCTTTGCCTCTTGAGCGTTTAACCTTTCTCTTTGATTTTCAAGAGTGTTGATGTTAGTGAGGTTATTGCCGTTAACCCTTTTCCCATCACACCTGCAAAAAGCAAGGCAGCAGCATTCATTTCCTCCCATTTTAGTTGCTTTTGTTTTGACATCTCAAGTTTCTAATTTTCATGTAGTCAAACTTTTTGATTGTTTTTCTTTGTGATTTCTTTATCTCTGAAAACATTTAAAATTACTCTTGCATAAACATTTATCAATGTTAACAGCAATCAGAATAAAAGATAAAAATGTACTCACAATCTCCCCAGTGCAGCAAATTAAAATGCTTTCTTCCATGATCCCTGTCAGTCTTTTCTACATGGACATAATTTGAGGTGGTTGTTATCACCACATTGACACTGTTCAGTGTTCTGTGCTTTTCTGTTTATTTTTCCACTAAGTGTTATCGTCTGACAGCATGCCTGATGCATCTTTCTTCCAGACTCCTGGTTCTTTCTTCTCTTAAAATACTTTTTATTGCCCTCTTTCTGTTACAGCTCAGAGCTCTGCATTCCCCAGGCTACCCTCCTCTTGACACTCTCCCTAGAATTGGACTTAATATCAGTCTCCAGGGATTCGTTTATGACTCTGTGGACTCTACAGGCCTACATTGTGCTCTCTCGTGGTGTGGCCACTTGCTGGTGCTGAGGCTAATTGCCACATTGGGAAATACTTCCTCCCTGAGGTGCTTTTTTTTATGAATTGGGAATTAGTGAGTTCAGCCTCATAACCTTTCTGTGGGAAGCACTTAGCACCCTGCATGCCACAGTGCTTTAGAAGGGAAAACTGTAATGAAGGAGCTTGTCACTGTGCCAGTGATTCCCATACACAGATCATTAAGTCAGCTGGATCATACAGTTACCCCAGAGATCAGTTTTGCAACTTGCTTGACTGCCAAGAAAACAAGACTTGATAAATGGTGGCCATTTTGATATCTGCTATTCCAAATTTAGAAACTCCATTCTGTTTGCTTAGATTTCTTTCACATGGCTTATAAATTCATCTATATGTAATAAATGCATATGTGTTATTGTTACCTAGGACTGTTTTATACAGGTAAAGGTCAGCCTGCACTCACAGTTGGTGTGTCTGGGCCAGTGAGCACTATGACATATCTATGTGGGTAGACTGGAGAAGATGGGAGTGGGTCACACGAATGCTTGTGGGGTCAGCCATGACTATACTACAAGGTACCCTTTGATTGGAGCCTTTATTCTGGAACCTCAGCAGCAGCCTAGGGATTCCTAGATAGCTCCTCTCTTTGTGGCCAGGAACCAGGATGCCTCATGTGTAACAGGCCTGGAAAATAGCTCAACCATCTTGGCCTGGTGAAAATGGCCAGGCACCCAACATTGTGTTGCTCGGAAGGGTCTGGATAAAAACCACTAAACTTCCAGACACTTTATGGTAAATCCTTGGAACCTTTTGCACATGAACATACTCATGCACACATATACCTGCAACACCAGGCCCTAAAACTAAGCCAGGAAGCGGACCCAGAGTAGGCATGCTGGGTTCTAGTTCCAGAACTCTGTCACCTAAAACAGAGCTCCCTCCACCCCGTATCTTGTGTAGAAGATGCTGGACTCTGACTCTTGAAGGGCCAATAGTACACTAGACCTCTGGCAGCCCTGACCAGTCCTGGCTTCCCTGATATAGGGACCTTAGCCTTGCTCCTGGTGACTGGGATCCTTTAGTGAGCATGTGCCTAGCACTGGGTATAGAGCAGGATAGGGGTTTTTACCCTCTTTTCTTTGCCTTAATGTCTTGGTTACTGTACAGGATAGTTTTATATCAACTTGACATAAACTAAAGTCATCTGAAAGAGGAAATCTTTTTTTTTGTTTGTTTTTTTTGTTTTTGTTTTTTGTTTTTTTTTTTTTTGTTGTTGTTTGTTTTTCAAGACAGGGTTTCTCTGTGGCTTTGGAGCCTGTCCTGGAACTAGCTCTGTAGACCAGGCTGGCCTCGAACTCACAGAGATCCGCCTGCCTCTGCCTCCCGAGTGCTGGGATTAAAGGCGTGCGCCACCACCGCCCAGCTGAAAGAGGAAATCTTAATTAAGATAATGCCCCCCCCAAGATTAAGCTGTAGGGAAGCCTGTAGGGCATTTTCTTAATTAGTGATTGATGGATGTCTTAGAGTTTCAGTTGCTGTAAAGAGACACCACGACACACCAACTTTTATAAAGGAAAACATGTAATTGGGGTGACTCTCTTACAGTTTCAGAGGTTTAGTCAATTGTCATCAGGGTAGGACATGGTGGTGT
The DNA here is from genome assembly GCF_014885135.2 of Alexandromys fortis. Classification (NCBI taxonomy): domain Eukaryota; kingdom Metazoa; phylum Chordata; class Mammalia; order Rodentia; family Cricetidae; genus Alexandromys; species Alexandromys fortis. The sequence continues at coordinate 3,474,948 of NW_026068039.1, read as the reverse complement.
GCAGGCAGACATGGTACTGGTTCTGAGAGTCCTACATCTTGATTGGTAGGCAGCAGGAAGTGGTCTGAGACATTAGGTGTAGCTTGAGCATATATGAGACCTCAGATCCACCTCCACAGTGACACTTTCTCCAACAAGGCCACACCTCCTAATAGTGTCACTCCCTTTTGGGGGCCTAGTCCATTGTGTTTGGTGCCATTCCTAAAAGTAAACTGAGCAAGCCAGTAAGTAGCACTCCTCTATGACCTCTAGATTAGCTCCTGCCTCCAGGTTCCTGCTCTGTTTGAGTTCCTGTCCTGACTTCCTTCTACAAACAATGATGTAGAAATGTAAGCCAAGTAAGCCCTTCATTTCCAAGTTATTTTTGAACATGGTGTTCATCATAGCAATATTAACCCTAAGTAAGGCAGTTACTGTTCTGTTGCTGTGAGAAGACACCATTACCAAGGCAACTTTTCAAAGAAAGCGTTTAATTGGGGGATTGCTTACAGTTTCAGAGGATGAGCCCATTATCAAGCCAGAGTATGGTGGCAGGCAGACATGGTGCCAGAGCAGTACTGAGAGTTTACATCCTGATCTGCAGGCAGCAGGCAGAGTGAGACACTGGGCCTGTATTGGCTTTTGAAACTTCAGAGCCCATGACAACTTCAACTCTCAGTGACATACCTCCTAATTGTCCTGAAACAGTCCACCAACTGGAACCATACTTTCAAATCTGTGAGCCCTTGTGGGCCCTTCTCACTCAAACCATCACACTTGTCTTCTGTGTTTCCTCTTTGGCCCACATCAGTATTTTTATCTGTCTTTACTGTACTAGACTTTTTCTCTTGTAGCACCAACCAGCTCCCAAATCATGACATAGACACTTCGTATTAGTTATGAATACTCGGTCTAACTTGGGCTCCTTTCTGACTACCTCTTTTAACTTAAATTAACCTGCTTCTCCTTATCTGCCTTTTGCCTCAGGGCTTTTAATTTTTCTTTCCTTCTATATGTCTTACTTTTACTATTCTCATGTCTGCCGGCTGGTGGCTGCCTGGCTTCTTGCCCTGGGCATCTCTCTCATTCTTTCTTTTCTTCTCTCATTCTTTCTCTTCTCTCAAGCCTAGATTTTTCTTCCTAATTATTCTCTCTGCCTGCCAGCCCTGCTTTTCCTTTTTCTGCTTAGCTATTGTTCATTTAGCTGTTTATTAGACCAATCAGATATCTTAGGCAGGCAAGGTGATACAAATGTAACACATCTTTACATAATTAAACTCACATCCTTACATTGTTAAACAAATGCAGCATAAACAAATGTAACATACAGTTAAAGTAATAGTCCACAAGCATAAGCAAATGTAACACATCTTTGCCCAGTTAAAATAATATTCCACAATACTTTACTTTTCTGTTTTCTTTCTATTTAAACTTTTTCTTTCTTTCTATCCCTTTTCAAATTTTCCTCTTTCTGGTACTTCCCTTTCTGAGGTAGGTACCTCAGGCCTCTTTGGTATAAGGATAGCAACCTGCCTGGCTATTCTCCTCTGTCCAGTGGGTCTTGGCCCTGCTTAGAATGTCTCTCCTGCTCATGTTGCTGTGTCACACTGTACTTTAGTACAGAAGTGGCTTCTGTGATTATTTAGTTGCTCTTGAGGTAACTCCAGGGTGTCTGGGTTCTATTTTAGTAAAATTTTATTTTATTATTTTTTTAAATAGAAAATAGACTCTTCTTTCTTAAAATCATCCTGACCAGAGTTTCCCTTCCCTCCATTCCTCCCAGCTCCTGTCCCACCTTTCCTTTTTCCCAGACCCACTTTCCCTGCCTCCAGTCTCTTAGTAAAGACCAGACCTCCATGAGACGACAAGCAAACACAACAAAAACAAGATACAATAAGCCAAGGCAAAAGCCCTCATATCAAGACTAGACAAGGCAGCTGAATAGGAAGAAAAAAGCCCCAAGAGCAGGCAAGATTCAGAGACACTCACTCCCACTGTTAGGAGTCCCACAAAAACACCAAGCTAACATCCATAACATATATGTAGAGGGTCTGGTGCAGACCCTTGTAGGCCCCGTGTTTGCAGCTTCATTCTCTTCATATGAATCCATATGAGCACTGTAGACTAGAACATGGAAGCAGTGGGTGGCAGGCAGCAGGTGGCAGGCTGGTACAGGATGCTAGAGAGTGGTCTTGATTGAAGATGCACATTGGAGGTGATGATACAAGTCATCAGCAAAGAGTTCCAGTGAGAGATGGCCAAAGGAGACAGCTGGTGTCCTAGAGTACCTCAGGGAGAGAGGCCTGCAGGAGGGGGAGCCCAAGGAGGCAGGGAGCCTCTTGAGCACCTGAAGGCTTTGGTGATATGGCGAGGAGCAGAGGTAGAAGAAAGCATCCATTTCTGTTAATGTCATACAGAGACACACCTTGGCAAGCACTCCAGCTTCTTGCTTGCCCCATAGCTCCAGGACCCCTTGGATTTAGTTGTGTGCTGTTCATAGAGCTTGGCATAAACGAGATTTCATCAGACCCCAGTCCAGTTAAGAAGGAAGGAAACTTGTAAGAAAACCAGGCATAAGCCATGTGAATAATGGATACTGAACTCTTTGAAAATGCCTGCTTGGGAGAATATTTAAGCCAGAGGACTTTTTCTTTAAGAAAATCAAAATCTGGTGCTGTAGAGTGACCTCCAGAGGTCTGAAGAAGAGGTCAGCAAGCGAAGGTTGGCTGAGGGACAGGCTTGGCCAAATAGACTCCTTTGAGTCCTTAGATGGGCAGTGGGGTCTGATGGTGCTGAGTTCTTTCCTAGACTCTTCCTTTCAGTGACCCCCTTCTTGTGCCCCGTCAGGAGAGGAGGTAAGGGCAGTGGGCAAGGGTCTTGAGCTGGGAAAGTCGTGTGACTTAAAGTGAACAGCTTATACTTCAGTGCAGGCAGGATGAGTCTGGGTGTGCTACAAGAGAAAGTTAAACTTTGAGTTCTCTCTAAATCTCCCTTATCCGTTTCAGGGAAATGTCTCAGCTCAGTCTTGCCTTGTCTTCTCAGTGCCCCAAGTTTAACTAGGCTCTGGTTACAGTATCTAGCTAGATGCTAATAGCTTTGTTTTGATTTTCTTGTGTTTAATTTTGTAGCTTCAGTAGTAGAAATTTATTGACTCCTAAGACTGGGCTGCCATTAGTTAATTTTTGAAAATTCCTTAGAGCAGAAAATAATTTTTAAATTATACATTCATACCTTAAGCATAATATTTTCACTGAAAACACTTATATTCCTGTTCACTTAATAGAATCAGTGTCTACGTGACAGAAGAGTGACCACATTCATAGTATTCCACCTCCTCCTCTTCAGGGGCTCTGCTGGGATCTGTCCTCCCTGTCTGGGGTGTCTTGGCTGTGTGACCAGATCTGTGTTTGGAATTTGAGGCAACTCCTCTTTTGCAACATGTATGTTTCTTGTTTCATATGTAATTTCAGTTTTCCACAAATGGTCACTCACATTGTCTTAAATTTCTTGGATGCAATGCCATGTGGGTAGGGTATGGGGAGAAGACAGGATTTTTTGGTATACCTAGGTACCAAGAACTTTGCTGACGGGGGTTTTCCATTCCTTACCTCTGTCATGACCCTGTAAAGTGTATGTTATTCCTCCTTACCACTTTGAAAGAAGAAAGTCTTAAAGCTAGACTGGCTTCGGTAGCTTATTCTAGGTCACACAGCTAGTGAGTATTGGAAGTGTTTCAAAACCAGCTCTGTATATAGTGGCCAACCTATGTTCTGTGGCCAGATTAAGATGAGTAACAAAGCCTTTCATTTCTCAAACCAATATAATTCTATGATAATTGTTGGGAACTTGGTTAATCTTTTTATTCTGGAAAGGCTAACAACTTTATGATTATTTCATAAGAAAAGTCTCATTTTGTGTTATCAAATTTCAACATATATAAATAAGTTTAAAGATACAAACTATATATAGTTAAATATAAAAAGCAATTATCTTATAGAAATCATTAATACATTTTTAAGTTAGTATTTTAAAAACATGGTAGCCGGGCGGTGGTGGCGCACACCTTTAATCCCAGCACTCGGGAGGCAGAGGCAGGCAGATCTCTGGGAGTTAGAGGCCAGCCTGGTCTACAAGAGCTAGTTCCAGGACGGGCACCAAAGCTACAGAGAAACCCTGTCTCGAAAAAAAAAAATACATGGTAGACATAATTATAGCATCCTGTATTCTGGCCATGTTTTGCCACTTTCAAATTATATACATACTGCAGAGACAACTTCACATCCATATTCATGCAGCACTATGTATAATTACCTGAGTTATGGAATCAGCCTACGTGTCTGTCAACAGAGGAATAGATAAAGTAGGTGTGGCCTCTATACACACAGTGGAGTTCTGTTCAACCATAATGAAATTATGTCATTTGCAGGGAAATGGATACAGCCAGAGATCATCAAATTTAGTCAGACTCCAAGATATATGACATGTATTTTCTCTCATTTGGGGATCCTAGATATCATATAGATATATAAAATCATCTATGGATGTCTGAAACATGAAAGGAGAAATGAAGCTATCTGCAAGAAAGAATAGCAATAACAGAAAAGGGAGAGTCGCTGGTAAATATGTCCAAGTACATGACATACATGAAGGAAAATGTCTTTATGAAACCTATCACTATGTATCTTAGTTAGCCTTGTCAACTTGGCACAACATCTGAGAGGAGAGGCCTCAATTGAAGAATTGTTTAGATTAGGTTGGTGGGTGGGCATGTCTGTGAGGAATTGTTTTGATTTATTTTTATTTTTTAAATTATGTAGATTTGTACTCATGCATAGAAGACATTAAATTTCCCTGGAATTAAAGTTACCTGCAGCTTTGAGTTGCCTTATATAGGTGTTGGGAACTGAACTCTGGTCCTTTGTAAGAGCAGGACTTACTCTTAATTGTTGAGTCATTCCCCAAGCCTTTGTTTTGATTATTGTAGGAGGGCCCAGCCCTCAGTAAGGGATTCTGTTCTGGAAGTATAAACCAGATAATATTTTTTACCTCCAAGTTGCTTTTGGTTATTTTATTACAGCAACAGAGAGGAAACAGGAACACTCTGCAAAGTAAATGTACACAATTACAACTTTATTTTTAAAAACAAAAACAAATTACAGGCATAAATTGCTGAATTCTTAATAACTCTCAGACAGAGAGGCAAGAACCGTGATTATTCCACATCCAGAATCTTGTATTTGTTCTCTAGATAATGCAGAACACACATGATGTACACAGTACCTGGCTAGATGTTCTCATTGAAATACCTTACTCAGCCCTCGAAGCAATTGTGTCAGGGATTCAGCTATCATTCTAATGAGGAAACTGAGGCACAAAAGTAAATGGACACTATGAAGTCATGGATAGGAAATTCAGAAGCCAGGAAAGACTTAGAACTCAGTGTTCTGGTCTTGGAAGCCTCACTAGAGAGCCTTGTGCTCCCTGATTCTATGATTTTCCTCACAAGGACACTAATTTCTCTGCTAGTTGACACCACACGTCCTTCAAAACCAGACTGAACCAGTGACATGCACATAGCCTCTACCAAGTACAAAACCATGAGTCCTGTGCCTATTCCCTTCCTTCTTCTCTTTTGTCCCACAGTCTCCACATAAGCTTTTCCAAACTGTACCTTAACATAACTGGCCTGTTTTTTTTTTTTTTTTTAAAGAGAACTCATATTCTTCCTTAAATGCGGTTATCTTGAAGTACAGTTTCACATCACTTAGTGTAAGACCACTATGTGGCACAGATAAAAGGCAGGAAGTTGTCTTACAGCTTGCCTATCAGGAATGTCTGTGAACTGGTACTTTTCACTTCTCTTCAGGACCTGGACCAGGACCTGTCCTTCCTGCTGAGTAGAGCACCCTGCAGATAGCTAAAGGCCACATAAAGGTTATTTCCTGCATTTCTGTTGAAAAATGACACAATTCCCAGTGTTCTTTCTGACTCCTACTTGTGGGTCAAGATGTGAACTCTCAGCTGTTGGCTCTACAATCATGGGCCCTAACCCTCTGAAACCCTTAGCCTCATTAAACACTTTCTTTATAAGTTGCCATCACATGGTGTTTTATCACAGCAATAGAAAAGTAACTAATAAACAAGTGGGCATGTGTTTGTTTCTTGTTTTCAGTTCTCGTGTGTGTGTCTGTGTGTGTAGTGGAATCACTTGACTGTGATACTTCTGTGTTCTTCCTAACTTCCTCACTTTAAATATGACATCCTGTTACCTCCTGGTCTTCATGTCTGAGAACAGCTCTGCCCTGCTGTTGCTCTCATACACATATTTCTGAGTCCATTTCTTTTCCAAGCTGGGGAAAGTGCTCTTATCACTAACCATGGCTGACATCTCTCTACTTATAGATTTGAGTTAATGATTTGAGATTGTTCAGCTTCTTAAATGTGCATGTTAATATTTTCATCAAATTTGAGAAGGTGTAGAATATGATTTTGTCATTCATGATGCTGCTACTCAGTTCTCCTGATTTCAGAAAGCACCATTGACCTTTAGCTGTTCCACCTTACATGCAGTTGTGCTGTATAGCTGAGTTCTCTCCCTCCTTTAACCCAGGTGGAATGATCTTGGTTGTCAGCGCTTTATTTTGCATGCTCAGACCCACTTCTGACCTCCTCAAGTGCAGTTTTCATTTCAGTTCTTGCATTTCCCAACTCTGGAATTGTGTGTGTGAGTGTGTGTGTGTGTGTGTGTGTGTGTGTGTGTGTGTGTGTGTGTGTGATTTATAATTATTGAGTTAACTTTCCTAGGGTGATTTAAACAGACATCTACTCAGTCCAGCTAGGGAGCTGATGACAGACCAAACTCGACATCACCAAAATCCACCTTAGTAAACTGCTGAATTTATTTGGGCTATGTCACTACAAGAGCATGAACAACTTTAAGGAGGTTGTATCACTGAAAGCTCACACCCTGCAAGAATGACACCTAGTGACAGCCAGAAGCCCGGGGCTCTCTATGTGACTTGCAGGCTGCTCCACAGCTTGGCATCTCTCTCCTTAGAAGTCCTTAAAACTTACTTAACCTAGCAGAAGAAAGGGCTGGACGAATCTGGTTTCAGGAACTTCCTGGCACTTCCATTGTTTCCTTTCTAAAAGAACTTCCTGTGTCTTAATAAGCTTCACAGAAGAGTAAGTGTTTCAGTTCGGAGGACTAGAAAGTGTGTGTGTGTGTGTGTGTGTGTGTGTGTGTGTGTTGGGTTTTTATTTGTTTGTTTGATTGTTTGTTTGTTTGCTTGTTTGTTTTTTTGAGAGAGAATCTCTATCTAGCCCTGCCCATCCTTATCCTGGAGCTCTCTCCATAATCTAAACTGGCTTTGAACCTACTGAGGTCTGTACCAACTGTCTTACTTTCTCATTTGGTAGACTATTGTCATCTTTCCCTGTAGTTGTTTAGACTTGGTTCATTTATTTGAACACACGGGGGGGGGGGCTGATGTAAAGTCTAGGAGGGCTTCTTGTGGACAGTTTCTGCTAATTCTTTTTCTTACATGTGGACTCTTCCCTTTGTACATTGTAATGGGTAATTTGATTGTCAGCTTGATGGACTGATAAGTACTTAGACAGCTAGCATAACACATGTCTGGGTATGTTTGTGATGGTGTCTGTAGAGACGATGAACTAAGTTGTAAGACCTCTCTGAATGCTGGCAGCACCATCCTGTAGGTGAGGGACCTAGATGAGATAAAAGAAGAAGAAAAGCGAGGCATTGTGGTCATTCTCTCTGTGTGTTCCTGGCTGTCATGAGGTGAGTTGTCCTGCTCCCCCATGCCCTCCCTACTGTGATAGACTCTGAAACCCCACGCCAGAATAAATCTTTTCTCTGTTAAATTGTTTGGCTCATGTATTATATTATAGCAAAAACACACATGCCCCCTCCTCAAAAACAAAAATAAAAACCCAAACACTGAACTATGTGCCTATATAATAAATTTTTGATGGAGCCTAGGCATTTAGAATAATTTAGTGAGGTAGTTTTGAAGTCACAGACACCCTCACTATACTTGGTTATAGTTTGATGACTTCTTTTTTGAACAGATTGTGTAAAGTCTGTGTTCTTTGTCATGATGACACCGAGGTAACATAACTCCATTCAGTTAGCTTACTGCTCACTAATGATAGGACAGAGGTTTCCCTAGGTGCCAGGGTGTAGGGTGTTTCTTGCTGAGGAGCTTCTATGTGTATGATGAGCCAAGCTATCAGTGTTCCAGCAGGCAGTTGACAACTGTGCCTTAGCTTCTACTTTCCATATACTTAAAACCTCAAATCAGAAGTGAGGCCCAGATTCTTCTAGGGTTTCTCTTGAGCACACAAGCCCTGTGCCTGGAGTGACCTCAGTTCTCAGGATATGTCAGAGTTTTTCCAAGCCAGCTATGAGCATCTGATTCCTTAGCTTTTCCTGCTAAGCTTTTCAAGCAGCTCATTGTTTGTCAGAACTGTTACCTCTCACTTCATTGTGTTATTGATTACTTCTCTTTATTTTCAACAGATGCCCTCAGGGAAAGGGCTTTTGCAATGAGAAAATGAGCTGGCTCTTGTCCTATTCTGGGTTCCTGTCTACCATCATTGTAAGAACTGAGTGGGCAGACAGCAAAGGCAAGCGAGGGGGGACTTCAGTTTCATGCAGGAGTAATGCCTTAAACAGGAAAGTAAAAATTCACATAAGAAATAGAAACTCTGGGGCCCTCAGCAGCTACAGGATGGCAAACAAGAGCCTGTGGGGACCATAGCTCCATGTGCCCCAGCAGGTTTTGGGGTACAGCTCAGAAAAGTCAGTGGCAGTAGGGTGCTAGAACTCTCTTAGCACCTCAGATGCCAAATCAAGGAAAGTTCCTTTAGGACAGGTCTATAGAGACCTGCTGCTCCAGAGACCTGTGACCCCAGTAGCAGTAGGAGGCATGTGTGGAAGGTTATGGTCACAGGTCTCTGGAGCAGCAGGTCTTGGAGTCTGGAGACAGCTGCAGGAACAAATACCTCAAAAAAGCAGCTGGAGCATGGAATCTTGCAGGCTGAGTCAGGAATGAGTCTGAGACAGAAGCCTGGTACAGTGAATCTCAGCAGCATCTGTCTTTGGCAAGTCTTGAAGGCAGTCTTCCTTTGTTGTAATACGAGCAGTAGGGCGCTTCCTGCCTCCCGGCTAGCTTTACCCAAAATAATTACACGGAAACTGTATTCTTTTGAACACTACTTGGCCCATTTGTTATAACCTCTTATTGGCTAGCTCTTACATATTGATCTAACCCATTTCTAATATTCTGTGTAGCACCACAAGCTGGCTTACCAGGAAAGATCTTAACCTGTGTCTGTCTGGAGTAGGAGAATCATGGTGACTCCTGACTCAGCTTCTTTCTCCCAGCATTCTGTTCTGTTTACTCCACCCACCTAAGGGTTGGCCTATCAAATGGGCCTAGGCAGTTTCTTTATTAATTAACCAATGAAAGCAACAGATTAGAAAGAAATCACTCCCACATCATTCCTTTTCAAAAGAAAGCAGCATTCAGGAGCCTGCCTTCTGGCCAGAGCCAACAACTGAGCTCTGAAGTCTTCATTCTCTTCCTCCTCTGGTAGTCTGACATGTCTCTTTCTCCCCTTCTTCCTCTGTGTTGTAAGGGGACTGGGGGTAGAGCGTGGGGAACCCTACTTTGTTTTTGTGTGTGTGTGTGTGTGTGTGTGTGTGTGTGTGTGTGTGTGTGTGTGTGTTGTTCCTGATGCTTTATGCTTGCTTTCAGCTGCATACCAGGGTCTCTGTCTCAAGCCATCCAGTCTGTCACTACCAGCTGTCAGACACATCCCACTATGTAAGGGATCCATCCTTACATGGCTTCTTCTTTCCATGAGATTGATGTGGGCTCGGGGTACCTTCAATCAATTGTGGGAGTCTTAAATATAACCTATCTCTGCCTTCTTGCCTTTGGGGTTTCTGGACCTCTTCCTACTCCTATTTAAAAGTTCCAAAACATACAATGGAAAAAAGAGAGCATCTTCAACAAATTGTGCTGGCAAAACTGGATGTCAATCTGTAGAAAAATGAAAATAGATCCATGTCTGTCACCATGCACAAAACTCAAGTCCAAGTGGATTAAAGACCTCAATATCAGTCTGAACACACTGAACCTGATAGGAGAGAAAGTGGGAAGTACACTACAACAAGTGGGCACAGGAGACCGCTTCCTACGTATAACATCAGCAGCACAGACAGTAAGGGCCGCATTGAATAAATGGGACCTCATGAGACTGAGAAGCTTCTGTAAAGCAAAGGACACTGTTGCTAAGACAGAAAGGCAACCCACTGACTGGGAGAAGATCTTCACCAACCCCGCAACTGACAAAGGTCTGATCTCCAAAATATATAAAGAACTCAAGAAACTAGACT
>NW_026068039.1:3399034-3463358 GCF_014885135.2 Alexandromys fortis | reverse complement strand
AAAAAAAAAAATAAAAGTTCCAAAACAGGTCAGATACACATAGCCTTTCTTAGGGGCCTTCTGGGAAACTACCAGATGGGAAATGGTCATATTTCTCTGAATCAAGAGCTTTGATAGAACTAAAAACCCATTCTGCCCCCCTCCAGGACCTAGCAGATGCTGGTTTTCAGCATTGTTATGGTTTTTAAGGCCACTACAGAGTTGGGGAGTAGGTGGAACAAAACAGGTTAAAAATATCTATTTTTTAAAGACTATATGCTTTTTATTTCATTTCTATGGAAATCTAGAAAACGCCAATATACAAACAGTAAACTGACAGTCACAAAGAGTTAGTTGGGACTGAGGATTGAGGGAAACGACACAAAGGAACATTAGGAAAATGGCAACACTCTAAAACTGGATTATGGCAAATGGGTGTACTACTCTGAAAATTTATTTAAAATCCCCAAATAATATATTAGCTATGGGTTTTGATATGTAAATTAGATTTTTATAAAAGCTGTTGGAATTTTTCTTCTTTTTTTCTTTCTTTTTAAAATTGTTTTTATTGAGCTATATATTTTTCTTTGCCCCCTCCCCTTCTACCCTCTGTCCAATGTAGGGTTGGTGAAGATCTCTTTTACTTACTTTCAAAACAAGATTTTTTTTATGTGAATGAGTATTTTTCCTACATATATGCCTACGCACCATGTAAATGCCTGGTGCCCATGGAAACAGCAGGAGATGGCATCAAATCTGAAACTAGAGTTACAGACCATTGTAAACCACCATGGATACGCAAGGAACCAGATTGGTGTAACTCTGCAAGAACAGCAAGTGTTTTAACCACTGAGTCATCTCTCCAGTCCACTACCTGTTTTTTTTTATTGATTTTTATTGAGCTTTACATTTTTTCCCCTCCCCTCCCTGCCTCTCACCTCCTCTTCAACCCTCTCCCAAGGTCCCCATGCTCCCAATTTACTCAGGAGATCTTGTCTTTTTCTACTTCCCATATAGATTAGATCCATGTATGTCTCTCTTAGGGTCCTCATTGTTGTCTAGGTTCTCTGGGATTGTGATTTGTAGGCTGGTTTTCTTTGCTTTATGTTTAAAAACCACTTATGAGTGAGTACATATGATATTTGTCTTTCTGTATCTGGGTTACCTCACTCAAAATGACGTTTTCTAGCTCCATCCATTTTCTTGCAAAATTCAAGATGTCGTTATTTTTTTCTGCTGTGTAGTACTCCATTGTGTAAATGTACCACATTTTCCTTATCCATTCTTCAGTTGAGGGGCATTTAGGTTGTTTCCAGGTTCTGGCTATGACAAACAATGCTGCTATCAACTTAGTTGAGCACATGTCCTTGTGGCATGATTGAGCATCCTTCAGATATGACAAGAACTTTAAATCTTTGAAGAAAAATATTAATTTTTAACTTGTTCTCAGAAACCCAGTCATTTTTTTTTTACTTTTCTTATTCAAGCCTTTGGTTAACTCCAGAGTTTGAAAAAGTTGGATCATTTCTACTCATGCTTTTGTAGCTTCCATAAAGAGGCCCTTTACATATACTTGTTCACCATGACTGTTTATATTTGAAAGTCTTGTTCATTCTGAGGTTCATAGCCTATGGATTCCCCCAAAGCCAAGATAAGTCTGTCCTTTGCCATTATGCCTTTTGCAGTGTTATTTGTAATAACACTAAAGTTCATAAATGAGGGACTTCCAAGGCAAGCATGTAAATTCTGGATTTCATACTATTGTGCAGCCAACAGTGATGAAGATGAGACCAAGAGGGCATGTGTGAAGAAGGGGTAGAAAGCCAAGTTCCACGCTTAGAAGGTCTGTTTACTCCTAAGGTTATAGCTAGAGTCTTGGAGTAAGGCAATATGCCTCTGCAATTTTCATTTCCTCGTCTACAACATGACAGAACCATGGTGGTGAGTTGGGGTGTAAACAAAACATTCATGTTTAAGCTGTCATTGTGCTTGATGTTGCTGTTATTCAGTAGAAAACTCTGTGTTATGATGATCACTAAGATAGTAGGGTATGAGATGGCACCCATACATATGAAATATCTGATGTAAGATTTTGAGAACATGGAACTAGGCTGTGGTGGTTTGAATGAGAATGGCCCTTATAGGATCATATGTTTGAATTCTTGGTTCCCAGTGGTGGAACTATTTTGAATAAACTAGAAAGTGTGGTGTTCCTGAAGGAACTGTGTCACTGGGGGCAGGCTTTGAGATTTCAGAAGACTCTCTCCCTTCCCAGTCTCTCTCTCTCCCTCACTCCCTCTTTCCCTCCCTCTCTCTGCCTCCTATTTATGAATTAAGATGTGAGCTCTCAGCTGTTCCTGCTGTCATGCCTTTGCTCTGCCATCATGAACTCTAACCCTCTGAAACTGTAAGTCCCAAATTAAACTCTCTCTTTTATAAGTTGCCTTTTTCATGGTGTCTCATTACAGCAATAGAACAGTAACTATCCAAGGAAATTTCCTTGGTGCAAAGCATGGAAAAGCTATGTTTAGAAGAGAAGATAGCGCAGTGAGGGGATTATACACTGCTTCTCTTTCCTCCTTCCCCTGACAAAATTACTAGTTTTGTTTTATTGAAGATGATTTAAGTAAGAGATTCTCCTTGGAGAGGCAGGGCTTCCTACATGCAGCTTTAGGGACTTTGGGGTCACTATTAGTCCTGAATTTCAGAGAGCCAGATTGTGTGAGCCTTTTTAAGGGCCTCTTGTATTCTAAGTCCTGCCTAGGTTCCTGCTGCTTCCTGGGGAGGCTCAGGAAGAGTTGAGCTCCTAGTGAACCCCTAGATTCTGATGTCCAAAGGTAGAGCCTTTCTCTGTGGGGCCTCTACTTCAAAGCCTGGCAATCCAGAGCAATGGTGTTACCTTCCCATACTCACCTGAAGAGTGATATGCCAGCAGTTCCACAGATCTGTCCTGGGTTATGCCTCTATGACTGTCATGATGTTTGTTGTTCTGTTTCAGATTCCGGAGTGCACCTGTTATTCCTGTGGCAGCCAAGCCTGGAGGACCAGAGGCCCCTGAGACAGAAGCCCCACAGGGCATCTCAGAACTCATTGAGGTACTGTCAGCTTGAATTCATGTTGCTCTCTGCTCCAGCCCTGCTCAAGTAGCCCTCCATGTCTCCCTCTGCCTGAGATGAAGGGAGAGGCAACTCTAGCAAAAGGTCTCCAAGTTTCATGGGTCTCCCACTCACTCTGATGTCAGACTCCTCACCTCCCTCAGAAACTCTAAAACAAAGGGCCATAGAACATCCTTGGAGGATAAGGTTAGGAGATGGGAAGTTTGAGGCCAGCCTACTTAGTGAGACCTCTTCTCAAATAACAGGTATCAGGTGATCGATTTCTTGCAGTGAACAAAGTTGCAATACAGAGAAGGTAATGGCACTGTCGCAGAGATGCTGTGAGGCTAATTGAGTTACTAGTGGTGATTTGTTTACCACAACAGTGACATGATTTGTCATATTAGTCTTCACACTTAAGTTCTTAACATACTGGGCCTGTAACATTTTCAACAGCTGGAAGGCTGAGAAAGAGTGAGTTCAGAGACGTGAAATAACCTGCCCCAGTCACTTCATGGCAAGTGTATGAGCACATCCCCTCCTGAGACATCTGATCTATGGTCTTAATCTCATGTACTGTCCTTGCCTGGGATGCAGGCTTGCAAGATTGCTAACGTGGCCCCCCAGGTGTCACACAGGTCTCATCTGCCATGTATCCTGTTCCCCCTCATCAAGCACCCATGATAGATAGGCAAGCGTGGAACTTCAATTTCTCCTAGAGAAGTTACTTCCTCTTGAGAGGCCTCTCCTTCAGGGCTGAATCTCCCCACCTATCACATCACCATGCTCCCACTATATGAAATAAACTGATAGGAACAATTGTGCTTTTGCTGCCCCTTTCTGTTGGGGCAGGATCTCATTAAGTAGCTCAAGCTGGCTTGGAACCTTCTGTCTTCCATTCTGAACCTTTGAGGGTTTGTAACACAATGCCCAGAGTTCCTACTTTATGTGAAAGAACAGAAGAAAGAAAATAGATCATTTATTTACCTGCTTATCTTAGTGGGAACTCAGACCAAGACCAATGGTCAGAGTTTGTTGGGGTCACCTTCACCCAGATCCCCAGAGCTAAGTTCACATGTAACTGCCATGTACTGGTCATGCCTATATTTTACACTTAACAAATGTTTTCTGGAAGATGCTCTTGTTACTCCACCAGTTTTAGGGAACACAAATCTGGGGTCCTGGGATAATTCAAGCAAAATCCAGAAAAATCTAACTATGAAAGATATTTGTATGTTCCTTTAAGGAATGAGTCTCTGTGTAAATCTCAGATCAAGTCTCTTCTGAGTCTCTCCATTTTTTTCCCCCAAAGGAGTTGTTATCATGAGACAATTCTTTGAGAAGAGTTATTTATTCCTGACCTGAATACTTGGAAATCATTATACTCCCTCCTGAAATCAGAAAGTAGAAAATACAAAGAGCAGTGTGGCCTCTGCACTTTTGTAAAATATAGTGATTAGCTCTGACTGTATCTCAAGCACATAAATGACCTGAGGAGCAGCGGCCAGTTGGTACTTGCATATGGAAAGTGAGCCATGAAGGAAAGGTGGAATCCCAAGTCACAGTAGCTTCAGGGCTGAGTTAATTTAGCTCTCCATTTGTTAGGGCCTGGAAGAGGGCAGAAAGACTCCATAACACAATCACAAACCTTGGCCTTGGAACTCAGGCATAGGCTGCTGCCCCTGGAAGCCAGCCTTCTACCCTCTCACCTCAAGTTTTCCCTCCTTTGTCTTTTGCTCACATGCCTTTCCACTACAGGATGGAGGCCTCGCCGAGTCCCTGTTTCCTCTCACTGAGTTAAGTTGCAGTATTGGTTCTTTGATCTGGGCCAGCTTGCCAGGTAGCCCTGGAGGATGGCAGTGACATAGCCCTCACGCCTGTACGTAGCTATAGCAACATTTCTTTTCCAGCTCCTGAAGTCCCAGATATCCATCCCAGCAAGAGACCCCTCAGGACCGTTCCTTATGTCTGTGGACCACTGCTTCTCCATCAAGGGTCAGGGCACCGTGATGACTGGAACCATCCTTTCAGGCACTATTAGCCTCGGGGACAGTGTGGAGATCCCTGCCCTCAAGGTCAGTCCTGCCTTGACTTTCCTTTGTTCCCCATAGCAGCAGGGGAGAGGACAGGGCCTTGGTTTTCAGGGCAGCAGAGTGTACTGTACCTTTCCTAAGTCTTCTCTCCTACCTGAGGGGTGAGGTAGTGGGCAGCTCTGAGACACCATCCACTGCTCAACCATTCTGGATTCTAGAACTGCTGCTTTCCCAAGTCTCACAGCGGTGACTGTGTGGTAGGGGCTAATTGGGGCTCATATGAGAGGTTCCCAAGATAAAGATGCTGTGTCTTCAGGGGTAAGGTGAGTTTTAAGAGCATATGGCCAAGAAACTAGAGTGTCAAGGTGAAAGTCTAAGCTTTCTGGATGTTGGCAACAAGTATGGTAGAACTATCTTTCTATCCTTTGTACCCCAGGCTAGCCATGAATTTGTGATTCTCCTGCCTCAGCCCCCTCAGTGCTAAGATTACGCGCGTGTGTGTGTGTGCATGTGTGTGTGTGTGTGTGTGCGCGCACGCGTGCGTGTGTGTATGTGTGTGTGTGTGTGCCACTAAGCCAGGCGTTAGAGCTCAGGCACCTTTTTCTTAGCTATAAGAATCTTAAATCTCTTGCAGTTTTGGTGCAGCCATCCACTATGCCAGTAATACAGATCACTCTGCCTTCTCAGTGACCACAGCAGGTGCCCTGAAAGCCCTTTGAATACCCTTAGGAAGAATGGAGGCTTATGTTCTCCCCATCTCCTCCTTCTTCAGGTACCATGGCCTGTTTGACTTTGATAATGACTTTATTCAGAAGGTATTACTTAATTAGACCTAGTGGTACCCACCTGTAATCCCAGCTATTAAAGAAGCTGAGGCTGCGGACCTTAATATGCTCCTGTCTCCAAAAGAAAAAGTGCATGTGTTGGGGTGGGAGGAGTGAACTGACAAGAGCTCAGTGGTGGAGTGTTTGCCTAACGTAAGATCTTACAGCATAATTTGCCCATGTTTAAGCATATGTCTGGGCACTGAGCAAGCAGGCCAAAGCTCAGCCCTTGTCCTGAGCAAGAAAGGGTCATCCTATTCCTGTAACTTGTGCCATCTTTGGTGTAGAACAGTGTGGTTGGGTACAGGAAAGGGCATTTTCTAGGGACAGAGATGAGTAGTGTTGTATGTCACATGAAGGAAGGTAGAAGGAAGCAGGGAGATCCAATTTGGGGGCAGGGAGAGACTGAGTTCTTATAAATCCAGAGACTCCATGGATGATGCAGTCAGAACTGGGCAGCAAGGCCCTGTCCTCTCCTAAGGATAATTGTGGATTAAAATCCCCTTCTCTTCCCCCAGTGTAGATATTCCTCTGAAGATCACATAAGACGAAGCCTTTTAAAGCCAGGGATTACAAGTATAGATTGTACAAAATAAAGGATAAAATTATGAAAATTGAAAACAAGAAGAGAATTGTGACTATGTGCTAACTCTTAGTTGGAACAGAAAGAAAATTGATGCTAAATTTCTGAACAATTCCTGTGTTCAGCAAGGTAGACTGTAGGGCCAGCTAGACTAGTTCCTTCCACTCTGGGCAAACACATATTGGCAGCTTGACAGAGGAACTAAAGATAGGAAAGAGGTGTGATGAGGCTTTCAGGGGTGAGCTTTAATATAGGGGTCTGTTGGGGATTTGAGGGAGTAGAGGAGGCTTTTGATGGCAGAGTCAGTAGCTGCAGGACCGAGAACAAGGGCTTAGAGGGAAGATTAAACCAACATTCCCTATCCTGGGTAGGCAGACAGACATTGTGTGGGGATATGATCTGAAACCCCTGCCACCCTTTTTACCCATCTACATCCTGACCTGTAGCCTCAAGCTTGTGACAGATGTTTAGCACCTGCACATCCAGCTCTTCTCTTGCTGTGGTATACCTATATTCCCAGATGACTTCTCAGGAATCTTACTAGTAGGTCAGGGAACGCAGAATTTGTGATATATTTGGATAGTCAGCTAAGATTTTCAAGCACACCTTAAAAGTGAGGTGTGGGGAGAAAGGAAGGAATCAAGGAAGAGCTATTAAGGTGTGGTTAGTCCACAGATTCTCAGACTGTTTAGACTGCTAAGGATACTGGAATTAGGGGACAGCTGTTGAGAAAGCACAACTGTAGTGGGGGGCTTCCTTTCATTGAAAACATTGGGGTGTGCCTGGTGGACCCAGTCAAACATCTCAGAAGAAGCTGGGATGGAAGAGGGCTTGTTGAGGAAGGATGTATGGGACCCCTCATGTTTAATAGCACAGATCCCTGTGTGCACATGGCATACCCTACATGTCAGAGACTTGAACTAGCAGCATCCCTGGACAGGAAGGTGCAGAGACCTGACAAAATGGGAAGAAAAAAAAGCTTTTGGGCTGGGATACTACATACAGGAAGTGATAGTCCTTCTTGGCTTAAAAATTCATGTATCCTTTAAATATATATATGAATGAGAAAAAAAAAAACATGACAACTCTGAGCACAGAACCAGAGAAGTGGGTCTGGGATTGGACTGTTGGTGTCCTGCCCCCAGACAAGGCCTATCATGTGCCCAGAAGCTTTGTGGGCATGTTGACATTCTTTTCAGAGGCTCTCATGGGCAGCATGTGCACAGAAGCTCACCTCGGAGCCTAAGTCCCATTTTCTTGACCTATAACCCCTCCATTGGCTGTGATTCGTGACCAGTGCCTGTCAAGCCTGTCAAGCATGAAAGGCATCATAAACCGTGGCCTTCTTCCGAAGCACAGTACCATCCTTGTCAGATTTCACTAATAGATGCGGACACATCTGACCGTGTGAACTCCCTTGGAGGCAGGACACAGCCATTCCAAATAAACAGTGCATTCCCCCGGCCATACCTTGGTCTGTTTCTGCTGCCATGTCCATTCCCAGCTGGGGCTAATTAGCTGAGTGAGGAAATGTTGGGGAACAAGGAGTAAATAAAGGGGGGGGGGGATTCTCATTTAGATCCCAGAAAGGTTTTACAGCAAACATCCTGAGAGTCACAGCTTTCTGGCTGTCTTGGGTCTATAGGTTAGGGGATCCATCTGGTGAGATTTTATCTGGGGATTGTATGTGAGTCATATTCCTGATGGTGATTGACTACTGGGTTGTAATATCAGAAACTGTCAGAGCCTCAGACACGGAAAAGAGCATGCTGGGACTTCAGAACATACCTGGCATCTTCCTGCTCTTTGGGCTCAGCCTCTCTGTGCTACACTGATTTAGTGCTGACAAACTGTGCTTGCTTCTGGCCAGGGTTGTGGGGCAAGGGATTCGGGAGGATTGGGGTAGTGCTTGGCAAGGCTTTTGCACTAGGAGTGACAGTATCTGAGTTAACATTTTTGACTCTTTGTTACCTCTTGGTGTCACATGGGGAACTCTTTTTGTAGATTCAGAGAGATAAACGTGGTGTGGCCGGGCTGTAAAGACACCATCTCTAAGGACTGCTGAAGGACTTTATGAAATGCGATGTTTTTTTGCAGACAGCTCAGCCGTTGCTGGGATAATGGTGAGATGGATAGCATAGTAGATACTTAGTTTATGAGACATGTAGAGGGTCAGAATTTGATAGCGTATTCCTCCAAAGTTGTCATGGTCAGACTTATTTTGCTCTAGAGAAGAATAGGAAAACCTTCTACACTATGGGGCATTTTTGTTTTTACCTTTGTCTTGGCTCTTAGAAATTGGTTACAAGGTGGCTGAGATTATAACATATGGGAAGAATAATTTTCCTCACTTCCACAGACCTCTACCTCCTTCTACTACTATTTCTTTTTTAAGTTAAAAAAGAATTGAGACAGGGTCACATTATATACCCTTATAGCCTATAACTCACTATATAGACCATGCTATCTTTGAACTCAGAGATCTGCCTACCTCTGCCTTTAAAGCACTGAGATTAAAGGCTTGTGCCACCAAGGCTGGCTCTGTCCACTTTTCTTATCTCAGCCTTGGTGTACTCTGCTAACAGTCCCTAAGGTCCTTTGCACTCTCAAAACTGCAGGTCTCTCCCTTTGGAAAGCTGCTCTCCTGACCTGGGCCTGTGAGCACTCAGCCTGACACTCAGCTTGCTATGGCAATATTTGTCTCTGAGTTTTTATTTCCATTGATGCTGACATTCTAGCTGTCCATCTGTCCTCAGGACTAGTCCCTGGATGACCCTACAAATATGTGATTAATAGGAGAAAAGGACCCTAGAGCAAATAATTGAATTGTTTTTCAGTTGCATTTGATTGGTATTGGATAATGTGTGTCCTTGGAAGCCATATTTACCTTCTCCTGAGGCTATGTCTCCTCCTTTTTTTTTTGTTTTTGTTTTTGTTTTTTGAGACGGGGTTTCTCTGTATATCTCTGGCTGTCCTGGAAGTCACTCTGTATACTAGGCTGGCCTCAAACTCACAGAGATCTACTGCCTCTCTCTCCTGGGTGCTGGGATTAAAGGTGTACACCATGACCGCCCAGCTGTGTCTACTCTTTAAGGCAGTGTCTTGATGCTTCATCAGTAAGCAGAGGTAGAGATGTACCCTAGGGTCACCATGTGGTCTTGTTTGGGAGAGCAACTCATCCTATGTCTAGGGCTAAGGCCAGGGCCTGATCTAGGAAGCTGCTCTTTCTTTGTCTGATTTTCATCTAGAAGTTATATCCTGGCTTCATAGATAGCTGGTTTTTTGTTTTAGAAGAGCTATGCTGAAAGCAGGCTTCCTCTGAATTTAATGCTTTTATAGGTTAGTTTTGTCAGTGGAGACTTGTGGAGCCTGTTCTCCAGATCTGCTTGTGCCTGGGGGTGCCAGAAGCCTTGCTCACTCTAGTGGAGCAGCAGAGCAGGAGAGTGGCAGTGGTAGAAATTGTGACAGTCGGGAGAACTGTGGGGCTACCCTTTGAGTAGATCAGCTCTTGCTTGGTAGCCATACAGCCATGGCTGTGCCCACTGAGGCCACTGCTACCACTCCTTCACCTCACCCTGCCTTCTGTTCCACCTTTTTACTACACCTAGCATTAACAGAGCTACCTTAGACAGACAACTGCCTGTGTCCAGGTCTCTGACCTGCTCAGCTGTCTAGACCTATGGTCTCAATGTAAACCCTGTAGTCCTCTCATGGCTTGGCAGATTGTAAGTTTTCCTGAAACTGGCACCTAAGCCTCAGTGTCAGACCTGGAGCCTCTCAGGACCACCTGCTGCCTTAAGTGAGGTAGAAACCCAGTCCTGTCACGAAATTGGGGAAGCCCCTCTGCAGATCTTGTGGTATTAAGCCTATTCTCCATGCCATACATTTACCTTTCTTCGTTTCCAGAAGCCTTCACATCTGAGATGTCATACTCCTATGGTTAATCCCTAGTACTACTCTATCCCAGAAGGCCAATCTGATTGGGTAGGGTTCCCTTCCTCTGTCAGTGAGAGAAAGTTAAAGTGGAGTCTTTGGCCTTGGGAAGCTAAGGCAGGAAAGCCAGCCTTCAGATACTGGAGAAGAAGGAGGTAATGCCTGGAATGGAAGATCATAAATATCATCGGCTACCATTCCTTGGGAGACACAAGAAAGAGGGAGAAGTAAGAAGAAGGGCCTAGAAGTAGAGACTGAAGATTTCTAGGAACCACCTACGTCAGGACTGGGTTCTTTGAGAGCCACATCTCAAGCCCGTCAGGCCAGGACATCTGCTCTCAGCCAGAAGCACCCCAAGTGGCAGGAACAGAGCCTTCTCTTCAGCTGTCAAGAGTGTAAGCCTAAGCTCGTCACTGTGGCCGAGATAAGTTAGGTGTTCTGACTGGCTGGCTACAGTACATGAGCACCCTAGAGCTGCAAGACTTTGGGGGGGGGGGTTCTTTGAAAGAGCTGGGATCTGTTGATAGAAAGCAGTGTAACTGTTTGATAGGAAAACGGGAGGTAGCAACCTACTTTGCAGATCAGGCTCTGGATATATATGGACTGTATTTTTGAGGCTTTCCCTTCTACTCCATGGAACAGTTACATCACAACACAGAGCCAATGTTTCCTCCTTGGTTAGTCCACCATGACTTAGCAAGATTACACAGTATGTCTACAAAAGGGATTATGGGTAGGGCTTGCTGCCTCTGTCATTGTTATTGTCTCTGTCTCAGCCATCAACCTCACATAGAACGGCCCGACCCCATAATCCTTTTTGCTTAGTCCTTAGAGAATTGCAGCTCAGGTGTTGATCTGAGCTTTATACAGCAAACAGTCTGGGATACACTGGCTCATGAGACTTTGCCTTCTGTCTTTAGGACGTGAAGCTGTAATATCTTGTGGTTTTAGCAGGGCTTGGCTGAGGATGGACACTGGCAGATGAGAGCAGGAGATTAATCTCAGGAGGCAGGTGGCAGGGAGGAAGAAGGTTCTTTGCTGTCAACAGAAGTTGCATTCAGCATTTTATGCAAGTTTTTTTCCTGTGGAAATCCTGAAGGCTTTTTCACCCCCTCAGTTCCAATAACTACTACACTATGTTAGTCCAAATATTATCTGCAGCTTGACACACTGATCCCAACATGCACCTCCATGGTGCCAACATCCCTCCAGTGCTGAATTGGGTAGGTCTTCCCTTCTTCTGGCCACAGTTTTATGTCGTTGTTTTTTTTAACTTTTATTGATTTTATTGAGCTCTACATTTTTCTCTGCTCCCCTCCCTGCCTTTCCCCTCCCCTTCAACCCTCTTCCAAGGTCCCCATGCTCCCAATTTACTCAGGAGATCTTGTCTTTTTCTAATTCCCATGTAGATTAGATCTATATATTTCTCTCTTAGGGTCCTCATTGTTGTCTAGGTTCTCTGGGATTGTGATTTGTAGGATGGTTTTCTTTGCTTTATGTTTAAAAACCACTTATGAGTGAGTACATATGATATTTGTCTTTCTGTTTCTGGGTTACCTCACTCAAAATGATGTTTTCTAGCTCCATCCATTTTCTTGCAAAATTCAAGATGTCGTTATTTTTTTCTGCTATGTAGTACTTCATTGTATAAATGTACCAAATTTTCCTTATCCATTCTTTGGTCAAGGGGCATTTAGGTTGTTTCTAGGTTCTGGCAATGACAAACAGTGCTGCTATGAACATAGTTGAACACATGTCCTTGTGGCATAATTTATCATCCTTTGGATATATACCCAAAAGTGGTATTACTGGATCTTGAGGAAGGTTGTTTCCTAATTTTCGGAGAAATTGCCACACTGACATCCAAAGGGGCTGTACCAGCTTGTACTCCTACCAGCAATGCAGGAGTGTTCCCTTTACCCCCACAACCTTTCCAGCATAAGTTGTCATCAGTGTTTTTGATCTTGGCCATTCTTACAGGTGTAAGATGGAATCTCAGAGTTGTTTTGATTTGCATTTCTCTGATGGCTAAGGATGGTTGAGCATTGCCTTAAGTGTCTTTCAGCCATTTTAGATTCCTCTGCTGAGAGTTCTCTGTTTAGGTCTGTACTCCATTTTTTTTTAAATATTTATTTATTATGTATACAATATTCTGTCTGTGTGTATGACCGCAGGCCAGAAGAGGGCACCAGACCCTGTCACAGATGGTTGTGAGCCACCATATGGTTGCTGGGAATTGAACTCAGGACCTTTGGAAGAGCAGGCAATGCTCTTAACCTCTGAGCCATCTCTCCAGCCCCCTCCATTTTTTTTAATATATTTATTGAGCTCTATATTTTTCTATGCTCCCCTCCCTGCCTCTCCCCTCCCCCCTTCAATATTCCTCCAAGGTCCCCATGCTCCCAGTTTACTCAGAAGATCTTCTCTTTTTCTACTTTCTACTTTCCATGTAGATTATATCTATGTAAGTTTCTCTTAGTATCCGCTTTGTTGTCTAAATTCTCTGGGATTGTACTCCATTTTTTTTTTGTTCTTTTGATGACCAATTTCTTGAGTTATTTGTATATTTTGGAGATCAGACCTCTGTCTGATGTGGGGTTGGTGAAGATCTTTTCACATTCTGTAGGCTGCTGTCTTGTCTTGTTGACTGTGTCCTTTGTTTTACAGAAGCTTTTCAGTTTTAGGAGGTCCCATTTATTAATTGTTTCTCTCAGTGTCTGTGCTGCCTCGGGTTGTATTTAGGAAGTTGTATCCTGTGTCAATGCATTTGAGTGTACTTCCCACTTTCTCTTCTATGAGATTCAGTGTGGCTGGCTTTATGTTGAGGTCTTTGATCCATTTGGACTTGAGTTTTGTGCGTGGTAATAGATATGGATCTATTTTCATTCTTCTACATGTTGATATCCAGTTATGCCAGCACCATTTGTTAAATATGCTTTCTTTTTTCCATTTGGTATTTTTTGCTTCTTTGTCAAAAATCAGGTGTTCGAAGGTGTGTGGATTAATATTTGGGTCTTCGATTTGGTTCCATTGGTCCTCCTGTCTGTTTTTATGCCAATACCAGGCTGTTTTCAGTACTGTAGCTCTGTAGTAGAGTTTGAAGTCAGGGATTGAGATGCCTCCAGAAGTTCTTTTATTATACAGGATTGTTTTGGCTATTCTAAGTTTTTTGCTTTTCCATATGAAGTTGAGTACCTTTCTTTGGAGGTCTGTGAAGAATTTTTCTGGGATTTTGCTGGGCATTGCATTGAATCTGTAGATGGCTTTTGGTAAGATTGCCATTTTTACTATGTTAATTCACCGTTTTATGTTTTGACACTCTACCCTCAGGTACAGTGCAAGGCCCACAGTGCTACTAGGGAGGCCTGACTGCTCAGATGCTGTGGGTGAATTAGAAACTTTGTGGGGCTGGTCTACTTAGGGTCTCATGTTCTCAACTTACATTTGGTAACTTTTAGAGGTAGTGGATTCAGAAATGGAGCTGGAATTTGGCCTGATGCAAGGAGAAAGCCCAGAGAGGATAGAGTTATTTAAATTGCTTCCTGGGTACTAGACTATACTCTGGAGCCACATAGATTACTAGTGGGCCATTAGCAGCAATCTGAAGACAGTGGTATTACCCTGAAAATCCCCACTAGTCCTTTGCCCTATCTTTTACACAAGATAAAATAGACATGGGTGCTGAAGTCTTCTCAAGGCCAGTCAGCAGGGACCTCCATGTATGCTCTGGCAGGATGTATGCTCTTCCTTCTGCAGGAGTAGGTAGGAAATTCAGCTGGAGCTGACTTCAACTCAAAGAGCCAGCTAGAAGTCTTGGAGCCTCGTGTAGTCACTCTATGAGGGCTTGACCCTACAACAGGTCTAGCCTGTTCCCTTAGGGGTTGAATGCACATGGTTCTGTGCAGGAAAAGCTACATCTGGGCCTAGGTCCCAGTATGAGATGTGGCAGCTACAACCTGGGTATCTTGGGAGGGGGCAAGCCTGGAGCAATGCCGTCTTCTCCCTAGGTAGCCCATTCACTGAACTTCCCACAAGGGCTAGTTATGTCTAGCCCTATGGGCTTAAGAGTCCCATTGTTGCTAGTCCTTCAGAATATCTATGGACTTACAGGCCTGAGACCGCAGATAAAACCAACCTTCCAAAACAGATACTGCCTTACCGGATGGCTGCCTGCAGTGAGAGCCATGTGGACTGGGAGACACGTGAAAGTCTTGCCCACCTACAGTCTGAGTTCACACTTTCTACCACCCTTTCTCTTGAGGGTCAGAACTTGCAGAACCATGCTGACTGGCTTATACTTCCTATGTGGGCAGGTAGTTCCCCTGTCTGCTCTAAAGTGGGGTGAACATGTCACCATCCTCGGATAAGAGTGAGGGGATTGCATAGCTGTTCTAATTTACTTTTCTGTTTTGTGATAAAACACTGACCAAAAGCAACTTGGGGGAGAGAGGATTTATTTGGCTTACAAGTTACTGTCTATCATTAGAGAAAGTCACCGTAGGAACTTGAAGCAGAAACTTTGGAGAAACACTGCTTACTGGCTTGCTTCCCCTGGCTTGTGTGCATAATGTGTTTGTTTGTATACAATGTAAGCTCATCTGCCCAAGGATGATATTACCTACAGTGGGAAAGGCCCTCCCACATCAATCAGCAATCAAGAAACTATCCCACAGATATGCCCACAGACCTGATGGAGGTGATTCCTCAGTTGAGGTTCCCTCTTCTCAAGTATAAGTTTGTATCAAGTTGACAGAAACTATGATAATGCAGGTCCCATGCATGCACCTCAATGCCTAGGTTAGATCGGTGTTGCTATTGTTGACACCACAGGATGATCTGGCTTCTGCCATCCTCTGCTGGTAGTAGGACTTCACCCAGTGGATGCCTGTAAAGCAGATGGGTGACAAGGAGAGCCTGGCCACTTCTAGTGGATATCCCTGTGGGATCTGCCTGTTGTTGGAGTACCAGTTTGGGCAGGCAGTCTCACAGACTCGCAGAGTGGCCATTGCATCTGTATGTCCTACCACAAGGCAAGGTCCCCATCCTGTACAAACTCTGAGTGGGACTAAGGCAGTTTTGTTTCTAGATCAGGAGACTGATTTGATCAGAAATAACATTCATAGAGGGCTATGCTGGTATAGCTGGGCATCATGCCCTGTCAGAGCACAGCATCCAGCTCCTAAGTATGCATCCCATTGTTAGACCATAGGTGAATCATTCCTCTGCAGTCCAGGCTATCTTTCTGATGAGGACAGCATCTAGAAGGGCTTTAAGGCACTTGTCCTTTTCACCCTTGTTTCTGACTCAGGGTAGGGAAGATGGCCAGGAAAGCTCTGACTCAGGGTAGGCCGTGGTGGATAAGGGCTCACCACAACCTTTCCACCATAGCCTTGGGGCTACCATGCCCTTCTTCGGCCATGGCATATGACATGTGCCTCCAAGGAAAATGTGAGCTGCTAGTAACCCAAGAGCTGACAGGGCTACAATTTGGCACTTGAAACAGGTTCTCTATTGGGAAGTGAGTGACAGCCAGGGGTTGGGAACTAGGTGGGCGTAGCCTTGGTGCAGGAATGCTGAGTTGGCTGGACTGTGCCCAATACAGGCACCTAGCAACATCTAGTCTGTGCAGTCTCCAGCCGCCTTTCTGTAATGTAAGGAATCTCTGGCTGCAGTGATCCCCATGTGGCCTGGTGTGGTCCGAGTTATTACTCTGCTTGCCTCTGTGAAGCCAATGCTGCCCTCTCCAGATGTCACTGCCACATCTCACGCTGAGGGTGGGCCACTAAGTATAATCAGTCCTGGGGAGACTGCAGTGGATGGAGTGTCCTTTATTTCTTCATGTCAGAAACCAGTCTTGCCCCTTAGATGTATGAACCAGGAGGAGGGCGCAGCATCAGGAGTGGTTGGGCCCACAGGTGAGTGGTACCCAAAGTAGCTGATGGACACGTGAGGCTCTTTTAGCAGCAGACTAGGAGCTGGCAGCTTGTCAAAGAGCAGAAACCAGGAAGGGGATATCTGGAAGAAGAAGAGGCTCCAGGGGAGCTGAGTCAGGAAGTAGGTTCTGGGGACCCAATGTAGTCTCTGGGTTGAGACCTTCTGCTTCTCCTAGGCTCCCTTTGTCACAGACAGCCTGTGGCCACAGTGTGAACTTGTTCAAGAGCCCCAGGATCCACCTGTGCTTTAGGAAGGCCTCCTACCCTATATATGTAGAGTAAATCCCACAAACAAGGATGTCACGCCTGTCCTTTCCCGGTATTGAAATGTGAGGTCCAACAGGCCCTGAGCCAGTACTTTTTGCTTGTAGGAACAACTACATCTGTGCTTGTAAAAACTCAGTCACATCACAGTTGTCTGGATTCCAGTCAGCCGGAGCCAAGGAATGGATGTCTCTAATAGTGAGATGACATAGGGCAGCAGTTCTTACCCTGTGGATCGCGACCCATTTGGGGTGGAACAAGCCTTTCTTTCACAGGGTTTGACTAAGACCATAGGAAAACACAGATATTTACATTACGATTTACAACAGTAGCAATATTGCAGTTATGAAGTAGCAACAAAATAATTTTATGCTTGGGAGTCACTACAATATGAGGGATTGTATTAAAGGATGGAAGCATTAGGAAGGTTGAGAACCACTGGTCTAAGGAGATTCTTATCAAGTGGTTTAGGAGAGCTGGGCTCTAAAGTGGCTCTGACCTGGTACCTGTCTGCAGAGAGGAAGAGTCAGTAACTGTGTTTGCTCTGCAGGCCTATGGTAGACAGTGATAGAAAAGAATGATTTTATTCAATGTCCATGGTCTTCATTCAGTACATTGTGAGCACTTGCTCTGTGCAGGAGCCATGTCAAGTCACAGCTGTTCTTAGAAGTTAATCAGTACAGGGGACTGAGTGACTTATTGAAGTGATAGTGGACAGTGATTCTGGGCCTGCCATGTGGATCCCTGAACTGTCAGCTCACAACTGTGGCACAGTCTCTTCCTAGGTTTACTCTTCAGGACAGTGGGCAGAAGAGCTGTCTTTGACAATAGGCTAGAAGTCTTAAGTGATTCAAGGGATCCAACCACTCAGTTATCCCTGGAAAGAGGCTCAGCTCAGCCCAGGCAGGGTTCTATATTCCCAATAGTACTATGCCAGGACACCCTTACTTCACCATGGGGAACCAGCATGCTGTCTAGAGACTGGAGAGAGCTGCTGGCCCTCTCCAGCACAGCCCACCTGGCTACACCGGAGCCTGGTTCAGTCTCTCCCCTACCTGGTTTCACTCTGAGGCTCAGCTGTGACCTTTGTTTTTGTTTTTGTCCTTAAAGGAAAGTTGAGTGTTTCCTGAGTATGTGTGAAGTCAATGCACCACTTAAACTGAATACTTACATTCTTTCTTTAAGAATAAAAATAAAACAACAATAAAAGCACTGTCAACATTGCTGTAATTATTCACAGGCTTTGACTTGTAATATCAGAGGGAGCAGGCAAGTGAGATGCCTTATTAAAGTAGAGACACTTGCCTGCTTTCGTTTGAAGTTTTGGTAAAATACTCCATTATAACATATTTCCTTAAAAACTAAATTTTGTTCATTCAGAGTTTGGGGATTTTTGTCCTTTTCAGAATATTGAAATGAGCTGGCGCTGGGCAAGGGTCACTCAAGTGTCTGGGCCTGCCCTGCAGGTCCCTGAGCTGTCAGTACACAGCTGTGGCACAGCATCTTCCTGGGCTGGCTATCAGGACAGCATTTGTGAAGACATCAAATATGGAAACGGTGCTGAGGACCAACCTGGCCTGTGCTGCATTTGTACCCACTGACCTCACTGTCTGCTGGCTTCACTTCCTGGCATATATGCTTAGAAGCCTTCGAGGTGAAGTGGGCATCTGAAGTCTGTGGGAACAGAGACTTCTGTGGGGGGAGGGGCAGGCTGAGCAGCTAAGGCCAGTCTTACAGAGCCTCTAGACTAATGCTAGGGCCTTATACTGAGAGGAGCTCAAGGTGTTGGGGGCCATGAGATATCAGTCCAGTGAGCCTTAAAAGTATTGAGGAGGTGGCCTTTCCAGGGCTTGGTGAAGGTCAAAGCTTAGGAATGGTGAAGGAGAGACATGCTATAGGTGATCCCAGACCTCTGGCCTGAGGTTCTGTTGGGTAACAATACCCTTGCTTAGAATGAGATCCCCAAATGTCTAGACATAAACAGGGCTTATAGCCAGGACTGTGACTTGGGTTTCAACAAAGTGTAGGTGATTGGAGACCCGCACTTGGTAGGTACTAGGATGCAAACTAACAGGCGAGTTTGCAGCTTAAAGTTTGGGGTAGTTTTATATCTGTCAGTGGATCCAAGCCTTGCATTCGGGCCTCTAGCATGAAATGATCAGGAAAGTTTAAAAGGCATAGCTATAGAGGACCCATGAAGGCTGCTTCTGATATTCTCAGGCTCCTAGTCATTTCTTGTTCTTGCCTCAGGAGCTATCCCCATTCTGAAAGGTGAGGGGTGCTTCTGGGGACCCCCAGGAGAGGCAACCCTTGCCTGCTAGGGCCAGGTAACAGAAAGGGCAGCTCCCTGCTTCCCAGCCTCCTACCTCCTGCCTTCTTCTCTGCTGCTGCTGCTGTGAAACAAACCGGGGTGCCTGGGCGGAAGGTCAGGAGTTTAAAAGCTTGTTTGATTCAAGACTGGGGTAAGAGACAGGAGGGGAGTGCACTGGTTTTATATGTGGATCCTAGTATTTTCTTTTGAGCTGGGGCGGAGAATGGAGGGGCAGGGAGGGAAGGCAGGCTGCCAGAGGGAACATTGCCAAGCAGAGCACTGCTAATGCAAACCATACGGCCGACGGGCAGGCAACAGGGCCCATCTCCTGGCCTACTTAATGCAGTCCTTGCAGGCAGGCAGGCAAGCAAGCAGGAGGGCAGGCAGGCAGCCTGGGCAGCAAGACTGCTTAACCCTTCAGGTACTGAGCCTAGAGCAGGCCTTTCCACTTCAACAAATGTGGCCATTTCTGTCCTCAGCCCTAGGCAGTAGGTTTAACAGCAACTTTAGCTCCTACCCACTGGAGCATTCCTTCTCCCATTCATGATACTCTGAAGTCCATCCAGCATTCTGGGAGTCAGCTTAGCTGGGGTTGGGGGTAAGCTATGGTGGACAGCCATAGGTCTAGAGCAGGTACTTTCCAGCCAACAACCCTCCTGGGAAAGCTTGCCTCCCCTTGTTAGGCCGTTCCTAGAGTCTTGCAGGGATGAATAGTGTGGATAGGCAGTTGCACTGCCACATGGGAAGCTAGATTTGCCCAGGACTACATAGCCAGTATTCAGTCTCTGTTCCCACACACACCTGCTGCTTCCCAGCACAGCAGGCATACCCCATATCAGTCTCTGAGGTCATGAGTGTGGAGGCAAAGCCTATGCAGACCAGGTACCAATGACATCAAGTTAACAGTCAACCTGTATGCAAAGCCTGCTGCTGTAGTCAAGTGATAGATGAGGACAGAGACTCTTCAGACCTGCTGATGGTCTGTAGTAAAGGGTCTGACTAGCTGGAATAAATGCAAAGCCAGGTGCAGAAGCAGGTTTCAAAATACCATTGAACTTGGCCCCATTTACACATGCACTCAAGTTTGTATAACTGCGTCAGAAAAGATCTGGAAGGAGACAGTACAGTGTGAGCAGTGGCTATCTTGGGGGAGTGAGAATCAGTGGAATTTAGGGAGCTCAAAGAGCTTTCATGTTTTAGTCTGTGTAATTGGTGTTTAACTCTTTACAATGAGCCAGCATTCATCTGGTTCTCGTGGGGCTTTTATGAAAGAAAAAACATAAAGAGCCAGAGAAAGAGGAACTTTTGTTCGACTCTCCCATGTCTCCATTGCCTCCCTTTTGTGCCTTCACCCAGCTCAAGCTCTGGAAAGCCATTCTCTGCTGGTGGGGCCTCCCCTGTTCTGGTGGGCCCATGGCCACCAGTGCCTTTGTGTGCTGTCTGCAACCTAGCCTGACCTACTTGGCACTCAGCACAGCTGAAGCTTACCATGAAGTAGCCCTGTCTCTGGGTCACCATGTTAGGGCTACTCTACGAGTGGCAGCCTTGCTCTGTGGTAATGAGCATGGCACCCCACTCCCCCTCCAGCTGTTTCTGCTTGCTGCTCCTAGTGTTTGGCTCTTTTCCTGTGTACCTTCCTCAGAGAAACACGCAGGGCCAGTTATTTGGTGCACCCACTGTGGCCTCCTGTGCACATGCATAGATGATTCTGTCCTTTTCTCAGGGGTTGCCATCTTCTCTAGCAATGCTCTGTAGATGCAACACTTCAGTAATCCTGGCCTCTGCTATGGCAGTGACACCACACTCTTGCTGTTCTAAGGCACCAAAACCAGGCACTTAATGTCCTTCAATAGGTAAGGAAAAAATCAAGACTGTAAGAAGTCAAATCCCGTATTTTACATGTAAATCTGGCTCCAGTGCACGTGTACCCTGCACATAGCCTCTATAGTTGCTATAAGTGATTGTTACATGATTTAAAGCACTCTTGACACTTTCACACTCCGTCTCTCCAGCTGCTGTGTGGTTCCTAGGCAATACCCTGCCCTGCAACAATTCTTGGCAGTTCTTAGCTTGGAGTTCTGCAGGCACCCATGGTCACTCTCAGTCTTAGCTTAGACTGTGGTATAGGGTCACTACTTCTAGCTACAATTCAAGCACTATAGCCCCAAAAACTGTATGTAGAGGAGGGGCTCGGGTGGCCCGGAAGATGAAGATGTGGATGTACAAAGATCTGCCTCTTAATTCTAAAATCCAAGTAAGAAAAAGACCTGGGCCTGGCACATGAGGCTCCTGGAGAACTTTGCTGTGGATCCCCATGTTGAAGAGCAGTGCTTGAGATGGCTCAGTTACATCTTCCTGAAGGACTTGACAATGAGGGGCTCTCCTTCTGGTCAGTGCTGTAGAACCCTTGCTCTGGAGTGCTCAGGAACCTGATTTGCTAAAGCCATGTTCCAAGGGCAGGTCAGTGTGCTCTGGGGCAGGCAATCAGATATCTTGTGGCCTACACTGGGTGGGTCATGGGACTGGGGTTGGCAGCTTGGACCTTCTGGTCCCCTGCTCTAACTCAGGGGTGTATAATAAGTTGCTGAGTTCCACTGAGTCATGGTGGCTCCCAGCCAAACCTCTTTCTATCAGGAGACACCCAGGCCACTGAACATGCCTTGAGAACTTCGAGAACTTACATGGTAGTATCTAGCAGAGGAAAATTTTGAAAGAGTCTTTGCCCCATCATGCTGTAAACAGAGCTCAAACCTTAAGGCTCAACTCAATACCTGACCTTGTGGATCACATGAAGTGTCAGGGGCCAGTGGTGGGAAGCAGGTGGCCAGTCTGTGAAGGCCAGGAGTGGGTTGCTCAGGCCTCCTTCCCGTGGCCATGGCCAAGGTCCGTAGGGAGCCCTGTGAAACTTTTGATGTGCCGCTGGTGCTTGGCTCCACCATGCTTGTTTGCCTAAGCACTGCTCCTGCCAGTTCACTCGAACCTTCTTCTTTTAAAAACATGCTTCTTGCCAAAGGTTATTTTGGATCTGTTTTTGTTTATCAGGTAGGATTGTTCCAGCACAATTGAAAGCAGACCCACATGTTGACACGCAGTGGAACTGCTTGCCAGGGCACGCGCACATACACACACGCAGGATATGTGGGAGTCAGCCAGAGCCCTTGAATGTAAGTGACTTGAGAATGGGTTCCAGGGAGACTTCTCCATAGGAGGCTTGTAGCTTAAAGATGCCCTCAAGGTATTGGTGTGAGATGACTGTCAGCAAAAGCTAGGATAGGTTGATGAGTTTTAGGGTCTAGGTGACTCTGATGTGGCTGTATAAGGGCCTCACTACTCTAGACATGGGCTTCTTTCACTGTGAATGGGCTCCTTCATTCTCAGGCTGCTGTGCAAATTCTGTATTGGACAGCGGCTGACCAGATGTAGGTCAGGGGCAAAAGAATGGGATTGCCAGGCCCTGCAGCTGGGCCTCCTTTTTGAAGCAACAGCTCTTTCTTTGGAACACAGCTGGGTGCTTTATGCTGGAAGACTTATAGTGGGTTTCTTCTGAACACCCTCCCCCACACACACACACGTACACACATACACTGGATTGGCCTCCATACTGCTCAGAGGATCCCATTCTGAAACACGATCATTTGTATTCTGTTGTGCCTTGTAGTCCTGTGGCACCTGGAGGCATGTAGATTGCAAAGGGACTAGGTGCCTAGGTTTGCCCTCTTCAATCCCAGGTCAGGCTTGTAGAGAGGCAAGTGCACCAGCGTAGCTCTGGGTCTCACTCAAAAGGAAATTGAGTCCAGAGCAGAGGCCTGTTGCTTGTGTTCAGGTACCTCTGGTAGGAACCAAAGTCAAAGAGTTCATTTGCTTCTCTAACTAAAGACATGTCTGCTCTGAGCCCAACAACCCAATGAAGATGTCTGCCTCCTTCATGTCCTGCTTCTACTGTATTTGTCTCCAGTAGAGGCAGCTGCTTCCAATGCAATCTGGTGTAGCTCCAGGCTGGCCTGCTCAGGGCTGCCCTCCTTCCTACCTGGCAGTGTTCTGCCACACCAGGGTTCAACTTCCTATTGTCTAACACTGCCTGCTGAGGTTCAGGTCTGGGGCCTGATCCTCTGACTCATATAAGTGGTCAGCAGCTTGGCAGAGCAGGGGTCCCCGTGCCTGGTGACATGTGTGATACTGCTTCTCTCATCCCTTCCATAGCATCCATTTGCAGTCGTGGACCAATGAAGGCACCACAATAGGAAATACAGGGACACTTCAGCTTTCCCCTTAAGTAGGAGGAAGATAGATTTTAGCATTTTCTTCAGAGTTTTTAAAATAAGATAAGCCTAATCACTAAGCACCTTACTGAAGAGTGTCTACAGCAGACCTTGTCCTGCCAAAAGCAGGTGCCATGGGCCAGCTTTTCCCCAATAGCTCCACAGTAGCCATATAGCACATACAGACTGTGGCCCAGTTCTATGACAGTGCTTTAGGCGACTGCCTACTCTTAAACATTCTGGACATCTTTCCTCTCCAGTGAACAGGTCACACTGCCGCAAAACTAACTGCAAAGCACGAAGCTAACTATGCTTCCTAAAGTTCTGCATATAATTCTACCCTTACTTGGGAACTCAGCTCATTTTGATGAATCAGATGTTATAGGGATAGGGATTATGGAAATTTATTAAATGACTCCATGCCAACTGGCCCTGGAGGGGCTTGGTGTGCTGTCCAAGGGGAAAGGTTCTGGTCCTATGTAGTCCATTAGGTACAGTGTGCTCTGGGTTTAGGGAGCATAAGCAAGGGGAAGGACTGAGGGATCAGTACAGGAAGGAAGTAGAGTCAGGGTCCCTAGCCATGTAAAGACCCCTTGTGGGTGTGTGGTGCTGGTATGGTAGTTCAGGTGAGGATGACAGTGAGAGCTAGCTAGAATGCCGCTGGTCTTTGTGACACTTAATGAACTAGTGACCCTCCCACCCTGCCTCCCAAATGCTGGGATTACATACATGCACCACCACACCTATCCTAGTTACCATCTTGCCCCTTTTGAATATGTGGCACCAAAGACTGAACCTAGGGCTTTTAGTGTACTAGGAACAACATTCTGCTACCAAGTGATTCATTGGGACACAGGACTCCTGATAATGAGAGTTTGGAAAGAAAAGGCCTTCCTTCTTGAATATCTGTAACATGTGATGGCTGGGCAGAGGTGGGAAGCCTGTAAAGAAGGATTACGGGAGTAAAGGAAAGCCAGGGCTGGTCTCTGCCGTGCTCTTAACTGCCTGGTGGAGGTGGAGGCTGCCCTTTCCTTTCCAGACCCGAATAATTAAACAGAAACTATTTTAATTCCAATACTACTTGGCCAATGACTCTAGCATATCCCTAGATAGCTCTTATATCTTAAATTAATCCATTTCTATTAATCTGTGTATCGCCACGAGGCTATGACCTATTGGTAGGTTTCCTAATTGCCCTGGAAAGTGGGAAAACCAAACAGCTCTGAAATCTGCACTGGAGGAGAGAACTAAGGAAAGCTGTTGCTCTGTCTGCTGGTCCAACACTTTCAGCAGTGAACCACATACAAGGAGGGAGGCAACTGCAGTGATCAGACCTCTGCTCACTCTGGGCCCAGAATTCTCAGTTCAAGCAGACAGTAGACCATATGTGCCAGGGAATTAGCTCCTGAGCTGAACACATCCTCTGATCATAGTGTAATATGAAATTTCCCTCCCACCCGCAAGTTTCTGAATAAATGCTCAGAGGTTTAATATTACTTATTAAATGCTTGACCGGTGGCTCAGGCTTATTATTAGCTAGCTCTTACATTTAAATTAGCCCATAGTTTTTAATCTATGCTTTGCCATATTGTTCACGGCTTGTTACCTTAAATTTTACATGTCTTGCTTCCTTGGTGCCTGGCTGGCGTCTTCCAGACTTCACCCTTCTCCTATATCTCTGTTTGGATTTCCTGCCTGGCTCTATCTTGCCTTGCCATAGGCCAGTGGGAGCAACACATATTCACAGCATACAGAAAGACCATCCCACAGCATCACAGACTCAGGACCTCCACAGGAATCCTCAGGTTTTTACTTTGCTACAGAGGGAGATCAGGACCACAGGTCACAGCATGAGTGCTGTCCTACCTAAGCTTCTCTGTACCCAACTCCATTCCTTGTCTTTCTTTCATCGTCATCTCCTACACAGACACCATAGCATGTGCCCAGTCTCCCTAAGTTGCATTTGTTCCTCGTTTGCAGGGACAAAAGTGACTTGGGCTTCCTTTCAAGGTAGCACCTGGTTACAGCATCCCAAGATATGGAAAGTAAATTATGGATTTCTTCCCCAGCAATGGCTGCCACACAGGAGGAGTCACTGCATTTCCCCACTGGATTTGTGCTTCATGTTTGTCCTTTGGCTAGAATGCCCACTGGCTATTCCCAGAGCTGCCTTCTTAACTCAAGGTGTGATTTTGGCTCCCGTCCTCAGCACATCCCACAAAGACTGTCCAACCTCTTCTGGCATCTCACCTCTTTACATGATTCCCAACGTTTTTCTTTTTTCTCTCTGGAACATAGTCTGTACTTAGTTACCTGGATTCTTGGCCTTTTTTCAGTTGATGGACATCCCCCAGGCGTTTTCATCCTTCCCTTTGTGATTGTTAGGAATATTTGAGCCCTGTGTTCAGTGTGCACCCCTATGACCTCACTCCTCGTGGGCAGAAGCTTGGTAGGAAGGGGGAGCCTTACCTCCTTAAGGAAACAATATCTCACTGTTATTATTTAGAATCTTCCCCATGAGGGATGTGCCTTTCCTCCCCATCTGGTAATTCAGTTAGGCATCTTGGGCAGTGTAGACTGTGGATATGGACTTTATACTTCATGTTATAATCCAGTGCTAAATTAATAAAGGTTTCATCCTTTACCACTGGGTACTCTCTCAGTCTGGCTCCTGTGTCCCCTTGACACAGCTGTCTGTACTTTGAGTATTTCCTGACTTTGAGGTACTCTTTGCTTATCTGGTTATTTCCTGTCATAGCCCTGGAAGATTCTCCCAGAAGTCTCTGGTTCTTTTTACTGGAGAATGATCATACAAACCGAGATCTAGGCACTGGTACTTCACTGATAGTGGATCATCATTTCTTCTGAGCCTTGGCGGAAAACAGAAAATACACTAGGGTATAGTAGCCCTTAAATTCATACTTATAATGACAGATGAAGATATAGTCCCCACAGGGCACATATTGCTGCTGGGTGAGAGTTCCCGACACTAGCCAAAATCTGTGGGGCTCCCTCTAGCCTTCCTTCCTTCCTTCTTAGTAATAATTTCTTTTTTTTTTAATTTTTTATTGAGAAAAAGAAAAAAAAAAGTTTCCGCCTCCTCCCAGCCTCCCATTTCCCTCCCCCTCCTTCCACCCCTCTCCCCCTCCCTCCGCTCCTCTCCTCCTCCCTCTCCAGTCCAAAGAGCAGTCAGGGTTCCCTGCCCTGTGGAAAGTCCAAGGTCCTCCCCTCTCCGTCCATGTCTAGAAGGTGAACATCCAAACTGGCTAGGCTCCCACAAAGCCAGAACATGAAGTAGTGATAATTTCTTCCGGTAGAAGGAACCTGGCTCCTATGACTGCACCCATAGCTGCCTTAGAAGTCTTCTGTGCTAAGATGATAGAAGTGGTTTGATGATGGTGACATCTATGAGCCATTGTGCTGTGGGAGCAGAAGTGTTGGTATTCAGATAGTTATTTAGCACCATCACACACACATACACACACACACACACACACACACACACACACACACCCCTGTGCAGAGTCAGGCATGTCTCTGTGTTCCGCATTCCTGCTCTGTTAATAGCACTGTATTGTTCACATTTTGTACCTTGAGTTCCCTGCGAAGACTTTGTCTTGAAAGATGCCCTGTGTAAGGCCAGGCCTGCATATATATTGCTTAGTTTTTGTTCTCAGCTTAATACAACCTAAGTCATCTGGGATGAAGGAACCTCAATTGAGAATTGCCTCTATCAGATTAGCCTGTGGGTGTATATGTGGGGTGTTTCCTCGATTGCTGATTAATGTAGGAGGACCCAGCCCACTGTGGGCAGTGCCATTCCTAAGCAGATGGGCCTGGGCTGAGTAAGGAAGATAGTTGAGAATGAATTAGAGAGAACAAACCAATAAGGAGCATTACTCCATGGTTTCTGCCTCAAGCTCCTGATTGGTATTTCTGTCCTGACTTTCCTCAGTGCTGTGCTGTGACCTGAGACCCTTTTCCTCCACAAGTTGGGTTTTTGGTCATTGTTTTAGCACAGCGACAAATCTGAATACAGCTCATTTTTCTCTGCCCTCGGCTGCAGTCACATTGGTACAAATGCCCCTTCCTTTGTGTTGTAACCAGTGTGCATGTTGCTTCCAGTCTTCTTGGACTTTTATTCTGTGTCTCAGAGTATGCGTTTATGGCACCGAGATTTTTTTCTTTGTTTTTGTTATTTGAGTGATTTTGGTTTTTAAACAATTTTCCCAGAAAAGAATTTCTAAGGAAGTAGGTGGTTTTGGCAGATGTTGCAAAGACAAAAGTCAAGGCTCAAGACAGCTGGTATGTTTCCCTCAGAGGTACAGAGGTGCCAAACAGGAATTTGACTGCATCTCCTGACTCCTTATCCTTCTCACTACTGGAGGGAAAGCCAGTGTGCTTTCACTGTGCTAGATGTGCCTGAGCAAGACTGGACCCTGCCTTTCTCTGACAGTGATCAGCAGGTCAGGGGGCTTGGAGTCAGAGTCCTCTTTGATGACACTTGCCTCTGGGACCCAGCATAGGGCCAGGCCATAGAAAGAGGAAAGAATCAGGAATCCCCTTGAGCCTGAGCAGTGGGACCACACCTTGACCTTCCAGGAAGCACATGGTAATGGGCTGGGGCAGTGGGTTGGAGCAGAGGGCCTATAGCCTTTACTTCTCAGGTGACAGCTAGAAATCCACATTTATAAATCAAGTTCTCTGTCTTCTACGTATGGTCATCACTTAGGATAAGCCAAATAAAACCTGGGTGTTTGGGTCCTGCCTTTTAACCACTTTGGGATGTCTGTTCACCTACCTCTCTACAGTACCTTGGCAGTCTTCTCTCTCTGGAGGCTTCTGACCTGTCTGTGAGGGTTGTGGGGAATGGTCAGTTCCTGTATCTATGAACCATGTATTCGGTTGCAGCTGGCTATCAGTATGGACATATGTTAATAGCACACATGGGTGGGTACAGTTGTACTTTTGTCCTGTCTAGGGGTCTATATCCAGTGGAAAGAACAAACTCCCATGTCCAGAACTAGTATGGCAGAATAAGTTTGTATTGCTTGCTATTTAGTTTGTTGTGTGTTTTCTGGTAGAAGATTTTTTTTTATTAAAAATTTCTGCCTCCTCCCCCTCTCCCACTCCTCTCCCCCTCCCTCTCCAGTCAGAAGAGCAGTCAGGGTTCCCTGCCCTGTGGGAAGTCAAGGTCCTCCCCCCTCCATCCAGGTCTAGGAAGGTGAGCATCCAAACAGGCTAGGCTCCCACAAAGCCAGTACATGCAGTAGGATCTAAACCTAGTGCCATTGTCCTTGGCTTCTCATCAGCCTTCATTGTCCTCTATGTTCAGAGAGTCCGGTTTTATCCCATGCTTTTTCAGTCCCAGTCCAGCTGGCCTTGGTGAGCTCCCAATAGATCAGCCCCACTGTCTCAGTGGGTGGGTGCACCCCTCGCAGACCTGACTTCCTTGCTCATGTTCTCCCTCCTTCTGCTCCTCATTTGGACCTTGGGAGCTCAGTCTGGTGCTCCAATGTGGGTTTCTGTCTCTATCTCCATCCATCTCCAGATGAAGGTTCTATGGTGATATGCTAGATATTCATCAGTATGGCTATAGGATAGGGTCATTTCAGGTTCCCTCTCCT
The DNA here is from genome assembly GCF_014885135.2 of Alexandromys fortis. Classification (NCBI taxonomy): domain Eukaryota; kingdom Metazoa; phylum Chordata; class Mammalia; order Rodentia; family Cricetidae; genus Alexandromys; species Alexandromys fortis. The sequence continues at coordinate 3,434,517 of NW_026068039.1, read as the reverse complement.
CAGCTGCCCAAGGAACTAGCTGGGGACATCTCCCTGGACACCTGGGAACCCCTCTAGAGTCAAGTCTCTTGCCAACCCTAAAATGGCTCCCTTAATTAAGATATATACTTCCCTGTTTCCATATCCACCCTTCCTTTATCCCAAATATCCCATTCCCCCAAGCTCCCCTCATCCTCTCCTCACTTTTCTCTCCCCATTTTCCCTTACCTCCATCCCACTCCACCCCCAAGTTCCCAATTTTTTCCTGGCAATCTTGTCTACTTCCAATATCCAGGAGGGTGTGGTAGAAGATTTTTATGAATGACTACACCATTCTTTTATGCATTTTTATACTATATTCTGTAATGTTGATGTGAAGAATTTCTTTTGTGTTTGGGACACAGGTCCTATGTTAAATAATAGTTATGGAGTTTATTACTCCCAATCTGTAGGTTTTCTTTTAATCCATATCTGAGATCTTTAATTTTGATAAACCAATTTGTCTTTTTTTTTAAATTAATGGGTTGTGGTTTTGTTTTGTTTTACACTATGTGCCATCCCAAATTAATTTTTGTTTGGTGTGAAGAAAGGCTTGAAAGGTGGGGTTTTTTTGTTTATTTTGTTTTCTAATTATTTATTTTTAAAAAATCACTTTTCTCCCATTAATGCCTTGGCATTTTGTTTTAAAAGTGAATTACTTGGCCTGCAGGTTGACTCAGCAGGGAAATGTGCTTGCTACAAAGCCTGAGGACCTGAGTTCAATTCCCAGGACCCAGGATTTCCATGGTAGAAGGAAAGAACTGACTTTTTTGCAAGTTGTTCTCTGACCTTCACATGTACATATACATACATAAATAAATACAATTTTAAAATTTATGTAGATTGTTTAATATATGTGGGTATGTTTCTGGGCTCTGTTCAGTGCTGTTGATTTGCCTGTTTTAATTACAAACTCATGGTATGTCATTTCTGTTATTTCAGAGTAATTTTTAAATGTCATACAGCGAGTCTTTCAACCCTATTCATCTCACATATTATTTTGGTTCTTCCAGGTCCACTGCCCCTATACAAACCTTTCATGTTAACTTAGTTTTAAGTATGTTGGGATTGTGACTAGCACTGGGTAAGACCCATAGAACACCAGAGGCAGCTGACCTCACTACTGAGCATTCCAGTCGAACATGGTACCTCTTCTGTTGCTTTAGGGTGTAGTTTTTCCCACTAAAGAGCTTCAGTTTTTAATATCATTTATTAAATTTATTTCTACATATTACTGATATTACTGAAAAATATTTTCTAACAGTTTTGCTGTTTGAATATAGAAATACAACTGGATTACATATTTGATGCCGCTGTGATCACACATTGAACATCCCCTCCAAAACTCAGGTTGTTTGAGGGTATTTCTAGACTCTGTTTTTTGGTTTTCTGTAGCTTATCTTTTCTTGATATCTGAGATCTTTAATTTTGATGACTTTAATTTATTTTTTTAGATTAATGGCTTGTGCTTTTCGTGTTATAGATTGCATGCCATCCCAAATTAATTTTTGTTTGGTATGAAGAAAAACCTGGGAAAGGGGGAATTTCTGGGGTTTTGTTTGTTTTCTCATGCCATTCAGAATTTAGCCACCATTCTAACAGTTTTCAGAGACAACGCCTTTAAAGAAGGTTTAGGCCACATTTCTAGCTTTTAAGTATGGCTATAGATCAGCTTTTCCCCTTGGTTTATTATGGTATTCTTATAAACCTAATTTCATCTATTTATTGGTATGAAAATAAGAAAAGTATATTCTTTTCAGAATCTGTAATGGCTCACATTTTTCTAATATTGACATTTTGAACAACCAACTTTTTTCTTTTTTAAATTGTTTTTAATGAGCTATATATTTTTTCTGATACCCTCCCTTTCTTTCTGATCCCCTCCTATTCTCTCCCATGGCCCCCTTGCTCCCAATTTACTCAGGAGATCTTGTCTTTTTCTACTTCCCATGTACATTAGATCCATGTATGTCTTTCTTAGGGTCCTCTTTGTTGTCTGTTGTGAATTGTAGGCTGCTTTTCTTTCTGTCTAAAAGCCACTTATGAGTGAATACATATGCTATTTGTCTTTCTGGATCTGGGTTACCTCACTCAATATGATGTTTTCTATATCCATCCATTTGCCTGTAAATTTAAAGATGTCATTTTTTCTGGTGTGTAGTACTCCATTGTATAAATGTACCACATTCTTCAGTTGAGGGGCATTTAGGTTGTTTCCAGGGTTTGGCTATGACAAACAATGTTGCTATGGACATAGTTGAGCACATGTCCTTGTGGTATGATTGAGCATCCTTTGGATATATACCCAAAAGTAATACTGCTGGGTCTTGAGGTAGGTTGTTTCCTAATTTTCTGAGAAATTGCCATACTGATATCCAAAGTGGCTATACCAGGTTACACTCCCACCAGCAATGCAGGAGTGTTCCCTTTACCCCACATCCTCTCCAGTGTAAGTCGTCATCAGTGTTTTTGATCTTGGCCATTCTTACAGGTGTAAGATGGAATCTCAAGAGTTGTTTTGATTTGCATTTCTCTGATGGCTAAGGATGGAACAACCAACTTTTAACTGTTGATTCTTTTTCTCTTTATTTGTTTTCTGTTCCATTGATTTCACCATGTTTCCTTTTTTCTGCTTTCTTTGAGATATTCAGCTGTTCTCATAATCTCTTGAGGTGAGAGCTATATCATTAATCATCCGTCGTTCTTCTTTTCCAATAGATACATTTAGTTAGAGCTTTCCTGTAAATCCTGGTTTAGTGTCGTCCTACTGATATGTCCTATTTTTAAACACCTCATTAAAACGTTCAGAATTTTTGTAGGTAATTTATAAAAGTGTAGCTGAATTTCCCAATATCTAAGGATTTTTCAGTTAACTTTTTGATATTGGTCAGAGAACAAACATCACATCTACATATACCCCAGCTTCAGGTGTGCCCACCAGGTGGACTGTCAAGTGTTGCCAGGGATGAGGATTGTGTATATCCACTGACTGGCATGGGACAGTTTGCCGATTGCTAGAGTGTTCATCCAGTTCTGGTATGGCATGCTCAGTCATGAGATGTGTTGTTTGGTAATCCAGGCTCCAGGGAAACAGAAGGGGCTGATGCAAGAAGCCACAGCAGGTTCCAGGCACTCCAAGATCCCTCCTTGCTCAGCACTGACAAGCATGTCATGTCCTCTCAGTGCTGCCTCTGGTGACGGCCAACCACAAGAGCAGGGGTGGCCCCTGGCTGCTGCCTGAGGTCTGGACAGGAAAGGAAGCAAGTTCAAGTATGTCACCTGTTTATAGTTTTCATGATTTTTGATTTGGCATTTTGATCAGTCTGGTTTTGGTCAAGGAAATGCACCCGTATCTCATAACAGGAAGCCCCCTTTGTGATCTTTACTTCAAGGCATTTTTCTCTCTCTACTTCCCCTTACCTTTTTTTTTCTTGGCAAAAATACAGACCTAATATGATGTGCATCTTATTAAAAGTTCAGCATAATTTATTGCCATTGGTTTGTTTACAAAATAAACATTCCAAACTGCATGACATGGCCTTCCAAGCATCACTGCTCTTTTTTTGTGTGGGTTTTTTCTTTTTTTCCATCTTCCTTGAGGCTGAGATTGGGCTGGGAAGATGGACAAGAACTCAAGCCTGAGAGAAATCACAGGGTACCGTGTCTGCTTCCTGTGGGAGTCACTAGTTAAGTTGCTAGTCCCAGGCAGCTAATGGACTCAGCAACTAGTATTATGGGGGTGATCAGACACCACAGCATGTGAATCTGGAGTTTATCCCAGACCTACCTTTGCCTCCTAGGTGAGGGCCTCAGTTGGGACGTAAGAACCAGGGAATTCTTGACTCTACCCCAAACAGCCATCCTTCTGTTCATGGGAAGTGGTTTATAGGAAGAGGAAGATGAAGGCAGTGTTTACCAACCCTAGCTGAACCTTACACCTAATAGAACACACACCATTGCCAGGGCCCAAGTATTACCCACCAGTCCAGAGAAACTGGAAGGAGCGTAGGAGAGACTGTTCACCTTGGCACCTGGAGCCAGGCTAGCCTGACTGTTTCTCTGGGGAAAGGGATTAGGAAGTCAAGATTTCATCCTCTGGGTTGAAGGCTTGTTGGTCTCACTAGATGAACAAACCTGGAAATACCCCAAAACTGGGAAACACAATCCATGTGGGATCTCAGAATACACTCGGCACGACCAGATAGCCTGCTTCCATAGAGGGAAAGGTGAGACACAGGCTCGGCAAAGAAGGGAACCTGAACTGTGCAACTGTTGTAGGAGCAGTGGGCAGGCCTGCTTTTCTTCCCACCTGGCTTCCACATGGTTAGCTTTACACCCGAAATAACAACACACAAACTGTATTCATTTAAACACTGCCTGGTCCCATTATATCTAGCCTCTTCTTGGCTAACTCTCATATCTTGCCTAACCCATATTTAGTAATCTGTGTAGCACCAGTCTTACCGGGAAAGATTCAGCATGTCTGACCTGGTGGCTTGCTTCATCGCGTCTGCCCTGGAGAGGAGCGGCATGGCGATTGCCTCACTTCCTCCCAGCATTCTGTTCTGTTTACTCCACCCACCTATGTTCTAACCTATCAGGCCAAGCAGTTTCTTTATTAATTAACCAATGAAATCAACAGATTGATATATGACACTCCCACATCATGCAGTCAACAGTGTAAGACATGCTCTGACTTTGCCCTGCCATCCTTGAACTCTCCTGTGCTTCTACCCAGAATCCAGTGCTGCAGACTTGCAGATGGGCCTGCTTCCCTCTGTTGTCTGGGTTTTCCTACCCTTTCCCTCACAGAGCAAATTGTAGGTGTTTTCTGACTGAGAAAGCGCCAAGCTATCCACAGGACTTGCAGAACCTCTACCCTTCTATACTCTGTAGGTCTTAGAGAGGCAGACTTGGGATCATTTCATTGACATTCCCAGCCCCTTCACTTTGCACTCATACATTCATTCCTGTCTCTCGCAGCAGTCTAGTGGCCACTCCCTGACTGTGGGTTATCCACTGTTCATTGTGTCCCTCTATGGTTTGGTACAACTAATGTAGTAGCTTCAGACAACATGCACACAAGCTATGCATTCAACACATGCTCCTAATGTGCTATCAGCCAAAAGATCTTTTTAGGACCTTGCCCAAAAGAATCGATAATTTGCAAATTTACTGTTCCAGATCTTTCCTGTGCTTATGTGAAAATAGATAATCACCATTTATTAAGACTTCTTTCTGTTCTGTACTCAGGTATTTTCCTATGTGTTTTACATATACCATGAATTCTTTTCCTTTCTTGGATATTTAGCTGCTATTGGATTTTTGAGTTTCATCATGATTCAGGTCAAATAGTGATACATGTAAAATCATGTACTTGGCTCCTTCGCTCAGCCCATGAACAGAGGAAAGTCACTTCCTGACAGTGCAAGGGGTGATGCCATTGCTGTACTGTAGCACATGTGTACGTGGTCTCCTGTGCCAGTGGTTCTTTTGTAAGGGACTTGGCCGAGTGGGAGCAACAAGACAACATTGTATTTCTGTAGGTCTGTGTGAGGCTATGTAGCCTCATAGCCTCTAGCTTCGATCTCTGTGTGGGGATGGCTTTCCCTCATCTGTGCCTGAGCCATTCTCAGTCAGTGTACTTGGCCTAGTCTTGCTGAGCTCCATACCATCTAACCTGTGGGTGTCTCCTGGAACTTGGCTGTTCCAAAAGAGACAGCTATAGGTTTTCAAGGCATTTCCCATTACAGATCAGAAGAAGCCTGGCTCTGCATCCTGGGAATCCAGTTGGGTGTCCAGGCAGGTTCTGATTCCTGGCTTAGCGAATTCACCCTCTCCCACGGCCTTAGTTAGGGTTTTTATTGCTGTGAAGAGATATAACCATGGCAGTTCTTATAAAGGAAAGCATTTAATTGGGGCTGACGTACAGTTCAGAGATTTGGTTCATTTTTATCATGGCAGGAAGCATGGTGGCATTCAGCACAACATGGTGCTGGAGAAGGAGCCAAGACTTTTATGTCTGGATTGGCAGGCAGCAGGAAGAAACAACGAGCCACTGAGCCCTACTTGAGCTTCTGAAACCTCAAAGCCCACCTCCAGTAAAACACTTCCTCTAACAAGGCCACACCTTCTAATACTGCCACATTCCTTGAGTCTATGGATGGTGGTTTGAATGAGAATGCACCCCCTTAAGCTAATGTTTGAATACTTGGTCCCCAATTGGTGAAACTGTTTGGGAAGGTTTAAGAAGTGTGCTGTTGTTAAAAGAGGTATAACACTGGGCACAGGAAAAGAGGGCCATGTGGCAACAAGGGGGGTGGCAGAAGGCCCCATTTCTAAGATGGCTGCAGACCATGTATATGTTTAGCTGCCCCAGGCTGCACTTTATAAAATGACATGAGGATGAGCTTTTCTCATTGCAGTAGAAAAACTACCAGATTTTTTTTTAAATCAGGGCAAGTTGTTGAGAGTGTTAGTTAAGTCATTTGCCAAAACTCATTTTATTTGTTAAAATTAAATCATTTTTTCTTCCACTTCCTGGATGATAGGTCTTAATGATAACTTTTCATAGCATGGCGTTTAATCAGCCTGGTTCAAATGCAGAGGGGCTGGATGAAGGGCAGAAAGGCAGTACCATGTTAAGGTGGAATGTGTTAACAGCTCTGAAGGAAAAGGTATCCTAGCAGTCGGAAGCCAAGGAATACCCACAACTCTAAAGGGAAAAGTATCCCAACAGAAATGTTTCAGCTCTAGTCTGCTCTGGAGAAAGTTATTACAGTGCTGCTCCCCTGAGGGAACGTTTCTCAGAGGAAGTGTAGCAGTTCTGCTCACTCCAGGGAAAGCCGATATGACCCTGCTCTGCTCCCCTCTGCTAGGGCAAAAGAAAGTCATTACAACAAATCTCATTCAAGAGATTTATTGAGAAGGAGAAATCCAGGAGAGTGGCTGCCTCTGCCCAGGGTGGAAAAAGGGCAGACCCAAACTGAACAGGTACAGGGATTATATAGGATTTCTTAAGGGCAAAGATTTTCAGGGTGAAGATTTTCAGGGTAGGGATTGGTAGGATCACAAGTCCTGAACTTGGGACAAACTCAGAAATGAGTTGGATTTCAAGTCCTGAGTTGGTTAGGGGCAGGGTGTGTTTCCTTGGCTCTGGTCTCGGGGCCAGGGTGTTTTTTCACTGACCCTTTTTACCCTGCATGGAGTGAGGTCACTCACTGTCTTAGGGTTACTACTGCTGTGATCAAACACCATAGTCAAAGCGACTTGGGAAGAAAAGGGTTTATTTGGCTTACTCTTCTTCCATATCACAGTTCATCATCAAAGGAAATTAAGACAGGAACTCAAGCAGGTAAGTAAAGGCAGGAGCTGATGCAGAGGCCATAGAGGGGTGCTGCTTACTGACTTGCTCCCCATGGCTTGTTCAACCTGGCTTTTTTATGGAATATAGGACCACTTGCCTGGGTGTTCCCACCCACAATGGGCTGGGTCCTCCCACATTAAACACTAATTAAGAAGATGCCCTACAGATTTGTCTACAACTCAGTCTTATAGAGACATTTTCTCAACTGAGGCTCCCTCTTCTCTAGCTTGTGTCAGCAGGACATGAAAATCTGTGTTGATGAAGGGCTAGGGCTAGTGGTTACTACTAGTTTCCTAAGATCCTGGCATTAGGCAAGGATGACCAGATAGGTCAACAGATGCATTGTCCTGGTCTCTAGTAAGTTCATAAATATGTACCCTGGGTTGAAGAGATAACTTAGTAAAGCCCTTGATTTACCAGCATAAGGGCCTGAATTCTTTCTCCCGAACCCACATAAAAACGCCAGACATGGTAGCTCGTACTTGTAACCTCAGCATTGGGAGGAAGAGTTCCATGGATCATTGATCATTATACTCTGCTGACAGTCAAGCTAACTTCATGAGGCTCAGGCCAGTGAGAGACCCTGACTCAAAGAAACAAGGTAGATAGCTTCTGAGGAATGACACCTGATGTCCCCTACTCTAGACACACACGCATGCATTTACATACATATGTACATAGACTTATATGCATTCATGTGCACACATACATCCGTGAAAGTACATGTGTGCACAGACACACTTATGCATGTGTGCACATACAAATAAATAACCCGGAGTAATCACAAACGTAAAAAATAATCATGCTTAGCTTAGAAGTAAACATTTTTTAATTTTTATATAGAAAATAAGGGGCCAGGCAGTGGTGGCGCACACCTTTAATCCCAGCACTCAGGAGGCAGAGGCAGGCAGATCTCTGCATTTGAGGCCAGCCTGGTCTACAGAGCTAGTTCCAGGACAGGCTCCAAAGCTACAGAGAAACCGTCTCAAAAAATCAAAAAGAGGGAGCAAGAGGAAAAGAGAGAGAATGAAAATAAGGGGAAAATGATTGAAAATCTCATTTCCTCAGATGATCAGCTTTCTCTTTATAGAGGTGTATTATGGCTATGGTTAGAATTCAGACAGCACAAAACGGCAACATGAAGATAAGGCAGTCATTCATTCCTCTTGCACCCTAGACCCATTCCTTAGAACCATTGCAAGCAGATATTACAGTTTTTACCAGCTTTCAGAAGCAGTTTTATATAATACATAAAACTGGACTCATATAAGAGCATATGTATGTCTCTGTGTTGGGTTGTTTGTTTTTTACTTGAAAATGAAATGGTACAATTTTAATTTTGCTTTAAAATTTTTAGATTATTAGAGATATTTGAAAATGACCAGAATTTATCCTGAAAAAAAAAAACATTGGCAGATTTGCATTTTTCTTTCATTACAAAATTGGAGTTTTATTCTTTTCTGTTCTTCTATCTCTGTGTAAAACTTCACATAACTAATTTATTATCTTCATGTTAATAGGACATTTTAAGGTAAAAATAACTTAAAAATTGTAATAAGTCTGTGTACACCATTCACAGAGCATGAGCACAAAAAGATAATTGTGTTCAAGTCCTGGACAAATGTGTGGACACTAAGGCTCAACAAAACAGAGGTGACAATGTTGATATTTATTTCCATGATAGGCCAATGTAAATTAAATTTTACCTTAAATACAATAATATATCTAACAAGTAGTGATTTCCTACTACTGTCTTACTACCCTAGTCTTCCCTATCACACTATCCACTGTGCTTTTTTTATTGTTTGACAATTCCTTACATTTATATGATGAATATTGGTCCTTGTATAAGGAGTGCTCAGTAAAACAAAATTTCATTCTTTCCTCTTTTTGAAATAGAATCTTTATGTTTATTCATTTATTATTTTGCTTTCAATATATCCCAACCACAGTTTCTCCTCCCTCCACTCCTTCTACCTTCCTTCTCCCCAAGACCTATTCCCCCTCTGTTTCACTTCAGAAAAGAGCAGGCCTCCCAGGGATATTCAGGGAACATGGCATACCAAGATACAATAAGACTAGGCACAAACCTGTAGTTGGTTTTTCTTTTTACTCTTTGAGGGCCTGCCACCCAGCTCCCAAATAGATACACAGAGACACATTCTTTCTTATGTATGCCCAACCTTTGCTTGTTTTATTTCTAGCCAGCTTTTCTGACTTGAATCATCCAATTTCTCTTTAACTATATTTTGCCTCTGGGCTTTTTACCTTTCTTTATTCTTTATATCTTTCTTTCCTTCTTATTCTGTGACTGACTGGGTGACTGGCTCCTGGCATCCTCCTCTCCTCCTTTTCTCACTCCTTGCTCTTCTCTTTCTTCCCTAGATTTCTCCTCCCATTTATTCTCTCTGCATGCCAACCCCGCCTATCCTTTCTCCTGCCTTGCTATTGGCTGTTCAACTCTTTATTAGACCAATCAGGTATTTTAGGCAGACAAAGTAAGAGCTTCACAGAATTAAACAAATGCAACATATCTTTGTATCATTAAACAAATATTCCACAGCATAAACAAATGTAATATATCTTCATCTGATATTCCATAACACAAACCCTCATATCATGGTTGGGCAAGGCAGCCCCAGTAGGAGGAAAAGAATCCTAAGAGCAAACAAAAGAATCAGAGACATCCCCACTCCTACTGTTAGGAATCCCATAGAACCAGGCTAACAACCATAACATATATACAGAGGACCTAGAGTGAACCCATACAGGCTCCATGATTGTCACTATAATCAATATGAGCCCCTATGAGCCCTGCTTAGTTGGTTTTTTGGGGCTGTGTTTTCCTAGTGTCCTTGACCCCTCTGGCTCCTACAATTCTTCCTCCTCCTCCTCATCAGCAGGATTCCCTGAGATCCAAGAGGAGGGACCCAATGGAGATCTCCAATTTGGGCTCTCTCTTTACCTAATGTTTGGTTGTGGGTCTCTGCATCTGCCACTGGAAGCCTATATGAGGACAATTGGTCTAGGCACCAACCTGGACTTGACAACCGCATGCGCTACCTGGACTTGATAACTGCATGCTCGCGCTCGCGCTCTCGCTCTCTCTCTCTCTCTCTCTCTCTCTCTCTCTCTCTCTCTCTCTCTCTCTGTGTGTGTGTGTGTGTGTTCTTTTAAAATTAGTAACTCAAGCCAGGCGTAGCAGCTTACACCTTTAGTCTCAGCACTTGGGAGCCTGTGGCAGGAGGATGACTATGATAGCAAGGCCATCGGCCATCGGGGTCATAATGTGAAACCCTGTCTTAAACAAACAATAGCAAAAATGATATGATAAGGGGCTAGTGAGGTAACTCAGCCGTTAAGATCCTCTTAGTATTTTTTTAACTTTGTTTTTGAGGGGTGTGTGTGTCACGGTACACAAGTGTGAAGGTCAGAAGACAATTTATAGTAGTCAGGTCTCCTTCCACCTTGTGGGTTCAAGGGGCCTAACTCAAATCCTCAGACTTGGCAGCAAGTACTTTGCCCACCTAACCATTGTGCCAACTTCTTTGACATGGCTTATTCTTTTCCACTCAGAAGTTTACTCGTGTGTCTTCTCTCCTACTCAAAATGACCTCACCCCATACTTTCATCTGAAACTACCCAATTTCTCCATTCTTCTGCATATAGATAGTCTTTGTGTAATTTTGGTGAGGAGGAAGTTGTGTTCTAACCTTATCTCCGTCAGGTACAGGCACATGTGTTGACAGCCCTCCTTTTAACCATCACTTCAGTGTCACATGACTTAGGAAGCATTCAGATATCTTTGTGCCCTCTTGTAACTCACCGATACTCCCTTCTTCCTGTGCCAGCATTCTGTTCTTCCTGATGATGCTAGTCTGGAAGACATGTTTTCTGGAAGTGTGGTCCATCTCTTTCCTCATTCCCCCTTAGTGTCTCTTGCTATTTCATGTTTGTGTTTCAGATGAACTTTCACTTAGCTTTGGTATAGTTATAATTATTTTGAATATAGAACAGCTCTAAGATCAACTCTTTAGTTTTCCTAAGGAAAAAATACCTGTTTTAACATCTGGTCCTTTTTTTGTGTGAGAGCATTTTATGTCTTCCCACCAACTTCACATTTTCTTCAGTTTCTCTTCAGTTTTTGCATTTGTACTAGACATGAGATCTTTTTATTTTTACTTTTGCTTTTGTGTAGAAAACTGTTGGCTTTAGTATTAATTTCAAACTACCAAAAAAGCCTTCAGTGATGTTTTTATTGTGTTTTCTCTCTGATCCTCTAGAATCTTCTGGTCCGCAATTGTGTCATTTGCAAGCAGTGATGATCTCCATTCTTCCTCTCTCTTGCTGCAGCACTCACTGGCTACACCACAGAGCACATACAGGCATTCACTGTGTATAGTTTTAGTGTTAAGTAACTAATGTTTTATCATTAAGTAAGATTTTAGAATCTGGTCTCATTTAACATTTTTCTTGAAATAAGGAAATAGTCCACTTATTTTTTAAGTCAGGAATCATTGTAGAATTTTGCCAGAAACCTTTATGATATTATTTTGCATGGCTTATGCTTTTTATCTTTGACCTACTAATGTGCATTCCAGAATATATGCTATTTATATGCTATTTAGTTACATGTCCTTTTCATATTTGGATTGTAATTTTGGATACTTTTAGTTAAGATTTTTATGTTAGCATTCATAATTGAAATGTAGGGTTGACACTCCTGTCCAGTCATGGTGTTGTATGAATAGAAATCTTCAGAGAAAGAGCTTGCCCACTTTCCTCTGTTGTTCTGTCTAAACAGACGTCTGCCTCTTACAAGAGGAATGAGGCTCATCTCTGGAATTAGTAATATTGGTGGGAAGGGTGGTATTTTAACAACTCAATATATTTTTTTGTCTATATTATTGGCTATTTTGTTTGGGTCCCTCCTACAAGTTTGGTAACATGTTTTCCTGGGAAATGATCTATTATCTATTTTATTTTATTTTGATTTTTTTGAGACAGGGTCTCTCTATTAGCAAGTTGCCTGGAACTCGCTAAGTAGACTAGGCTGGCCTTGAACCAAGAGATCCGCCTACCTCTGCCTCCTAATGCTGGAACTAAAGGTGTGCACCACCACGCCCAGCCTCTGTTGTCTATTATTTTCAGGTGTGTTTGCATTGAATTTTGCAGAGTAAACACCATTTTGTTTTACATAATCATTTGCCATTTTTCTTTTCTTGGGGAGTGTTTTTAGGTTTCTTAGTGTTGTTTGTTTGTTGAAACGGGGTCTCACTAAGTAGCTCTGGCTGCCTTGGAACTCACTACAAAGACTAGGGTGGCCTCAAGATGTCCCCCTTTATATCATGAGTGCTCAGATTAGTGGAGTACATAAGAATATCTGGCATTCATTTGCTATTTTTCATTTAAATTTTGTTTATGTGCTCATTGTTGGCCTTAACAACTCCCTTTTGCACACGTTACCAAGTCTATGATTATATGTACTCTGACTCAATATGCCACCTCCCTCCCGCTTCATTCCATCTCCCTGGGCCTTACCTTCCTTCTCCCACCAACTGCACCTTGGTGCTCTTCACTGCATGGTTGTTGCTTCCCAGATGTCCTGTTGGGTCCTTTACCTCTGGAGCTGGTTAAGGGAAATTCATCTCTACGGTTTAGGCTCTTTCTCTTGGTTTTATAAGGATTTCTTTCCTTACAAGGATTTTTAAAGTCCCACGGCACTTTTCCCAACTGTTTTTCTGCCTGTAAAATGGGTAGCTTTAAAACCTTTTGGAAGTCAGGCTTTGGTGGCGCATACCTTTAATCCCAGCACTTAGGAAGCAGAGGCAGGTGGATCTCTGTGAGTTAGAGGACAGCCTGGTCTACAGAACGAGTTCCAGGACAGTTAGGGCTGTTACACAGAAAAACTGTGTCTCGGGGAAAAAAAAAAAAAAAAAAAAAAAAAAACCTTTTTGGATTAGCCAGGACTTGAGCTCATCATTTTATATTTTTTCACTAGATTTGTATAACACTGCCCTTTTAGTTAATTCTTATTCTCTGACAGATGAAAAAACTGAGACTCCGGAAGGCGACTTTCCCAAGGTCACACACTTGATACAGTGATTTACTAAGCTATGACTCACACTTATCTCAGAGGGCCCCCAATTCCCAAGTCTTTATTTATTGTTTCTCTTAGCAGCAGCCATAGCACTGTGGGTGGATTCCAGGTCGCCCTGTATTTCTGGCTTTTGAGGTGAACTGTGGCACATAGGATAACCTGGTAACTAGGCTTATTTTGTGCTTAATTGGAACCAGGCTCCAATAGGCTCAAAGGTCAAGCAAACAGTCTTCTGACCAGTACTGTGCTACCCTCCCAGCCTCCTCGAGTGGGGGCAGCTTTACTGCCTGGAGTGTGGCCTGGCCATATACAGGTCCTCCAAGCTTTACTCCAGCTCTTGGGCACTCTTTGGATATTGTTTCCAGCCTCAGTTCTGTGTCACATTCAGAGACAGTAGATGGAGCCAGAGACTTGGAGAAAAATGACACCCAGTCCAGAGTCCCTAGCTCTTGGGGCCAAGACACAGTGTTTCAGGTAAAGAAAAGGCTTGGCTCACTGGGGCTGAGGAGTGACCAAGGCTTTTTTTTGTTGGCTTCTTCCCCTGTGGTCATATAGGAAAGTTTCTGTGAGAAGGAAGGACTCCAGGTTTAGCCAAAAGAAGTTCCTAGAAAGTCAGACTGGCTTCCCACAGGCCGCATGGCTGCTTCTTAGCCTTGTCCTGGGTTCCATGTCAAAGTACAGATTCTTCTGTCTGTTACCCTACAACAGTGGCTGGAAAACTGCTGCATGTACAGCTGGGATAGACAGGAAGTGTGCCGAGTCTGAGCCGTGGAGTGTCAGATACTAAGAAGGGGTCCTGTTCTCTGTAAGCACAGCCATGCCACCCTGCCTGAGAACCTGCCTTGCACACTACCCTGGGTCTCCTATCCAGAGCAGAGCTGCTCTGACAGCAGCTGCCCTTGCCCTTTTGAGGGATGGTGAGTGTGCTTGTGCCACATTCTCCTCATGCCCACACCTGGGCTGTGTAGTGGGGTAGAGCATGTACCTGATGACCCTGTGTGACTCCTCACTGTGGAGCCCAAACAATACATGGCATCAAAGTACTCAAGCTCACTGGGCATGGGGCAGATTGAACTGTTGCCTAGGGTAGATGGGGCAAACAGCTTGGTGCCCTGACTGTTTGTGGCACACTCTGTGCCTGTATAGGAGTATTGTGGGAAATCAGGGCTTATGAATTGATATCTACTGTTCAGACCTAGAGCTGGCCTCAGGAAAGAGCTGGCTATTGAGCCTGTATGGAACTAATGGCCCAGCCTCTTGCTCGCTCACAGGGGAAGGACCAGGCCTCAGTGCTTCCAGGGCTGCCTTTGCTCTGCTCTGCATGTGCCAGGCTAGCTTGAGATATATAAGAGGAGGGGGCTACATCAGTCTTTCTTGACTGCCTCCTGTGTGCCATGTGTTGGCCTGGACTCTTACAAGCACTCACATAATCATCCAAAGCTGGGATCTTTTCAACCTTTCTGCAGAAACTGAAGCCATTGGGTGTCAGAGCCAGTAGGACCCTCCTTCTCAGAGCCCTCATTCCAATGGTTTTTTTAGACATTTTCAGCTAACAAACTTGTATTCAGATGGACTTGATGCAGAGCCCCCTCAAATACAGCCAGTCTGTTACAGTGCAGGTGGGGCACTCAGGCCTGCTGCTTCTGCCTTCATCGTTCTTGTGGCAGCCACAAGCAGCCTTTTGCACAGCCTGCCCAAGAGTTCCAGTATGGATATTGCATGGCTGGGCCTCATTGTCTGCAGGAACATAGAGTCTGAGTTTCAGTCTTCCCAGCTGTATAATAGCTGCTCTGTAGGTAGCTTAGGAAGTCAGAATGGTGTAGCTTTTGTTTTGTTGTTTTGAACTGGAAATTGAGGTGCCTTAGACCTAACAGTGGTTGTGGATGAATCATTCTGTCACATGGTGAGTTGGGAGATTGTGCTCATGAGCAGTCTGCCTTTACCTGGGAACCAAACTATACATTTGTTTATTTGTTCTGTAACTCCTTCACGAGCATTCATTGAGGACTGGACCAGGTCTGGTCATGGGAGATTGTGTAACAGCTTGTTACTTTTACTATTGGGATTATCTTGGCCCAAAGCTTGTAGAGAAACTGAATTCCAGGTGGAAGTCATACAAGTAGAGAGGCAAGGCTGACAGAATTGGCCTCGTAGCACTTGGTGGGACTTAGAAGCTAGTAGTCCAGAGGCTGGGCCGTAATGGTGCACACTTTTAATCCCAGCCCTAGAGAGGAATATAAGACAGGAGGAGACAGTTTTCAGCACGGTCTCCTGAGATTTCTGGAGGCAGGATTGCCATTTCGAACTGAGGTAGAGGTAAGAACCAGTAGCTGGCTGCTTTGCTTTTCTGACCTCAGGCTAAACCCCAATTTCTGTCTCTAGGGTTTTATTAATCTTGCTACAGGACAGGACAAGAAGAAAGGGAGTGATCCTGGCTGGTGTTGGAAACCACAAGGAAAGTGATAGAGAAAGCCCAGCAGCAGCATTGAGGGCAAGGACCTGCTGGAGGATGGGGGTCAACACACAGGGTGAGGAGAGAAAGAAAGGCCCTTAGCGACCAGCTGACTGGGTCCACCCAGATAACCTCCACACCCATTGTGTATCAAAAGGGAAACTGAGGTTCAGAGAGGAAATGTGCATATGGTTATATAACCAGTGAATGGCAGTGGATTGCACATGTGGATTCATAAAAAGCGGCCAGTAGGTGTTGGTGCCAGCCAGAAATTGTGAATCTCCAGTTGCAAAGAATTAAATCAGATGCTTAGGTTTTAAGAGCTCTGAGCTAGAGTCAGAAAAAAATCCAAGTGGTCAATTGCAAGAAGTAATACCTATATCAGGATCAGCAGAGAGCTTTGATTCCAGCCAGAGAAGTGACTCCTCCCTCAGGCTTTTCCCAGGAGGGCCTGGCAACTCCCCTGGGCCTCACCTTGTCTGACTTCTCTGCCTAACCTAGCCTGGCTTGCTGAGATGCCACCTCTACATACTGTGGTTCTTCTCAGGTTTTTACGCTCATCCATCCATTTTAAACCAACACATTTGTCAAAGGAAATGGAAAACAACAGAGGACTGGTAGATTTCCCAATTGTGTACACCCTGTGCAGTTTAATGAAGTCATAAAGGAGGGGCCTGTCTATTCTGCAGTTCCCAGGAAGAAAAGCAGGTGCCACCATTATCTCCATGCCTCTGGCCACAGTACTTGAGAGCCTGGGAAGCAGAGCCACAAGTAACCAAGTAACTTTCAACTCTATGCGGTAAGAGTGTCAGCAGAGTGAGCAAATTAGAGCTCACTTCTCTGTCTCTAGAGTTGGGGAACACACAGGCTCTCCTAGTTTTCTTCTTCCTCCATATGCGGGAGCTGTATCTATTAAGCTGGGAAGCACCTGCTCTTGGCCAAGCAAGTCCCCAGCTCCCCAGTCCCTGGTAGTGACAGGGCTGACACTTGCAGCTTTGGCTCTGGCCTGTAACTCTCTCACTTGACTGTTGATTGCTGAGTGTTGGGGGGCGGGGTGCAGGGCAGACCCATGCAGATGGAAAAAGCAGCAGCACCCCAGCCTCCATACTTCTGTTACAATCTACTTTTTTCTGTTTCTTTCACTCAAAAGTGGTTAGGTTTGACCCACTTAACTGCCAGCTCACAAGGTGGAAACATGCAATGGCACTCAGCCCTGGGCCACCTACCAGGCTCTCCCGCCTCCTGACCTGTCATCTCCTAGGCTTGCTGTCTCCAGGACTCTGCCATTTCCCAGGCTCTGCCACCTCCTGTGTTTATCACCTTGTCTATACCATCTCCCAGCTCTGCGTTTCCACAACTGTCACCTCCTAAGAAAGCCCCCCTGAATAAAACTACTTCACTTTAAGCAGGCTTCTCAGGAAGGCTACTACATAGCAATGTGGACTAACATGAAAATAAACCAAGAGTGGTTTGCATCTCAGGAGAAGGCCTGTAAAAGATTTTAAATAAATAAAATTTGGACTTAAAGTGAAGCTGTCATAGAAGGTGGCCATATTCTTAGGGAAGGACTAACCCTGGAGTTCCTTTCAGTGCACATCTCCTTGGTTCTCAGAAAATGTTAGTTATTTTTACAGAAATATGATCTTCCTGCAGTTTCCAAAAGTGGCTCTTTGGAATACAGTGATGCTCCTTTCAAAGGATTCATGTGGCCCCATCTTTTTTACAGACCCCTCCCCATGCTGAAGCTACTGTTTTTCTGCAGGGGAGTGCCTAGCAGGTAGTTAGTGGAAGCACGGACATCCTACAGGATTGGAAGCTAGGTATGTTCAGGAAAAGGGAAGGGTTTCATTTCATCATCCTTTTCCATACACTGGTTGTAGCCCAGCATGGTCCTTGGGCCTTCAGGGCACAGCTTGAAGGCCTGGCCGTTTGTAGTTTGTTCCTCCATGGGAAAGCCCAGGTTCTGGATCTAGTTTCTAGGTTCTACTCCCAGCCTCTAATAGTATTCTGCCTTTTGTGACCTTGGGTTGGGACTCTTGTACTGCCAGGACCCTCAGAGAGTGTGCAGAGACTTAGCTGCTCATTTACATGATTAGAACAGCCACCCAGGAGTGCTGTGACCTGCCATGGTTTTGTCCATTTGTTGTCCCTGACCACTGCTAGAAATCTTTCCAGTTCTCATGTCCTCCTCCTCCTCTTGAGGACAAGTAGGCTTTGATCCACGACTGTGGGCCATTGACCCCTTCAGTGATGTCTCCTCCTTTTACAGCAGGATGGACTTGGCAGTGTACTCCAGGATTTAGACTGCCAGGCTCCCTACCCTGGACCCACAGGTGGGCTTCTCAGTTCTGTGCCTGTCTAGATGCCCGTGTGCATGATAGGATTGAGACAGATTTTGAAGATGACTGAAGAGCCTATAGGCTCTTCAAGACCCAGTGCGGAACCCTGTTCATCTTCTATGTTGACTCCTCTCTGCCCTATCGTTGTACTAATGGTATTCCTCAAAGGAACAAGTTAGAGCACCTTACCACATATTAGCAGTAGGTAACACTGGGTTTTGCATAGTATAGACCCTCCCAGCTGCCTCCAGTCACCCATAGCTGGTCCAGATATCTCTTTTCTAGAGTCATAGCTACCTCTACACACATAGGACAGAGTAGAGGGGTCTTCTATCTTTGTGTCACCAGCCTGTGCTGGGATAAGGGGAGCCTTTGTTTGATATGAGCACCCAGTAGTGGTCAGATACCAGCACTCAGCAAAGGGTCCACCTTCACTCTCCAAGGAAGGACGGAGTCATCCTTGGTTGTTGAAAAGTAGAATGTTCCAGCTAATGAGTAGCAGTTGAGAGATGGGTGGCCACCATCCTTGCAGCAGGCCTCGTGTCCTGACCTGCTATTGAGGTGCAGATGACAGGCAGGCTATAACAGGTGTAGCTTCATCTGGCCAGATGACAGGCAGAGTAACAGTGGGCTAGGCTGGGCGGGGCCTCTTTCTTCCCGACTCTAATCTGCTTTGTAAAAGAATATCAGAAGAGTTTTCATGCTCTAAGCTACCAAGTGTAAAAAAGCCCAGACCCTGTATGCCAGGTTCTTCTGAAGGAAGATGATTTCGTTTGGGGAATTGCTGCCTTTGTGCTTGAACAGCCTTTATTGGGATCTGAGGGTTACCAGCTCAGCTCTACTTTTGGGTTGAGTCAAGAAACCTGGAGGTCTCTGTCCTTTCTCATTTCCAAGTCCCAGCATATCAGGAAGGACCACCTTGGAATGCACTGGCAGTTTAAAATCTAGGTAATGCTTTCTCTATTCCTGGCAGCTCATGAGAGGCTACATCCTGATCATTCCACCAA
Organism: Alexandromys fortis; assembly: GCF_014885135.2. Lineage (NCBI taxonomy): Eukaryota > Metazoa > Chordata > Mammalia > Rodentia > Cricetidae > Alexandromys > Alexandromys fortis. The sequence goes on along the minus strand of NW_026068039.1, from coordinate 3,415,235 downwards.
ACTGTGGTTGCGCTTCCCCTTGCAATGGAAGTTGCTGCACCTGTCACTGCCACTTGGGGCAACAGGGCTACCTGAGATGAGAGGTCTGTGACCACCTGTGGAAGTCAAGTGTGGCCATGGTGAAGATGCAGGCAGGGTTCACTGTCCAGGTAGTAGGTTCCTACTGTGCTTTTTGTGCTCCTAAGTTCAGCTTTGCCCTGTGCTGTTCCTTTCCATGGCACATTGAAGCCTCAAGTGGCCAGTAGGTGTTTGCCACCATACTGTAAGCACAGGGTACACATGTCTCTTAGCTAAGCTGTCCCACTCTCCAGAGTCTATAGTACCACCCACAATGTGTATGTAAAGGTCTATAGAGGTCGTTTTTGCTGGTGTCGGCTAGTGAAGCTTTGGCAGGCCAGCCTCCTTTGTCTTCATTTACAACCTGGGCATTATGAACTTAAGCAGCATGAACACCAGGCTTCTGGGAGGTACTCCCTGGAGAGGCACTGCCTTCGTATTCCTGTACATACTGCACTTCTATTTCAAAACTGCTCAGTTTTCATTTTTTAAGATATCTCTATTATTTTATTTATATTGTATATGTCTTTGTAAGTGTGTGCCACATGTGTGGCTGCCCTCAGAGTCCAGAGAAGGACATCGGATCTCCAAGAACTATAGTTTCAGGTTGTTGTAAGCTCCTTGACATCAGTGCTGGCCACTGAACTTAGGTCCTCTGAAAGAGTGGGAAGTCCTCTGCCTTAGAGTTTTTGTTGCTGTGAAGAGATACCATGACCATGGCAACTCTTACAAAGTAAAACATTTAATTGGGGTGGCTCAGGTACAGTTCAAAGGTTCAGCCCATTTATCATCATGATGGGGAGCATGGCAACAGGCAGGCAGATGTGATACTAGAGCTGAGAGCCCTTACATCTTGATAGGCAGGCAGCAGAAAGTCAATTGAGACACTAGGTGCTATCCTGAACATAAAGGAAACCATTCCAAAATGCAGGGAAGAGAGCATAGTGAGGAAATACTGGACCAAAGCAGGTCAGTAAGCAGCTTCCCTCCATGGCCTCTGCATCAGTTCCTGCCTCCTGGATCCTGCCCTGTTTGAGTTCCTGTCCTGACTTCCTTCAGTGATGAATAGCAATGCTGAAGGGTAAGCCTAATAAACCCTTTCCTCCCCAGATTACTTTTGGTCATGCTGTTTCATCACAGCAATAGAAACCCTAAAACACTCTCCTAATCAATGAGCCATCTCTCTAATCTCTCACTTTTGTTTAAGAAAAAAATGATACCTTCAGATGGAAAATACCCCTGTGTTTACAGAGTGACTAGAATCATGAACACTCTGTCCTGGGTTCGGTGGGCCTTCCAGGGAGCCATGGCTTTGTTCTTTCGGTAGTGCACTCCAGGACCTTTTTCCTCATTCCACTTCAGGCTCTGCAGAGTGCATCCCTGCTTTTAGCACCCTGGGTCTGTACTTTACCTACACACAGATATCTTACTCCTCAACACCACCTGGGAGTGAAAATGTGCTTTCAGATGCTCTCACATGCCTGTCCCCCTGCTCATGTCGGAGGCACAGAACACCTAGTGAGGAGTTCTTTCTTTTCCCTCTGATGTAATATCTCAAGTTAGCACTGCTATGCTGACCTGACTGTCTTGCAGCTAAGGATCGCCCTGGGCTCTGTGGAACAGTTAGAAGCATCTCTGGCTGTACCCAGTGGACATCAGTGACACATTGACACCTCCTCCACACTCCTCATTGCCATTGTGACAGCCATCAGTTTATTCATGCTGGAATATCACCACCTTCCCTGAGGTGGGAATCCCCCAGATGGAGAGCCACTGCCACTCTGATAGGATTTGGAGAGCTATGCAGCTCCAGACTCAGATGTTCAGCTTGGAAAGACAGTAGCTGAGGTCAGGTAGAGACATCAGCATACACACTGCCTATTCTTCAGTACCACCCTCTACCCACACCCCACACACATCATACAGGATCCAGATCCCACACTTATATCAAAAGAGGATGTGGTGTGTTGTACAGTGGTATATTGCGAAGCTGGATTTCTCGATGGCAGCACTTCTGAGCTTTGTGGTGTGCAGAAAGAGACTTCTTAGGGTAATGCTAATGCACCTGCCTCCTGTGCTGAGGAAGAGCATGATAGTGAACATATATGTCCATAGAAGCAGGAGAATGTGCATGCTCTAAGCATTGGGTATCTCTTTGTTTGTTGAGGCAGTATCCTGGACTGGCCTTAGCTACCACACCCAGCAGATACCATTTTATGAAAGAAGTGTCAACAAGGCCCTCCCCAAGTGCTGGACTCCTTGAGTAAAATTCAATTATACTGGTGGTCAGTGTAGGCCTTCATCCTCCTTAGATTCAGGAAACAAAGGCTTAGAAGATGAGGCCTTTGCTCAGGACCACACAGTGTACTCAGAGAGAAGAGCATGAGCCGTGCCATGCTCAGCCTGCCCAGTTATTTTACATCCAGCAGACAGGGCTGGGTCTGAGGGAGGAAGGGAGAAATAGAAAAGAAAAGAGGCTGTTGTTGGTACTGTGTGTTGTAGCCAATTAATCACTGTCAGGGTCCTCTTCGCCTGAGGTCTTTCACACAGTGTTGGTGTGTGGATAAGCTCTATGTCTTGAAATCTGCATACTCACTTGGCAGGATGACCCAAAGCTCGCCTACCTCTTGGGTTCAGCCCTCCTTTGCCACTGCCAAGGACCTGAAATTGTGGGTCATCTTGGACACCCTTTGTCTGTTTTTTCTTAATTGTTGATAGTCTTTTTCTGATTATAAAAACAATGAACATCTACTTACTAGGCAAAATATACAGAAATTTAAGAAAAAAATGTTACCTGGAATTTCAGTGCTCACCGTTTTGTTAATGTCTTGTGGTGTTTGCATAACAGGTCTCACTGCATTTAATTTTTACTTAATATCCTATTTCTGACACATTTCAGTACCACTGTTTTGTGTTCCCATATCTTTGATAACTCTTGGCCAGTTGTCATTTTATTGGTCACATGATATTATGTTTATATGTTTTCTTTATTAAGATTCTCAAAATAAATTTTAATTGTACAGCTGACACCTGAAATACATCTTTATTGTGATTCTTTATGCATTAGCAGGAAGGGTCAAGTCTTTTTGATCACATCATACTTCTCATCTGCCACAGGGACATGCTGTTTGTGGATTTGTTTTTCAGACTGTGCTGTTTCTCTGTTATTTTATTCAGTTATGATGGGAATCCATGCTCTCGTAAAAAATTAATACACAGACAAGTTGAAAGTGTCTGAGATTCCACCCAGAAAAGAATGAGGGTTAGAAGTAGCTGTGTATCCTTGCAGATATGCTTGGTGAACAAGTGTTACCCATACTCCATTGCAAACATATATTTCATACAGGAAGTGTGACATCAAACCTTCATGTGTCAGTGCCTATACACTCTGGCCTCTCTGACCCTGCAGGGCTGCAGGGCTTGACTTCTCAGAAGGAACCAGTTCTGCAGCTACATCCCTTGTGGTCCATATGAAGATTGTTTGGCATTTATGCTGCACAGCATCTTCGGTGGACAGTATAGTTTGGAGCTACTTCGGCTCTCTGGAGAACTGTCACAAGGGTCTGTTATCTGGGGACTCAGGGCATGTGGGGGACTGAGGAACCTGCCTGGAGCCTACTTGAGCTTGGGTACAGAAGACCCAGGGTGAGAGCTAGCAAGCAAGGCTGCTGCTTAGTCCGCCAGCGTCCTTTTACTGGGGCACAGGCCTCCCTCAGCGCTGTGTGGTGCCATCATTTTCCCCTCCCATGACATACGACAGCAGGGAGTTGAGTAGTTTGTTTCATCTCTTCTTAAGAAAAAGTTAAATTTATAATCCCAGTCTCGACCTTCCTTGTAACTCATGTGCTCATCCTGTTAGCTGGTTTAATATATAGCACCACTATTTCATTAAACAACATACAGGAATAATTAGTTCAGCAACGATGCCTCAGAACAAAAGCCCTTGATTTAGTTTAACTTTATAAGTTGTTCTCTTTTGATGTGCAAGAACACATCTGGGGTCTTAAAGAAAGCAGAAAGAAAAATAGAAGCCGTTTTGTCAGGCGGGGTTAGGGTTTCTGAGCTCAACCAGTAACCCTTTGGTACCAAGGCCTCCCAAGTCAGCACAGAGGATGGAGACAGCAGCAGTGGCCATGGCTCTCTGTTGTGGACTTGGGAGAGGTGATGTACATCCCTCCTCAGACACAGAGTTCCCTTCTAGCTGTGTTCCCCACATTTTTCTCCACCCTGCAGCACTCTGTAGAGTCCCTTGCAATTTGCTGCTGTGTTACTGAGGCAGACCAGGCCCCACTTTGAGAACACTCTTCTCAGAGTGGCTCAGTAGCCCACTGGGTGCTCTGGCTTTGACTCTTAATCACTTCTCACTCATATGGCTTCTCATGGCTGTCAGTAGGATTTGAGGCAGCCTTTGGGATGGTGTTCCATTCTGCTACAGCACACCATATACTGGGCTTTGTGGCCTCTGCCTCAGACTGCATACAAGCTGGGCCTCCTGCCTTCCCACCCCAGTTTCACTGCCTTTCTGGCTTTCCTCATGATCCCTGCATTGCAGTCCTGCTTGACTAACGCTCCTATCCTCTGTGCCCTTGGGCCCTCCTTGGCTATGGTTTGGGAGCTATTAGTGACTCAAAGCTCCTTAATAAGGCTGAATGGAGTGAGCCCCATTCCTTTGGTCTCCATAGATGTATACAGTTTGGAGGCACACAGTCTGAGCAGGTAGAGAGACTAGGCCCTTCATTAGCCTGGCTCCAGCACATGACAGCCATGTATAACCATGGTAACCAAGCATGAAGTCCATGTGTTACTCTCCCATGAGCGACCATTAGGAGACAGATGTTTAGCAAGGCCCTCACCATAACCAAGAACATAGGTTGTTCAGTGATGGTAAGCACTGTCCCTTTGAAAGGTTAGTGGGGGCATAATTGCCAGACTTAATTCCAGATGCCTTTTAGTCTTGACAGTTGAAGTGATTCTTCCATCTGTGGCTTCTAGTCTCTAGGACCCAAGTTCTACAGTAGGCAAAGGGACAATTAGATCTATTGGAGACTGGATACTTCCTCCGCTCTTTCAGGGCAGCCTTTTGTTTTTGTTTTTTTGTAATTGCAGACCTTTTCTGTTGTGTATATTAACTATAGAAAACAATGGGTTTCTTTCTAACAATCCAGGTATGGATATAATGTGCTTTTTTTAGGGCAGCCTCTTCTGTTCTGCTGTTTTCTCTTTCCTACTTCTTGCCCAGGACAGGAGAGGCAGGCTGCTATTCAGTTCTTTCTGCTTGCAAAATCCAGAGAGAAGTGCCAAGTGCCACCATAACCTTGCTTCAAGTGTCTAGGAAGTTCAGACAAATTGTTTCCCTTTGTCTCTGCTACCTGTCAGCAGTGATGCTAACATCACCACCCAGGTATTGCCTTTGATATCACTTCCGAATAATACATGGAGCACCTGCAGCAAATGTCATTCAACCAGAAGGGTGTGTCGTGGGCAGATACTCCATGGACAACATGCCAACAAAGGGAGAAAGGCATGTTTATCCTTCTGTGCTAGTGAGAAAGCAGGATCTGAAGAGATGAAATGGAACACCTTATGTTTAGGCCTAGACACAGTCTGCACCAGATCTGTTAGAGCTTAATGTCCCTGCTCCTTTCACTGCTTGTCAACAACCTCAGTCAACAGAAGGAGAAGCCTGAAAGTTGTTCATACATTTCCATCTGGGTCATGTGTCCATATTGACTGCCATTTATGTGCCCATCCTTATTTCTGAAGCCCTAACACATTTGACCCTCTTGCCTCTTTCTATGGCTGCCACTCCTCCAAGCAAGGCACCAGGCTAGCAGTTAGGAACCAACTCATCCTGCCCAGCTGCCTTGCCGGGGACAGCAGTCTGCAGAGGCCCCCTTGTAATCTCTCTATCCACAGCCCTCATTTTAATTTGCAAAATTGAGCCCAGATCGAGAGCAGCAAAGCCAGGGGCGGTAAATATTCATGCCTCAGTGAGCGAGGGTGGTTCCATTACTGGTCTGAGGTTGGGAGAATTACCTGGGGATTATGTATATTCATGGACCGATTTTTATTTGCGATAGAACATGACTCACGTTGGCCTGTGTGCTGCGCGGTCTGCCCCAAACAGACTGCACAGAGCTTATGCCCTTAAGCTTCTGAAAGTCATCTGTGGATTGGCCTCTCCTCCGCTCCTAGGAGACAGTTTGGAATAACAATCACACCACAGCCAGCCAGGGGCTCTATGAATACCTGTCTTCTCAGGGCCTGGGTCATTAATGTCAGGTTATAGGTGAGGCAAACAGTTATTGATCTCCATACTGTAGGGGTAATGTGGTTGCCATATCATGCTAGTACCCCTAACTGCAGAGTCAGCTCTCACCCATCCTTTGCTTGATCTGAAAGTGCCCCTGGATTGAGTGATGCCTGTTGAGGCAATGCAGATCTGCCCACTGCTAAGAACTGCATGTCTTGCTGCCATATTCAGGGCCTTGATGAGCAAACCACAGATGGGGAGGTCTTTATTGAACAATCTATGTTACCTCTATATTTTAATTTTTTGTTACTTTATGTGTATGAGTGCTTATCTGCCTGCATGTATGTGTACCATGTGTGTACCTAATGCCTGAGGAGGCCAGAAGATGGCATTAGATCCCCTTTGAACTGGAATTACAGACAGTTATGAGATACCATGTGGGTACTAGGAACCAAACCTAGGTCTTAAAAGCAGAAGTACTCTTAACCACTGAACTGTCTCTCTCCCAGCTTGAGAGGTTGTGTGTGTGTTTAAACGCCACAGTATTTCACGTAGATTATCTCAATCTTCTATCTTCCCAATGGAGTTGGTACATTTTCCATTTAAGGAAACAGGGAACCTCCTTTGTTCAATGTCGTGTAGTTACTGTAACCTAAAATCAGATCACAGGAAACTAAGGCTCCAAGGCCTGGTGTCATGTGTTATGTGTGCCTCTACACCAAAACCATTACTGCACAGAGAGCATGCCCAGCCCCCTTTTGCTTGTTCAGAGAGATGACCTAGAGCAGCACTTTCTCAAGGATCTTGTAGAACACGCAAGTGAGGCAGTAGCCATTCCACCTTCTGTAGGTGCCAGTGGCCTGTTGCCAGGCCACTGTAGTCCTGCCTCCATTCCACCATTGCTGATCTGTGTGACCTTGGGTTATTCACCTGGCTTTCCTGGGCCCCAGTTTGGTCATCTGTATGCTGGGGGGCATAGTGAAAATCCCAAATAGAGTTTTTATAAAGATGACGTCCTGCAAGCTTGTCAGAGTATCATCTGGCCCAATAGTAGGGCAAGAATGGGGATAGTAGTGGTAGCCACTGACAGAAACAAGTACCAGGCAAGTAGGGAGGGGCTGGGTAGAGGGCACTATTTGTAAGAGATAGGTACTGGCAGAGCTCCTTTCAGCACGACACTCCTGTGGGTCCTTGTGTGCTAGGATCATATGTGTTCTCTAAGCATGAGTGGAAAACCAGCAGGAAGAGCGATGAGAAGAGAGCCAGGCGATGATATGACTCCTCAGTACTTTGACAAGCCTCTGTCCACTGCTGTCATCCCAGAACAGTCCTGGACAATTCCCTTGTGCCCCACTGGCAGTTTGTTTCCCATGCTGACCTCACAGACCTCCAACCCTAGAGTTTCCTGCATTGCTTCTTCACCAACCTCCTCCACTAGGAAAGCCTTCCTAAAAACCTTTGCTTACTCAGTCCTTGCTAGGGCATCACCTATAGGTGCTGACTCAGAGTGTCCTGTTGGTCTCTGTTGGGTGCCCTGGAGTGTGCCATGCCATACCAGAGATAGACTGATCATGAGTCTTTGTGCTAAGTATGATGAGGGGGCCATGAAGGCCTGAGTGAACCTAAATGTTAGAGGTGAAGAGCAAAGAGCAGCAGTCACCTGGTGGGTAGAGCAGTGGAAAAACAGAAGCCACTGTTACTAACTACAGGCTGAGAACACAAGGATAATGGTCTACAGGTGCTGAGGGTTTTCTCTTGAGCCTGGAAACCTGACAGTTTCATGTCTCACCTCCTGCCCCCATGACCTAACTGAGCCTACCTCAGCCAACAACCCCGCTGGTTAGCAGGTTAGCTGACCAGGTTATGTGCTGGCCAGGAGTAAGGTGCTAAACACCAGGAAGCATGCAGAGCAGCCACTACCGAGCAGGGGTGCTTTGAACCTGCTGGGACCTGTTCTGCCTTGCCAGATGCGGTAGTGGGGCTCACAATGTCTGTGTCCAGAACTAAAGCAAAGGGTGTTGCCTCCCTGCCCTCTTCCCCATGACCTGCAGAGATTGAGCACTTGGGGTATGCTTTTTTTGTTTTTTTTATTTTTACTTTTATTTTTTTTTTTTTTTTTATTATTTTTGTTTTTTTTTGTTTTTTTATTGTTTTTATTTTTTTTTTTTTTTTTTTTTTTTTTTATTTTTTTTTTTTTTATTTTTATTTTTTTTTTTGTTCTTTTTTTTTTTTTTTTATATTTTTCTTTGTATTTATATATTTATTTTTATTTTTTTAGTTTTTATTTTTTTTTTTTTTCTTTTTTTTTTTTTATTTTTATTTTTTTTCTTTGTTTTTTTTTTTTTTTTTTTTTATAGTTCTTTTTTTTTTTTTTTTTTTTTATTTATTTTTTTTTTATTTATTTTTTTAATATTTTTTTTTTTTTTCTTTTTTTTTTCTATTTATTTCATTTTTTTTTTTTTTTTTTTTTTATTTTAATGTTTTTTTTTTTTATTCTTTTATTGCATACCCCAAGTGCTCAATCTCTGCAGGTCATGGGGAAGAGGGCAGGGAGGCAACACCCTTTGCTTTAGTTCTGGACACAGACATTGTGAGCCCCACTACCGCATCCATTTTGTTCCAGATGTGGAGTGAAGCCTTGGTCACAGCAGCACTGTGGTCGAGTAAACACTGACTTTGCAGCCAGGTGTGAGTGGGCTAGAGTCCTTGTCAGTTGCTATCCACCTGTGGTCGAGGGTAATGACCAGTTTTTGGTTCCCATCTGTCAAATGGTGGCAAAGGCATCTACCTTCTGGCCACTGTGAAGGCTAGAGGGTAACAGGGCCTGGCTTCCCTGCAGGCCACTGGACTGAGGAAGGGAATTAGAGGGCTTCTGTCACCTCAAGCACCAGTGATAGATAGCACATTCCTGCAGCCTGCTTGAGTGGACTTTGTTTCTCCTTTAACTTGGAATTTCTGAAAGTCTTTATTCCAGTTCTCAAAGTTATGCATACTTACTTTAGAAATTGTTATTAAAATATAAGGAAACCAGATAAGACAACACACATACACAATTAAGATGATTCTTGAAATACATTTTATGCCTGGACAGTCTGTTCACTATTACAGGGAACCATTTCTACGTGCTGACACAATTGCCTACTGCAAGCGTCATTTTATTCACTGTTCTGTTTAGCTATCTCTCTGTTGCTTGGGTGTCTCCATCTCTTGTGATCATAAACAGTGAGGTTAACTTTAGTGAGCCATCTTTCTTGCCTTTTGGAAAGTTTCTAAGAGGTGGAGATGCTTAGGCATCAAATGGAGGCATGGTGAGAACTTTCCAGAGTGGTTGGGCCAAAGCAATCCCTAATGGAGGCAGGAAACCTGGGACTTTGTCTCCTGATGTCTATAATGAGGAGCATGTCCTTGCTGCAGAGCACATTGGTGCAATTAGCATCAGTCCACACATATTTGAGCCAGCACATTTTGGGATCAAGTGCCTGGTTCTTGGACCTGGCCTAGGTACTCTCTGTAGGCCATTCTGACCAGAGCCACACTCATGGAACCCTGCTTGCCCTTGTATTTGCTGCCATTCCTTTTTATTCCCTTGTATACTCAATCTGCACTGTTTCTTTAGCCTCTCCCTCTTGGCAAGACAGCTGCTGTTTCTATAGCAAGGGACACCTCATACTTCCTGTGTTCATTAGAGTCCCTTCCTCTTACGATGGGACTGCAAGGTAGCCTCCAGGCCACAGTGAGCCCGGTCACATTGGGAGTCTGGGAAAGGTTCTTCCTCCAGCTGCCTGCCTACTCTGCAACCCACCTCCATTGCTTGCTTCCCCTGCCCCTTCCCTACCTTGTCCCTAGTCTAGTTGAAAGTAGTCTGTTATCATTGAGTTGATTGAAGCCTATTCTGATAAACCTTACTGATTAAAACTCCCCCTTTTCAAAGTGCTAATTTTAAATTATGCAGCTAGTTTTTTAATATCATCTAATAATAAAACCTTTAGTCATCTGCTATGTCCCAGACCTTTGTGGTACCCTCTCTGGGAGCATCCCTATCCCATTGAGTTGTCCTTGAAAACCCTTCTCTCAGCTTTATGCCATAAAGATACACTGTGTGATTTATGAATGTATGACATCATGATTTGTGATGTCTGCCTTCTCTGCCTTGGTTTGAAAGCCAGGTGGTATTGAGGACTTCTCATCACATACAGTTCCCATACTGCTTGCTGGCCTCGTGAATTTGGCTGTTTAGATACCTCAGCTGTGTATAGCCTCCTAATAGTCTAAAACATTGTCCAATTTGTTCAATTCTGAGGCTGTGCTGACCCTCTTGATCACATCCATATGGGGTCCCCCAATAACCACCAAAAAATGAATGCTGGCCCTACTTTTCTGAAATCTGTTAATGTGTCTCTGAGAAAACCCCTCTTATATTGTTCATGTATCCTTAGGATGGCACACAGAGAAAGGCAAATGGGACTTTGTCTCTTCATAGTCCCACTCAGGATTAGTACCATCTAGTTTAGAGTTCACTGTCATGGCACACTGCAGCCCCTCCTTGCCCTTTTCTGTATCGCACTTATAGTCATTGTCCTTCAAGACTCATTCAGATGCTACCACCATTCAACTATCCCAGAACTGCCCTGTGTAGCCCTTGACATATCACACTTAAACCATATCACCTTCCCCAGTGAAGATGGAGCCCTAATTTTCTTCTCCATGTCCCAGAAGCCAGTGGAGGGGCTGCTGTGTGCTTCATTAAAGCCAAATGAGTAGTGAAGGCAAGTGGCACTGGATGTCCAGAACTGCAGAGCAAGTTTCCACAGCGGACCCAGGCTCTAGACTGGGGGGTGATCTGACAGTACAGAAGGAAGAAGTAGAGGTTTTGGAACTTGAGCATAATGGGAGATATAGGGGAAAGGATTAGGCTGAGTACAAGGCCAATGAATGCTAGGTATGGGGTTGCCACAGTTGAAGAAGGAACTGAATACTGACTTGGGTGGTAAATAGTACATGCTACCCCCAAGTACCTGATGGTTTCTGAAGGCTCATCTGTGTAGGGGCATACAACCTCCATACATCTTCACAGGTTCCCACAGCCTGACCCTGCACCCCCATTCTATGGTAGATGAGAAGTCTTGGAGAAAAACAAGAATTGAGACCTTACCCAACCCTAGCATCCAGTGTCCAAAGAGGACTCTGCCCCTTAGCCAAGCCCTCCTATCTTGTATTCCATCATTCCACAGCTTTCCTGTAGCTGAGAGGCTACACTGCTCACCACAGTGGTGTTCATGCCTCCTGCCTCAGTCTCTGTGGCACAAGGTATGGAATACTACCTGTTGGTCTCCCTGTGCAGATGGAAGCATTAGGCAGCACTATCTTCACCTCTTCCCTGGCAGTGGCAGTGCTCAGTCATCCTCTAGACTTATCTGATTGAGCAAATTCTCCGACACTAGACAGTTGGAGGGGAGTAGCACTTCCCAGACCATCCCATCCATCTGTGACCATAAGCAACAAGCCCAGGCATGGGAATCCAGGCCCACTGCCTTGTTGGATCTTGGGTCAATAATGGCAAGAAAGGAAATGAGAGCAGTGTGATGAAGACAGAGGAACAGGAGTATTGGTTGTTTTACTCTTTTGGGGGGTCTGCAACCCAGCTCCCAAATAAATCACACATGGAGGCTTATTTTTTCTTATAAATGGCCAGCCTTGACTGTTGCTTGCCAGCTTTTTTAAACAATTATCCCATCTACCTTTTGCCTCTGGGTTTTTTGCTTTTCTTACTTCTGTATGTCGTATTTTCACTCTTACTCCGTGTCTGGGTGGTTGGGTGGTTGGCTGACTGGCCTGCCCCTAGTGTCCCACTCTCCTTGTTCTCTTGTTCCTTCTTTCTTCCAGACTACTCCTTCTATATCTTCTCTCTGCCTACCAGTTCCCCCTGTCCTTGCTCCTGCCTTGCTTTTGGCCATTCAGTTCTTTTTTAGATCATCAGGTGTTCTAGACAGGCTTCACAGCTAGAAGAGTCACAGCTTCACAGAGTTAAACAAATGCAATGTAAACTAAATGAACATACCTTAAAATAATATTCTACAACAGAGGAACAACAAGAGCGTGTCTTTACCTAGTTAATTGGCACTGTTGGACCTCCTGAGACCAGTGAGACCCAGACTGCTATCAAAAGTGACTTGTAAGTCTAGGTCAGTTTCATATTCAACCTCATGCTATTCTTTGAAGTGGGTAAAAGAAAGTGTCGTCTGACCAGCAATCTCCAGAAATGGAAATACCACTTTACTTGCCAAGTGTTGGTCTGTAGAACAATGGATAACAAGGGTAGCCAGCTTTACAACCTTGGAGTAGCCTCTGGTTGGCACCAATGTGAGTCTGAACTTCTTAGTTCTGAGGGATGTCTGCATGTTAGGTAAGCACTCTGCCACTGAACTATATGCCCACCTCTCAGAGTTCATCATCAAATGGTGATGACTCCAAACAGCCTAGAAAAAACAAAATAGCTGCATGATATGTCATGTTGCTCATGGTTTGGAGGGCCAGCCCTTAGTCTTAGGGTGCTAGAGTACCTAATCTGTACCTCTTTTCAAGCCTGAACTTTTGCCCACCTGCCTTCTGACACTGGGTGGTGGGTATGGCCTGAGATGCAGGCTTTCCATGCATGAGTTGGCTCTCAAGCTTTCTTCTGTGTACTGGGGCTGCTCACTGCTGTGGGTAACTGGGGTCTGGGAGACTCATGCAAGTGTGCCTGATGCTGGTCTTTGATGAAGATAGGGTAGCCCCAGAACTGAGGGACCCTTCCTGTCCACCTAAGATTTAAACGCACACGTTGTTCATTGCCAAGGCCCAGGGACCCAGATGTGGCCACCCTTGCTGCTCCATTATGCAGAGGGCCTCTGGCCACCAAGAGGACAGCTGGTCCCCTTAGGTTACCTCATATGGATTCTTTACTCCAAACCCAGCAGCCACTAAACACAATTAAAGCACAGTTGCATGGAAGACAGAAGAATCTAATGTTGATGTAATTCAGTTTTAAAGTTTTATGGGATGACAAATACTAGGGGTGGCTTGGAGGAGGAAGAAGGCTTCCTAGAGGCCCCTTGTCACTTTTACGGTCCCCCTTTGTCAGAGCCACTCGGAGGCTAATGGGCAGACTGAATTTGTGACGTTGACATGGAGAGACATGACCAGGGCCATGTCAGGGATCAGTGAAGTAAATGTATTCATTTTAAGAGCTGGTGTAGCATGGAGGACCCCAGGAGGCAGCAGTACACCAACATACTAGAAGTTACAGCTGTTTTAAGCATTTCCTGAGGTAGGTGTTAGAGTCGTTTGTATACAGAGTGAGGAAGATGGAGAGAGCTGGAAAAGGAGGGAATTGCTGTGGGCCAGCTAATAAGGACCTGGTACCAGTGGAACTGAGCAGGCAGTGATACAGCTTGGCCTCACAGACAGACTGAAGGCAAACCTGCTGCTTCCCTTCATCTTGGAATATCTGGGAATATTCCCCTTCCTCTGACTCCCTCCCAATGGACAACTAATCTTTTATTTAAGGTCTGATGGGATTTTTCCATAAAATAGAGCCCTCTAGTTAAAACAGTTTCTAGTATTGTGGAGGGCCCAGGAAGAGAGAATCTAGGTCAGGTGGAGGAATGGCCTCAACTATCAAGTGCTTCTAGAAAAGTCCCTGGTCTTATGCCTGAAAGCTATGTAGGGCAAGGTGAGATCATGCACAGACCTTCTCATCTGCCCCTTCCCTTGATGAGGACTGAACTGGGCTCAGAAGTGTATACCCACAGAATACCCTGTCTCATAACAGGGTTCTTTGTTTTGTTTTTAATTAGTTTTTATTTGTGGTACTTGGGAGTAGAACAAATGAGAAGCCTTTTGGAGGGCCTTTTTCCTGGTGATGGGGATGACACATTAAGGCAACAACAAACACTGGACTTGCCTGTCAGACTGTCAAGAGCAACAGACATAGCCAGGCATGATGGCAGACACCTTTAATCCCAGCACTTAGGAGACAGACAGGCAGATCTGTGAGCTGTATATAGGCCTGATCTACATAGTGAGTTTCAGGACAGCCAAGGCTACAGAGAAAACCTCGTCTTGAAAAATAAAAAACCAACCAACTAAAAGCAACAGACCTACAGCCCCAGGTGATTATGTAAGAAAGAGACTTCCTTGCATTGTTGGTAGGAATATAGCTGGCCAAAAGCAGTCTGTGAGATCTGATGAAACCAGAAGCATACCCACTATGCTAGAGAAACTGTATTTGTATGCAGGCTGAAGCTAGTAACACAGAAGCTAGTAACCCTTGTGAATATCAATAAAGGTGGAGATAAATGGCTTGGTGGGGAGATGGCTTAGTAGGTAAAGAGCTTGTAGACCTGAGTTCTGATCCACACTGATATATGTGTGTGTGTGTGTGTGTGTGTGTGTGTGTGTGTGTGTGTGTGTGTATCCAGTACTTGGAGCGAGGGTGCAGATCCCTGAGGCTGCTGATCATTCTAACTCAATTAGTGAGAAACATGTCTTGCATAAGGTGAAAAGCAGTGAGGAAGATACTTTTATGTTGACCTCTGGCCTCCACTAGTGTATACCACACACACCAAGATAACATATATAGATACATGTTATGTGTTTATGTATTCTGGTATGAATAAATGTCAGAAATACAATGCTGAGGGAGAGCCAGTATGAACAGTGATACCATGCCTTCATATATACTGACAGGTATGTATACTACCCAGGAACATGTGCATGGATGTAAATGTATAAAACAGGACACACTGAATTCATGAGGATAGTTGCTGCAAGTCAGTCAAGAGGGGAATAGAATTGGGATTTTAGTCAGTGCCTGGCAGAGGAACACAGGTGATATCACATCACTTGATTCTCTGTTTTTGAATGGCTTTAATTTCTCTAAAAATAAGTGGTTAGAATGGAATGCCCCAGGCTGACCTGCATTTTGCTCCCCAGCCCAACCTTGGCCAACAGGGATGCCCCCCAGCAGCCCCCAGAGGCTCATATGTGCTGTCCTCACACACAGCCCTGAGTTTGCCTTTTTGTGTGTGTGATGAGATTAAATGCATTAGGGAGAGGAAAATGTCTTATCTGTACACAGCCTTGCTCGAAGAAGAGGGAGAAATAAGAGCAGCCAAATTGAAACCTTATTAAACAAAATTGGTTAGGTCTGATGGAGCCCAACCTAGACTGATCTTTAAAAGCTTATTTCATTTTTCCCCTCTAGTCTGAACCTCTTTGAATTGAAGTAACTGATCCTGCTGTTGTAAGCTCATTAGCGTCAGACCCGTGTGTCTCTTTTCTGCCCCAATTTACATTTTATTAAGTCACAGCAAAGCTGTGCCATGCTGACCTCGGCCAAGGCACAGGCTCATTTCCAGAGTGAAGTTGGGTAAGGTTGATCCAGTTTCCTCATCGTGGTACCACCACTCCAGAAATTGATTCGTGTCACAAAGTCTGTTCAGCTTGATCTGGGCAGCTGCACAAGCACCTGTGGATTGTGCAGAAAGCTGAGGGCCTTAAATACGGCTGCTCCTCCAAAGAGCATACTGTGTCTATCAGACTCACTAGGCAAGGGGCTGCCAGGATCCTGCTGCACTTCTGTCTTAAAGCCCTCTGTATGGGATTACACTCATCCTACATGTAGCTCTAGTATTAGTACCTAACTTTACAGGCCTCAGTGTCCTAGTCTATGTAGTGAGACCACCATTTTCAAGCTAGAAGACTCTTGCTTAGAGTTGCATAAGCACACCTACAGTTCCTCTATCTGCACACTAGCAGATGTGAGTTTTCCAGATTGTCTCCCTGGAAAACAGTGCAGTAGAGGACTAAGAGTATATCAGTCAGGCTTCTCTGGAGAAAAAAAGAACTGAT
>NW_026068039.1:3381861-3399013 GCF_014885135.2 Alexandromys fortis | reverse complement strand
TATATATATAAAATTAATAAGGCTGTGGTCCAGCTACTTCAGTGGAAGATCCAAAAATCCAGTAGCTGGCTCGGTCCAGAACTGGGTGTCTCAGGTGCTCTTCAGTATATGCTGGCATCCTGAAGAAGCAGTATCTAATGCCAGTGAAGGAATGAACTTGCCAGCAAGAGCAAGGACAAACAGGCAAAGAGCACAAGCTTCCTTCTTCTCTGCCCTTTATATAGGTGCCACCAGAAGATGTGACCCAGATTAAAGGTGGGTCTTCCCATCTCAAAAAGTCAGGATTAAAGGTGGAAATGATTCAGTTAAGAAAAATCCCTCACAGGTGTACCCAACCGCTTGGGTTTTAGTTAATTCAGATGCAATCACACTCACAGCCAAGATTAGCTATCATAAGATGTGGTAGAGAGCTTGCATGAGGACCTGGGTTCAAGCCACTCAGGAGAGGAGACTGAGTGTCAGGCCTGCCTTGCAGTCCTGGCATTTATTGTCCCAAGTCTCAGCCTATTTGCTTTGTGACCTTGGAGACATCACAAACCTCTGTTTCTTCATCCATAAAATTGAATGTAAAAATATTGACCTGCCTCATAGGGTTTTTATGTAGAATAACTGACCCAGATGATGGTAAAGCTTCTTTGTTAATGAGAAAGGACCAAAGTGCTTAGCAAGCACAAACTTGAGTTTTAGAAAATTGTTTGTCTGCTTGATATATTCCTCCCCCTCTCTTCCTCACTGAGTTTGCACCTTCTTTCCACAGCAGGGCTGAGGTCAGGGCATAGAGCCTCCTTGTGCAATCCTGCTCAAGGTACAGCAGTGTCCCAGCCCTATCACCTAGCCTCTGTTCATTCTAACTCCAGAGAACCAGGACAGGGCCTACCATAGATGGGCCATGACAAGGCCAGGCTGGACCTACCTAGAAAGGCAACAGGGGTATAGCTGTGTGAACACAGGAAGAACTAACATACACATTTCACCTAAGGTCTGGGAATGTAGAGCTATTATTTTGAGATATTTTCTCTCTCTGCACCTCCCCACAGTCATGCAATTAACTCATGCATTAGTTGAAGATTTAATTCTGGCTCCCATATCCAGGTAGCAGATCCATAGACTCAATAATGTTGGTTTCTTGCCCAGATCCTAGCTCTGAACTTACATGTGAAAGAAATGTAGCAGACATGTTGAGCAATACACATGTGCTAGCTCATTCTGCATTGTGTGAGGAATGTTTGGTGGTCCTTGAGTGAGTGGATAGAGTCTCACAAAACTAGAAATGAGTGAGAGGAAGGAAAGTGTGTTTCTGTTCTGTTAGTGTCTAGGTCAGCCCTCTATTCATAGCCTCCCAGGGTGGACTGCAAGCTCCCTGGTGACTAGTGGTCCTGTCTGCATGTGCCATGGAGAGCCAAAGTAGTGGCATGCCGCCCCATCTTTATCTGCTTCACAATTTCCTGTCTCAGCCCTTGGAATCTTGATCTTCAGTTATTTTCCTCTCTGCTCTTATGCCCTCGCAAGGCATTCTTTATTATTTCAGTCCTGAGAACATGAGCCTGTTGAAAGGAGAGCATGCTGTGAGGGAAACCTGCCTGGCGCTGGGTGGGAGCAGCAAGCAATGCTAAGAAATCTAGCAATGCTACACTATATAGCAGCTGGTCTCACACCCTGATGGTAGAAGTGTATGTCTGCACCTACAGAACTGAACATTCCTGAGACCCTGAAGTCCTGCTATAGGATCCGAGTCCTTGAGAGCCCATCTTGCATCTAGGTACCAGGTCATGTGAGAGGAGAGGCTCATCATAGCCCTTCCAGCAATAATCACAAGCACTGCAGATAAGTGTGAACAAGAGCCCAACTCACACTAAGTGTAAGGCTATGGCAGGCAGTCCCCTGCCAGTGAGCTGCAGGGTTCTCAGTACCTTATCTACAGTGCACTCCTTCAAAAAGCCCCGCCCCTCACACAGGCAGTGTGATTGGCAACTTGTACTGCACGCGTTTTAAGCCTGCACACAGTATGTGTAAGGGAAAGGAGAGGGAATGAATACATGCAGCACATTTGCGGGGAGTGCACAGTAGGATCAAGGACTGGTGACATTGGCGTTCGGGGGGGGGGGGCAGTTACTGATAGGCCTACAGTGGGTGTTCACTGCCTTAGAGTTTAACCCACCTTGCAGAAGTGGTGACTGCCCTGTAAAGCAGGATCAGGATCAGAGTGTGCAGCTTTGCTTGGGGTGCATATAGGGAAACCCTTCCCAAAGTGCCCTGGGTGCTAGGGATACCAAGAATTTGTCAAGAAGAAGAAACCTAAGCCGGAAGGGAATCATGGCAAAGCACAGGACATTCAGAATCACTGTGTGAGGACTCATTCCAGAGTCCTCTAGCTGTGGCTTGTGACTTATGGGTGTGCTGTACACATGGGATGCAGAGGGTGTGTAGTTGGGCTGTATGAAGAGTATTACTGAAGACTGGGGGATCCACCTTCTACAGGGTGCTTCCTAGGTGCCTGAGGATCTGAGGAGTATGACAGCCTACCCATATAAAGGGGCCCTTGGTTGACTGAAGGCCTTCCTGCCCCTGAGAGCTGTGGGTGAGGGTATAAAGGTCACAAGGAATAAGACTGGAGCCATGGAAGAAGCTGTGACACCCTTTCCTCCTCAGATCTGCTGTAGAGGGCTGACCCAGGGAGAGGCAGGGATTCAAGTACATTTAGGGTAGATGTTCTGTGAGTTAATAGTCTTCAGGACCCCGCCCCCATCACCCACTGCCTCCTAGGCCACCTCAGAGAAGGCTTGCATTTCCCTTTGATTGATCTGGGCTGCAGCTTTTGACACTGCTTCTCACTTTCTCTGCCCTCTGACCCTGTGGGTGGGGAGTTAATGATCTTTAAACAAACACTTGAGTTTGATACCCTGGTGAAAGGCTCTGAGTCCCAGTGCCACCAGCACAGCATTCGCCTTGTGTCCAGAAGGAAAAGTGTGGGTGCCTGCCTCTGGCCCCGGTGGCAGGGGTGTTTGTAACCAAATCATAAAAATCCAGGCTGATTCTGGTCCTCTCGCTGAGTTTTCTGAAATGGGTTTTGTGAACTCTGCTTTGTTCAACTGAAACTGTTTGATGGCATCTTGTGTTAGGGGCATAGGAGGAATGCCACCGTCTTGGGCTCTGTTTGTATCTGCTCCTGATTTGCAGACTGTGAAGGCAGAAGCCTGCTCTGTGTGGAGTCAAAAGTTACCTTTCAGAAACTGAGATAAGATCACATTGCCCCTTTAGGTAACTCCACATGATATGCATGGCGCCTAGGCCTTGACCTTTAGCCTGCAACTGCCCTCCTGCCTCTTTATTAACTGTTTAGCTTCACAGGAGACTCCATCTCTGGGCCTGGCCCTTACTGGTGCCTCTGCCTAGAGCTATCTTGCTCTGGATCTTCACAGGCCTCACTCAGGGGCTGCCTGGGCAGTGCTCCTCTCCCTGCCTGTGTAAAACCAGAGCCTTCCCCACCCTGGGCCATGCACCTACATTGTAGAATTGTGTTTTAGTAAATATCAATATACGTTTTCATGAATTAACTTATGCTATACAAAATAACAACTTATCTGCATGGCCTGTGTAGATAATTTTTCTTGTTTCTAGATATTAAGCTGTTTGAAACAGAGCTGATTCTGGTCCTTCCCCTGGAATAGAGCCTGGCACATGTTAGGCACAAGGAACATGTCAAATAACCAGAGGAAGACCCTTCTCAGGCAGACACAAGCTAGACAGTGGGGGTTTCATGGGTGAGGAAAGGCAGAAGAGCGGGCTACTCAGGAATTAGGGACAAGTCCTGCCCTCAGTCACAGACTCCATAACCTGTCATCTGACCTGAGTTTTCAAAGCAAATGGCACACTGGTAGGCTGAGGAACTAGGTGTCAAGGGCTATGCAGAGGGCTAAAATGCGCTGGAATGGCTGATGAAAAGGAGGGTGTAGATCCTGGATGAAGCAGCTTCCAAGGAACAGAGGGAACTGGAGTAACCACTGTTCTTGTGCTGGCACAGGGATGAGATTTGGAAAGTGGCCTTACCTGGGCCTTGGCTCTCTCTCTCTCTCTCTCTCTCTCTCTCTCTCTCTCTCTCTCTCTTTCTCTCTCTCTCTCTCTCTCTCTCTCTCTCTCTCTCTCTCTCTCTCTCTCTCTCTCTCTCTCTCTTTTTTTTTCTTCCTGGAACTCGCTCTGTAGACCAGGCTGGCTTCTAACTCACAGAGATCCACCTAACTCTGTCTCCTGAGTACTAGGATTAAAGATGCATGCTGCCACCAGGCCTTAACTCTTGGGGGTGCTGCTTTCTTTGCCCAAAGAGGTCTGACTAAACCCTGGCCTCCCTTCTACTGTTTGCCTAGACCCCTACTAGGACTGGGGATGGGTAGGCAGAATCACCCCAGCCCCAGCTTCAGGGCTTGTGATTTTACATGTTCTCCCTCTTGCTCCTGATCAGGTGGTGAAGAAAGTGAAGTCCATGCAGATGTTCCACACACCCGTCACCTCGGCCATGCAAGGAGATCGACTGGGCATCTGTGTCACCCAGTTTGACCCCAAGCTGCTGGAACGTGGGCTGGTGTGTGCACCTGAGTCTCTGCACACCATTCACGCAGCCCTCATCTCTGTGGAAAAGATCCCTTACTTTCGGGGGCCCCTGCAGACTAAAGCCAAGTTCCATATCACAGTGGGCCATGAGACAGTCATGGGTCGCATGCTGTTCTTTAGCCCTGCTCCCGACAGTTTTGACCTGGAGCCCAAACTTGATTTCTTCGACCTCTCCCGAGAATACCTCTTTCAAGAGCAGTATCTGTGCAAAGACTCCATGCCCACAGCCACAGAAGGTGGTGATGAGGTGGACATGAAAGCGGGCCACACCCCAGGGGGCCAGTGCCCCAGGCAACAATGGGCCCTAGTGGAGTTTGAGAAGCCAGTTACCTGCCCCCGACTATGCTTGGTGATTGGCTCCAGGTTGGATGCTGACATTCATACCAACACATGCCGGCTGGCCTTCCATGGTGTCTTGCTACAAGGACTGGAAGATAAGAACTACACAGAAAGCTTCCTGCCAGCACTGAGGGTATACAAGCTGAAACACAAACATGGTCTTGTAGAGCGGGTAAGCTCAACCCTTGGGTTCCTTCCTCTCCTTGCTCAGTACTAGGCCCAAGTGTGGGCTGGGACCAGAGTCAAAAGTCCTCAGGTTTTAAAGTAGATAGTTTAGGCCACAGTACAGGGCGGCCTGAGTGCTTCCCATCATGCCCTCACAGAGCTGGACTATAGCCAGAGCCTCCAGGTTAGCAGACTGGCCTCTCCCAAAGCCCCCTGCCTTTGCTGGACCCTGGGCTCCATGCAACTGGCTCCTGCCAGGCCCAGCCCAGATTCTCATGACTAGTAGGAGTACCTAGGCACAGTCCAGGTCTACTTTGCCTACAGGGTAGGAAAGGGCTAGTGGTTTCATAGATATAAGGAACAAGAGGAGAAAAGACCAGAAAAGTCACTGGCTTCCTGATCGCCTTGGGGTCACTATGACTAGACAAAGCTCTGGGATGCAGGCCAGTCATTGGAGTCTGTACAATGTGGTACCTTTCCTGAAGTTCTAGAGAATCCAGACCTAGAATGAAGGGCTCCTGAGGGTCCAGGCCTCACTATCATGTCTACCTGGCCCTCTGGCTATACCACAGGGCTTGGTAGCTGTGTATGGTCCCAGGGTGTAGCTAGGCTCCCACCAAATCAGCATGAAGGCAGCCCCTCCTCTCCATCTTGGTGCAGTGGCTAGTACAAAGCCTAACCCTTGTGTAGTACACACCTGTAGGATACAGGCACACACTTCTGGGACTCTTTTTCTAATTTGCGGGTATTCGCTAGCGTTCTCTGCCTTCCCTGCCTCTTCTGCTCGATCAGTCCCACAGCTAAGGACCTTGGCCTGGGTGAATTCCATCCACCTCAGCACAGCAGAGATGCTTCTGCAGATGTGGTGATAAAGTGCACGGAGCTGTTCATCCAGCTTGATTTATTAGTAGCATTATGGGGTGTAATTATTCTGTAGTAAAGTATCTATCAGAGAATAATGTCTTCTTGGTATGGCTCCAGATCTAATTGTTCTCCCTCAGGCCTGTCACTTCCCTTAGAGAATGGGAAGAACTAGTGAGGAGCAAGGAAACACATTGTTGAATTGACCCCGGCCTCCCAAGAACAACAGAAAGGGTCTGGAGACATGCTGATCTGTGTCCTGTCACTAGTCTAGGGCAGCCCAGGGCCACCAGCCTTTTCATACTTAGTCCAGGGAGGCATCAGACCATAGACTTGCAGTCACAGGATCAGATCCCACATAGGCAGTTGTGAGAGTCACAGGCTTCTCCAGCTACCAGGGATGACTGTTTGGTCTCAGTGGGCACATCCATCTGAATGTAGATAGTTCTGACCTCACAGGCATGAAGCATGCACCTTTACATTTGAGAACTGCTTTAAGAGGAAGCCAGAGTAGCATAGTTCCCAAATGCTCAGCAAGCTTGTTCTGAGGGGCAGCTATGTTATTCTAATGGAACTGAACCCAGAGGGATAGGGAAAAAGTGTGTGTGTGTGTACACATCAGGGGATCATTCATGTACCCCCAGTCCAAGAATGAAGGCCTGAAAGGTCTCTGGAAAGCGGGAGTCCATGTTGAACAGCTGAAAACTTGAGTCTTGTGTCTACAGCAATAGGGTAGTGATAGACATGCTGACTCAAGCTTGTTCACATGGGTAGTCTTTGCAAGGCAAAAATATATCCTGAACTCTCATTTTTGGCTGTGCTGGCTGACTTACAGACATTCCTAGGTGTGCTTCTGCCAAAAAAGTTTCTGGGTGGTCAGGTCATTTTACAAAGGTTAAATCTGATATCCTAGGCAGATCTCTATCCTATGCTCTGCAGCACTGGACAGAATTTGTGTCCTATAAACACTCAGTCAGCTTAGGTACCTGAGATATCCTGTGTTACTAGTGAAGAGACATCCTACCTTCATAGCTAGGTGTGAGTGAATACTTACCATCTGAGCATGGATGAAGGCATCTGGGCCTTCTGTCCCTGCGCTTGTAAAGGTGTCATCTTTCGTAGTCAGCTTTGTGGACTTCATATGTTATGTCAGTCCTTGGATACACAAGAAGGAGGCCTAGATCACCCTCACAGTAGAGGCTGAAATTGAAATAGAAGCAGGGTCAAACATATGTTAATCAAGGTCCTGCAGCCAGTGCTTGGCACCCAGGAGACGCTAACTTTGGGGGCACCCAGTCTCTGCTGTGCTTGCTCTACTGCCTATAGATGTGCCTGAATGCATGGGTGTTCTTCAGAGTAAGTAGAACCTAGACCCATCCTGAGCAACAGTTCTTACTCCAAATCTAGTCATCCTAAGTAAGATTATTTTTTTCTGGATACTTTTTTTTTTTCACCAGGTGCAGTCAAACACAATTTAACTAACTTACCATTAGTAAATAGCTCTCTTTGCTTGGCTAACAGATGAGCCACCCAGAAATTTTGATACCAGCTTCATTCCCATTTTTAATTATTTTGTATCTACAGTGATGGAATATACTATTTTAAATTTTCTCATTTTTCTAATCATTGCTTTTATATGAGTTAAGAATATTGTAATGTTAGGGTATGTTGAGTTAACATAAATAATTGCAAGCTCAGGGCTTTGCCAGTGGGGCTCAATAAGATGATACCCCACACCCCATTGAGCCTCCTCAGGTCACCCTTTCATCTGCTTCCATATGAGGGGTCTACACTACTAACAGAAATCACTAGCACTCCAAAGGCAGAGGCAGGAGAATCTCTGTGAGTTCAAGACAACCTAGTCTATATAGGGAGTTCCAGGGCAGCCTGAACTACATAGAAAAGTTTGCAAAGGTGAAATAAAGTATCATTCTCCATTAAAGCAGAGATTATATGACTTCCTTCCAAAGAGTACAGGATAGAAAGTAAAAGGTTGAGAAACTTTGCAAACCTGTCTCAAGAAAACAAAAACAAACAAATCTCTAGATAGGGAGGGTGGTGGGATGGACTGTCGGCCATCAGTGTTCCTGCAGTTGCAATCCCCTAATGCCTTGTTCAGTCTCCGCCTCAATTGCTTCCCTGCTAGTAAGGTCCAGAAACAACGGGGAACTGCACCTAAATATGGTTGTGTTCAAATAAAACTTTCCATTAGTGCACACTAAAGTTTAACTTTCACTTAGTTTTCATGTGTCATGAAATATTCTTTTTTAAAAAATGTTTTTCAGCTCATTAGGCAAAAAGCTATTCTTAACTCACAAGCCATCTAAGAGCAGGTCTAGGCAAAGTCTGACCCTCTGGTCAGTTTGCTGTTCCTTGTCTATGTGGTAAACAGCTCTTGCCAAGGCATGATCTTGCTGTGAGGGAATCCTGGTCACAGCTACAGCTGACCAGCTTTGCTTGCTCCACAGCCCCAGGAATTGGGCCATGGTGTAGAGGCTCACAGAGGTAAGGGCATCTGTAGTGTCACTCAGGAGGAGGAGAAAGGGAAGTCTGAAGGGCCAGAAGCTCTCTGGAGATGCTCCACAGGTCTGCCTATCTGACAGTAGGCTAGCACGTAGGGAGTGGGGGATCACTTAAAGGTGTACTGTTTGAGAGGAAAATACAAAATATGAATCAGATTTTGAGCACAGAGAAAGAATGAATGGAATGGAAGTGTTGGAAAAATGCTTATCCACAGAAGGAAAACCGAAATGAACTTGATAAACCAACAAAAATAAGAAAAACGGGAACAGTGCTAAAACATGATAACAAAGATACAGAAGACAGAATTAAGAAGTACTTACCATACCAAATAAATGCCAACTATAAAGACAAACTAATATATAGGATTAAAACACAAACTCTACTGACATGCCGTGTCTAAGAAGCAAGGATAAAAATAAAGAATGCCAGTAGCTAAGCAGAAAGACCGCATGAGTGGACAGTCACCTTTAACAGAGGAGGGCCAGGTACTGATATGAAGCAAAGTAACAGGCACAGTTACAGACCTGGACTAGATACATTAAAAGTAAAACCCAGCAGGAATCCAGGGAGATGGGGTGTGGATTTTCAGATGAAATGTCTGGCCTCCCTTAGGGCATATGTAAATAAAAATGTTATGTACATAATAGTGTAGATTTGTAAAGATCTGGCAGAAATTATGAGTTGCTAAGGGTATGTCACAGCTAAGCAGAACTGTTGGGCTTGTCCTCAACAGGCTGCTAGTGCATACAGATTTAGACACATAGCCAGAGGCCAGAAAAGTGGATCTTCCTGGGCCAGCAGGGACAAAAGCCCATGGATGGGGTGAAAAACTGAGAGTCAGGAGAGGGGGAGCGGAACTCCACTTATGGTGGAGCCAGCACAGAAGAGTACGACCTTTGAGCTCTGTCTTGAGCAGCTAAAGAGCAACTGGCCAGACATGGGAGAACATGGAAGGTTCTAGGAGCTGTTTCTGTGACACAAAGAGGCCAACCAGTGTCTGAGTCTGACCCTGAGCCACTGGGGAAGCCCTCAGCCAGACCACCCAGCCAGCATCCAGTGAACAGAGTCAGGGCTGGGTGGGCTTGGGAACAGAGCAGCTTTGGTTCCCAGGGCTGGAATCACCTCAGAGCCAGACCTACAGAAGCTGTCCTGTGGAGGAGGCCTCAGCCATTGTCTTGCCTGCCTTGCCACAGCCTATGACTCAAAGCTTCCTGACCCAGTTTATCGGGATCCCAAGAACTTCCAGGTTTGACAGAACCTGCTTCTTGGGTCCACATTTCTCCTCCCTAGCAGTTCTGCCTTCCTTGGCATCAAGAAAGAAGTGAGACAGGTAAGATTTGGTGCCCAGAAGCACCTACCTACGTGCCCAATGCATCCTAACTGTTGCTATACTCAGGACACCAACCCTCTGACTTCTAGCACCATCCTCTTGCCTCACTGTGGTTCTCAACATCTGGCAGCTCACACAGCCCCACACAACTAATGGTACACTGGAGAAAGGTTCTGCCAACTCTTAATACATGCTCTCTTTAAATCTAGAACCCATACAAGAGCCAGAGAACTGTGCACAGCACTAAAGTGGGCCCCAGGGTGTGGCAAGTGGATGAAGAACAGGAAACAAACATGGAAAGTGCTAGTACTTTGCCAGCCAGAAGGTGGCCCTTGTTAAGCCCTGTGCATCGTGACTGTGGCTCACATGAGCATTGCTCATGGCACACATCCCTGGGTCCAGGCTGAGTAGTGGCAAGAAGCTGCCCCCACTGTGGTGGGAGGGGGTCAGACCAGGCATACTGGCTACTACAGGTCTGGCCCCATGGCGCCAATCAGAAAGGCCTCAGGCTGGACTTGAGGAGCCTGAGGCATGGACCCAACCAAGTGTAAACATACAGACGCCACCAAGAGCACTGGCCAGCTTTGAAGTCTGACCAGCACCGCCTCAGGCTCCTGGCTCGTATAACTCCACTACTGATGGTTTGTTAAGTCTGCCCAAGGCTTAACAAGGGATCCTACCACCTGTTTCTTCCTGAGCAGGAGGAACAGCCCAGGCCTGGAGGTTCTGTACAGGTCATCTGCAGCACCCCAACCCCTGGAGGAAGTTGCTTCCTGTTCTTTCAGTCTGTCATGCTGTTCTTGTCGACAGGCTCCCAGCCAACAGGCTGGAGGCCAAGGACCCTTGGACACATGGGTCCTAGGAGACCGAGGTTAAGAAGGTCCACTGCAACTGAGTGCTCTAAGCACTAGCCCCAACCTCTGCCTGCCTTCCAGGGTCAGAGTCCGATCACTGAAGCCCAGCTCCACGTCTCAGCACTTTGGCGATTGCATTCATGTTCAGAAGTAGATGCAGGGTCAGGTGGCTGGAAACGGTAGAAAGCTAGTCTGGAAACTAGAACTGAATTGGGGCCCCAACTAGCATGGCTATGGCTTCTCTGTAAGAATACTGTGGTGGGGAGTTGAGAAGGCCAAGTGGCTGGCACATAGTGCTCTAAAATACTCATCTCCTTTTCCCCATGGAGGGCAGCTGGCGGGGAGTCATCACGTAGAACCTCTGTAGCTCCAACATAGGCTTTATCCAAGAGAGACTCAAGTGATGGCTGCACATATACAAAAGGTAAGGAATGTTCAGAGAGGAAGGAGGCCTGGCTTGAGGAAAACAACCTTACAAGCCTGAGAGCCTGTGGTGAGCAGAGCTGTATTGCTACCATCCCGGGCAGCCCAGGTCTCAGGTTTGGAGCCTCTGGAGCATATTTGATGAGGTGAGACCATCACAGGCTAACTTATTGTCCCGGGGTTGACACCGGGCATATGATCATGGTGTTCACTACTCACAGACTTTGGTGCCAGAAACCTGTCTCATCCCTGCAGCAGCCTTGAGAAGCAGAGAACTGTGTCTGGTTTTACAGAAGCAGAGCCTAAGGCACAGCAAGGTGAATTGGCTTGTCTGGGTGCTATCGTGGTGAGGCAAGAACCAGCCCCATCCCATGGGTTACCCTAGGGCCTCTGCTTTTCCACCAGGCCATGCTGCTGGGGAGGAGGAGGAAGAGGACAGTGTTTTCTGCCGACACGCAAAGAGCACACCATTATGGTTGTCGGTGTCAGTGACTTCAGGTGGACTGGAAGAGGTGACACCTGAATAGCAAGGAGCCCCTTGCTCCTGAGACTGCTGGTCCCTGTCTTCTCCCAGGATACTGTCCAGAGTGGAAGGGAGAAGTAGAGACTGGGGTACCCTGCTGACTATGAATGCTGAGTGTGATCCTGCCCTCCTTCCTGTCCAGAAGTTCTGACAACTGCATCTAGGGTTTCTAGGTATGTTAGATCACCTGCCCCACATGTCCCTCCATCCTCCACTTCAGCGTGACATTCACTAATGCAGAGTCTGTTCTAATGGTCATTCTGCTGTCAAGTCTGGTGTTCTGGCCAGTATCAGTGTCCTAACCCTAACAATATATGTTATGAAAATACTGGGGTTCAGAGAAGTCCCCTGCCTCAAGCCATGATGCCATAAGAGACAGGGCCAGAACTCAAGCAACTAGAGCCATTTCTCTTCTGGAGACAGGGGGTCTTCTCCCCTCACTCTAGTGGAGAACCTGGCTCAACTCTTTTCGTAGTGACTTCCCTTCCTGCATGGTAAACTAAGTTGAAGCTTCAGAACTTGGGCAATTCCCAAGCTTCATCCTGGGAACCAAGCCCTGGAAGAGAGACACATGTAATGACATAATTATGTGCACCAGCAGCCAAGTCCCTGCTCAAACGCTGGGGACAATGGGGACTCTCCTGGCATGGCAGCAAGAGCCTGGACGTGGATACACAGCTGTAACTGCTGAGGGAGCTTGATCCCTCCAGCAACCACTTGCGGGTAGATGAAGCAAATTACTCATGCAAGCAGTGAAAGTCCCCACTTGAGCTATTGTGACCGCTGGCCTGTGTTCAGCATTGTCCCCAGGAACAAGGCTACCATCAAACCCCACAGGCATTGCCTTCAGTTTGACATGGTGATTGATTCAGAACCCAAGCCCTCCAACTGCTCTGGCAGTGCTTTCCTTGTGGTGACTGGTGTCTGCTCTCTGTGGTCTCCTCTCACTGCAAGAGTCTGTGAATTGGACCACTGGGCTTCTTTGATGTGTTCTGGGTTGAGTGCCATACCATGGGCAGCTAGACCGGGCAATCTGAAAGGGTGCTAGTCTCTAGATCCCATTACGTTGCCAGTTCCACCTTCCATCCCTGCCTCCTCCCTCTAGAACACTTGTGGAAAGTAGAGTCCCTGACAATAGATAGGGACCATCTCCTCTACTGTGGCAGGGTTTTCCCTGAGCTGGGGCAAGCAGGGTTGGGGCGTCTCCGTCCCCCTGGGCTAGGCTTCCAGCACCACTGAGTCAGACAGTTAACATAGGCCCAAGACATCAGAGAAAACCATGCTGGACTCATTCACAGCAGAGACATTTCCCCTGCCCCTTGGGTCTTGTGAAAAGTAGACAGAACAACCCCCGCTTGATCTCTGAGCGGCATGAGAGGCACCCACCTGACAGTCTGTGGTGAAATGGACTTGATGGCTTCCTCTGCTCTCCAGCACTGTCCTCAGGAGTAAGCACACTCATAGTGCCACCCTAGGTCACCCTCAGTCTCCTGTGTCAGGCTGACACAATGCAAAGATCACTCAGTCTTTTGTGTAAAGTCTTTTATGACCACTCAGTTATGTTAAGTGATAATAAGAGCTGTAAGCAGGCATGGCCACCAGTGTCCAGGGAATGCACAGGAACCTGGGGGTTGAATTCAGTCTCCACCCTTCTTGGGCTTAATCTACACTTGGGAATGAAGACTCAGAGGACACAATGAACCTATTTGGTGCTAGTATGTCTCCTGGCCAGGCCATAAAACAAGAAACCAGGAATGACAGATACCCTTCTTTTGGATTTAAAATGCTTTTAGCTGCCACTCTTGTCATAGCAGATCTGAAGCCAGCCAGCAAGATAGAGCCCCTGGAGCCTCTGGTGAAGTCACAAAGGGCCCACTAGTCCCACACCTTTACCTCGATTCTTAAAACAACACTGTGGTCCTGGGCATGGTGTCACATGTCTTTAATACCAGCACTCAGGAGGCAAAAGAGAATCTGCAGGTGCTTATGGGTTGAATTTGTTATTGGTTTGGTCTCAGTAATGAACTTTTTGGGTGTGGGTTGTTTGTTTGTTTCCTGAATCAGGGTCTCACTATGTAGCTCTGGTTGTCCTGGAACTTGCTCTGTGGATCAGACTGGCCTTGAACTCACAGAGATTCACCTGCCTTAGCCTCCTGAGTGCTGGGATTAAAAACGTGTGACACCACTGCCTCGCCAAACTTTTAATTTTTTAAAGACAGGGTCTGACTAGTAGTATATAGCCTGGGCTGACCTTGAACTTTCTAAGCACCCCACATTCTCCTTGAACACATGATTATCCTTCTGTCTCAGCCTTCCTGAGATCTGGAATCACAGGCACATGCCACCAGGCCCTACTGTTGATGCTTTTTAAAAGATGCTTTCAAAGTGAGCTATGAACTCTTAGTCCAAGGACTACCTTTCTTATTTCTTGGACAAAGTGATGCTGGAGGGAGTCTGAGTCTCAGGTGTATCTGTCCCAGTGAGCGTCGGCATCCTGGTCAGTATAGGAGGGAGCTATATCATGCCGGCTGCTGGTCTGCGTTTCAGCATAGACTTTGCAAAGGGCCTGGCAGGCCTGGGCCAGATCCCTGTGTGCTGCTCCTCCAGTCTGACTCCTTAGGTAGGATGAAGTCTCTTTGTAACAGTTCTGACTGTCCTGGAACTCTTTTTGTAGACCAGGCTGGCCTCGAACTCAAAGATCCACCTGCCTCTGCCTCCCAAGTGCTGGGATTAAAGGTGTGTGCCACCACCACCTGGATAGGCGCAGCTTTCCTAAAGCCTGATCAGTGGAACTTCCTGGATACCAATGAGCAGAAGGCTAGCACTGCTGGCTCAGAGAGCCAAGTAGGTAGACCCACCCTTAAGAGCAGGGGCTGCCCTGGGGGAGCTTGCTGGAGCTATCTCGGAGGAAAAGGAGGAATTGCTGTGTGGGAAAGAGGCTTTTGAGTTACAGAGGGCTGCACAAGTGGAGACTGTAATTCTTATCATTGTTTGTATCCAATTCATCAATCACCAGGAGAGAAGGAATGCGGTCCCTTTTATCTACTGCTATGAATCAAGGAGAATAGGATATGCTTTTCCAAAGGTTTTTAGGGTAAATGAGACAGTTTCTACTTTTCAAAACAATCCATCTAATGTGCTTGGCCAGATCCAGGCATCTTTAGTAGCAGTGAGATGTTTCTGCATCTTAGCAGGAGACAGTCCAGTGGCCCAGGGCATATACCTCAGAAGGAATCAGCCACTCGAAGTGACTGGAAGAGACTGTATTCTGCTTGTGGCTATCAAGAAAGACTAGGTGTGCCTGCTTAGAGTGGAAGACAAATAATTACCTGTTTATTTTAATTTTTTGTTTTGGTTTGGTTTTGGTTTTTTGGGGTGTGTATTCAAGACAAGGTTTCCTTGTGTAGCCCTGACTATCCTAGAACTTGCTCTGTAGAACATACTAGCCTAAAATTCACAGGGATCTGCCTGCCTCTGCCTCCCATGGTGAGATTAAAGGCGTGTAGCACCACCACCTAGCTTAATTTTTAATTTTAAACAGATTAATTCATTCATTTCAAAGATCAGAATGTAGGAAAGATATATAGTGGAAAATTCAGGCACTCCATGCCCTGCCCCTGAGGCAGCAGCTTCTTCTGATTTCATGTACCCCCTCTTGCACACAGCTTTGCTGATGCCAACGCAGTGCCCTCTGTCCTTCATACCTTTTCCTCTTTGTGGTCAGTGTGGCCAGTGGGAGCCTTGCACCATTTTTCTGCATGTAGGCTGGGACTTGGATTGATCCAAGGCCTGTGTTACTAGACAGTAGTAGTGAGTAGCCTGTATGCTGTCATTTCCCACCTGGATAGGCATATCTAAAGGACATTTTCCCAGAAGCAGCATGCATACTGAGAGATCTGTGAATGCATTTTCTATAGCAGTTGCCAGAATGAGGAGCACTTCCTATAGTAGGGTCTGACTTAGAGGCTGAGTACAGCATCTGCAGAGTGGGTTGGAGAGGACAAAACCAGCCAGGTAGAGGAGGAGTCTCACTTCCAGCTGTGATGACAAGATTCTGGCAGGCTAGGTACAAATACAGCCAGGCTGTGCCCACCTCATACACAATGATGTAAACAGAGTAAACAGGTGGGCACAGCACTTTACCACCCCAGAGCCAGTTCTCCGCATGCACTACTAATGCCTCCTCTCCTATGTGGGGACAGGTAATGGATGACTACAGTGTGATTGGACGCTCCCTGTTCAAAAAGGAGACCAACATCCAGCTCTTTGTGGGGCTTAAGGTGCAGCTGTCCACAGGGGAGCAGGGCGTCATCGACAGTGCCTTCGGCCAGAGTGGCAAGTTCAAGATCCACATTCCTGGTGAGTGCAATTGCATCTGTGCAGAGTGTGGGAGAAGTGGCCGGCCTGCACACACTCAGGACAGCATTGCTCGTGAGTCTTAGCTTCTGGCTAAGAAGCCAGCATGAGCCCTGAGAGGGTCTGGATGGGGAAAGGTCAGGCATGGTTGAATATTATCCCACTGTTTACTGTTTTGGACATATCTCAGCCTCCTTGTGAAGTAGGTATTGATCTTACAGAAAGCTCAGAGGAGGAGGGAAGGGAGAGCCTGACAGAGCTGGCACAGCACCATGTTTCCCAGTAGTTTCAAGCAAATTTGTAGAGACCATAGGCCTAGGGCCATATGCATAGCTGGGTCAGGGTATACCTGCTTCTAGATGTGGAACCTCTGTTTCTTCCATGTAGTCATCCCTTAGGTCATGTGTGTATTTATATGAACTGCATTTTATTGAAGCCAACTGTGTATCAGGCCAGTGCTTGGTACTAGAGGGATGGAGGTTGTTGTGAGCTTTTAAATGTACATAGACAGTGTAAGACAAGTGCACAGGCCTGAGCTGGGGTATGCAAGGTGTGGGAGGAGTGGCCATCCAAGGTGGGGGTACACTGGTATGGGAGTTGATGCAAGTGTAAGATAGGGGTGTTTGAGAGCTGCAGGTCTGAGGGTCCTGAGTGGGAGAGATCTGAGGGTGTGGTGGGGTCATTACTGGGTGTGTGAGGGCTGCACGTCTGAGGTGATGTACTAAGTATACATGGGCTGGAGGTCATTGCCCGGAGTATACTGGGAGGTTGAACAGGTAGTACACAGGTTACAGGCAGTAACCTTATGGCACCCGAGGCACTGAGGGCTCTGTTTGTAGTAAGTAATACATTATGATCCTCAGACTTTTACCCCCATATACTTTGTATTGTGAATTTTCAGCTGAACAAAGTTGAAGTATTTACAGGGACCCATCTCTGATAGCACACAGAATTCATATAGCTCTCTGTAATTTTTTTGGCTAAATCAGCCCTGATTCAGGCCAGGAAATAGGGCTCATTGGCCACACCTCAGGTAAGGCTAGGAGACCCAGAGGCCACAGATAACATTCCCCTCTCACAAAGGAAGCAGCTCTCTCTCTCTCTCTCTCTCTCTCTCTCTCTCTCTCTCTCTCTCTCTCTCTCCCCCCCCCCCCCCCCCCCCCCCCCCCCCCC
>NW_026068039.1:3337619-3378379 GCF_014885135.2 Alexandromys fortis | reverse complement strand
GAGAGAGAGAGAGAGAGAGAGAGAGAGAGAGAGAGAGAGAGAGAGAACCCAGAGGCCTGAAATCAACCTCAATTATTATTCCACAAGAACTGTCTACTTCGATTTTAGGGTTGGTTGGTTAGTTGGTTTGGGGGATTTTTTGTTTGTTTGTTTGTTTGTTTGTTTGTTTGTTTGTTTCTATGACAGGGTCTCTCACCTGGAACTCACAAGACCAGCATGCTCCAAGCTGTTTCAGCTTTCCAGTACTGGGTGTGCCCACACACACCACTGCACTGGGTTTTTTTACTTATGTTCTGGAGGTTGAACTCAGGTCCTCATGCTTGTGCGTGCAACAAGTGCTTTACCAGCTTGGCTCTCTCACCAGCCCTCCTCCTGGCCCTTTTCCCTACCACAAATGTGGTAAGGAGGATACACTGTCAGGAGCAGGACACCCCCTACCCCACCTTGCTTGCGGGCTATTCAAACTGCAGTGTCCATAGGCGGTACTATCCCAAAGTCAGTGCCATGTCGTCAGTTTACACAGTGGGATTGGAAAACCAGTCCCTTCACTTGTCAGAATGACTTCTTCTAAATCCTAGTGGCTGGTGTGGGAATCACCATGGGAGGTGTGATATCACTCATTCCCAGCAGCCCCAGTACCTTTGTCTGGCCCAGCAGAATTTACCAGAGGCCAACCTAGGCCTGGAATCTGGTGTCTGGAAAATGCAAGGGTTTCTGTGACACTCAGGGTGGATTGACTATTCCACACCTAGGGCCCCCACTAGTGAGCTAATCAGCCTCTGTCCTGGGTAAGAGACTTCTGACTGGCCTCTTCCCACCTCAGCAGGGGACATGACTTCTCACAGAGAGTCAGGGCTTGATCTGTGTCTGTTTCCAAATGGGAAAATAGGAAACAAAACCGTTTTTATACCAGTAACCTAAAAGTGATAGCTTATTCTGTCTCAGTTGTGAGCCAGCTCAGGGCAGTAGGAGGAGGCTCTGTTCTTCTCCTCACTTGGTGTTATCACCCATTCCCTTCATTTATCTTCTTACCTTTCAGAAGAAGCTATCCACATGGTTTCAGCTCTAGCCCACACCTAAGCTATTGAGCTCCTAAGCTTCTCTTGGCACAGTATTGGGTGCTGTGAATTTTCAATGCACCCCTCCTTGGTGAAGTCCAGCAGTAGCCAGCCACCTAAACTGAGGCTGGATCCGGGAATCCCAGGCTCCATAAATGTTGAGTGTTCCCAGCACATGAGGTATGAACAGCATTGATGGAGCGTCTTCATAAGTTTACTGTAATAGGAACGGTGTTTCCTTAGGCTTGTTCTCATTTTCCACAACGAAAACACCAGATATTTAGAAGTTTCCTTCAAGCTCCTGGCAGAGTGATCCCCAGAGACATTGAGTCACCTCGCCTCACACTTCTGGAAGCCAGGAAGATGGATTTGGAGTTCAGTTTTCCCAGGTGCCCTGTGCAAGCCATCCTCTCTACTCAGGGATTAATTACATTTCTTTGGTGACTACTAAAGTCACTCTTACCCCCCCCCCATCCCCTACACGCATGCACACACACACACACACACACACACACACACACTACATAGGCTATATCTCCCAGGCTGGACCAAGCCAACTACACCGTCCCCACTTCTGGATTTGCACCTGGAGCTGGTCTACTGATTCTAACCATAGACCACATAGCATAAGCACATCACCCCAGTATCCCATGCAGGTTTGGGGTGCTGCTGCCAGGTGGCCCTTGGTCCTCCCCTCAGCCTCTGCACCTTTGATCCAAAGGCCTTGTACTATGCCCTGAACCCAGAACCAGAGACTCTGGTGGCAGTTCTATCGATCCACATGTCCTTGAGCTGAGACCCCTTGGAAGCAGTTGTGGCTTGGGGCACTGGCAGGAAGGCTTTTCAGAGCCTCAAGACGGTATCATCCTGTCCTAATCTAGGTAGCCTCTGGCCCTCAGGCACCCTGCTGGGCTATTGCACATTGCATCCCTTGCTGCCCTGGCCAGAGTATGTTTCTGGGGGCTGCCCTCCTCTGAGCATACTTGGCAGAGGAAGTCAGTATCATAGGATGGTAGGGGGCAAAGTAAATACCTATGGAGATCTGAAAGCTTCTGGTGAGAACATAAGACCAGGTGGGGGTGAGACCCAGGTGCCAGTTCATCCAAAGTGCTGGCTCCACAGACATCCTTACAAGGGGCTCCAGCCAACCTGGGGAGAGACAGCTAGGTCTCACCCATACATAATACCCAGGATGAGGCAACTCTTCTGAGCAGCATTCATTCCACTGGGTTCTGCCCCACAGCTAGCTGCCAACTCCCACAGGGAGACAGGAAAACAGCTCTCTGGGAGAAGAGAGCTAAACAGGGGTGAGGGGTGAAAGTTGAGGTTTCAGAAAATCCTATAAAAATGAAAACAAACCATCCATCTTTCTCCTGGCATCTTACCCCGACAGTGCCCTTTCTGGATCTTGCCCTGACGTCTATGGGGACAGCAACTCTGAAACCTGACCCAGCCCCCATAAACTGCTGCTACCCCAGCCTAGGACTGCCCTGGATGAGGACAACCTGGCATCCATTGCAGGGAGCACTTTGGGGTGTCTTCTCCCCCTAAATGAATAGCCTCCTCCAGCTTTGGCCATTGAGGCATTTCAAAGCAATTGTAAAAATTATATGAACCCCATCGAAGAACTGTTACAACAATGTTTATTCCCAGCATTTGAAACAAGGACAATGATATTATAAATAATTGTAGATGATGAAGATAGGCAAGAAAAAATAACATAATTAAAAGAATTTTACAAGACGACCCGTTCACAAAGATGGATGGAGTAACACAATACGATGAAAATATCTGCAATTAACATAAACCAGCACAGTGGACAGAAACCAGCTGCTGGTCAGCCTCCCCACAGGTCCCACCATCCACATGGGTAGTACTGGGGCATCTTGGGGTTGCTGTCATGACTCTGGGGCTCCAGGAAGAGGCAGTTTGAGGGTTCTTTTCTGACAGCAGTTGGAGGCCTAGAATCCAGGGCCTGTTCAGTAGACCTTACACAAACCAAATAAAACCCAGGATTCAGGAAGTCACAGGATGTGCTGCAGAGCTTACCCCAGGAGCCCCTCCCAGGATGACATTAACCCACTACTCTCCCCCAAAGTTCCCCATCACAGCACACTGCCAAACTCTTCTGTGTCTAAATTTCCTACGACTTCTAGGGACCGTGTCCCCTCCACAGCCCCACCTCAGGATTGGCATGTGACAGGTGCCTGGTTACTCTGGGTTGGTCAACAAAGTGGTAGCCTCAGGCCAGTTTGTGTGGTGTAGGGAGCAGAGTGCAGTGACTATGCTTATGCAGTTGGGATGTAAGCAGAGCACACAGCCTGGTTGGACATCCATACTCTAG
Source organism: Alexandromys fortis (assembly GCF_014885135.2). Taxonomy (NCBI): domain Eukaryota; kingdom Metazoa; phylum Chordata; class Mammalia; order Rodentia; family Cricetidae; genus Alexandromys; species Alexandromys fortis. The sequence goes on along the minus strand of NW_026068039.1, from coordinate 3,374,977 downwards.
GTATCAGGTACCTGAGCCCTGAGCTGGACCAGCATTCCCGCCTCCTGTCTGAGCAGGGACAACCCAAGAGCAGTTAGTCACTTGTGTCTCCTTTCATCACTATTTGATTTCCTAAAATAAAATTATAGGAATAATTAAACTTGTTCTTAACTGAAAAACATATGCCAGATTGTACAGAGTTAAATGGTTCCGTTGCCAGCAAATCAGAAAAATGGAAGTTTGAATCTCTCCCACAGAACTAGATGTGGTGGCCCCACCTGTAATCCTAGCATCAGGGGACAGAGCCAGAATTCCCAGGCCAACCAGAGCTACATGAGGAGACCCTGGTTTGGGGGGGGGGGGTAGCAGTTGGTTTGGTTTGGAGGGTTTTTTTATTGTTTTGTTGTTAGTTCAGCCCTCCCTGGAGGTGGCTGTCACTCCCTTCAGCTAGCCTTGTGCCCCTTTGCCTGTCTGATGACTCAGTCAGTGCACAAGCTAAGCATCCCTTATCCAAGACATCACTAGCTGAGCATCCCTAACACAGAACTGAAAATGCCTAAAATGTGAGACTTTCTGAGCACCACGTAAGTGCTCAAAGAATTTCTGAGTTTTCTTTGTTGTTTTGGGTTTCATGGACATGACTTCAGGTTGCTTCTGCAACCTAACTGCAAATGTCTCATGATCTGAATAACTAACTCAATTTATACACCTGTCACCTGTCCAAGGTTACCAGGACATTCATTCTTTCACTGCACAGACACATGTGAGCAGCTCAGGTAGGTGCTGACAGCAGAGCTGTCCCCAGTACCACTGACGACAGAGGCCTGCACTTCAGCCAGTTTGCATCCCTGCCAACCCCAGCACTGTGCTCTCTGGCCATTTCTTGCCAGTTCCACAGAGGCAGTAGGTGGTTTTCAGAGCTGCTGTGTTGACCTTGTTTTGTTTCTCAGAGGCTTGGGGTTTGCCTTCTTTAAGCAGAGCAGGCTGGGGTTTTCTGGTTGACTTGTGCCATGGGAGTGACAGGAAGCCTGGGCATTTGGTTAGAAATTGGGCTCTTGTGTGTGCCACCTGGTTTCCTGCTAACTTTGACTTCCTGTCAGTGACTGAGAATCGAACAACCTTGGCTTTGTGGAAGTCGACCCTTTGCTGAACCCTCAGACAGTGGGAAGGGCCACACAAGCGAAAGTGCTTTGGCCGCAGTTGGTGGGAAGGGAGAAGTGATGGTTCTAGAGGTGAAAGATCGGATCGGGTGGCGTGACTTCTTCCAAGGCAGGGAGGCCTGTTCAAGAAATGAGCCCAGCCCTGGCGTGGGCCAGGGTTCCTCAGAGGAGCAGCTGTGCAAAGGCCCCCAGATGATACCCAAGGTAGGGGCAATAGGAAGCAGAGGAAGGAAAGGGGTGCATGGGGAAGAGTGGAGAAGCAGGTTATGATGTTGTGGAAAACAGGAAGGGGTAGTGGGCCTGGAAACCAGGAGAGAGCTCAACGTATTTGTATATGTGAAGCCACTTTCTCAGTGGCTTTAAGTAAAGCCCTGGGCTGTGGGTCTCTTTAAAACTGGAGTCAAATCAGCCACCTCCTATTACTCTGAACAATAAACCCGGGGTCTCTTCCTGCCTGAAGCCCTCCAAGACCCTGAGAGAGTTGTCTATGGCTGCCCTCAGACTCTTGGACCTCCTGGGCAAAGCTGGGCACAGAGGTGGGGGGTGGAGGTGAGGAGGAGCAGAGGGCTCCAGGCACTGGGCTTCTTTAGCCATGTCTCGTGCTTCCCACCTGTGTGTGCCGTCCTCTGACAAGAGGGAGGTGAGGGAGAGGCCAGCTTCCTGACGGGCCAGTTGTGAGACATTCATAAAACTTTTATTGGACTTGCCACCCTTCCAGATAAATATTTTTCAATTTTATGAGCTCGTTTTAGGACCTAGGCTTAATCCTGGCTTTGTAGCTGCCTTAAAAAAATTAAATATTGTTTTGGCAAAAGGAGCCCCTCCCCCATGCCGCCAAAGGCAGCTCATAAATCCCAGTGTTCAACTCTTGCCCTTGCCCCTCCTCACCCAGCTCTCTTCCCTCCCACACCCTTGTCCTAGAACAAGATGGGATCCAGTGCATAGCCACGAAAGGAAGTTTGGAGGAGTCTGCTTTGGAGGCCCACAGCAGCTGCCCTGAGGTTCCCAGTGGGGTTCACACAGGCATTGCTGTCCCATGTGTCTCGGGTCCTCAGTGAAGCCTCTTTTTTCATTCTTGCCTCTTTTTGCTGTCTTGAGGACGGTCCTCCCAGGCCACCAAGCCAAGAGTGCTCCCAGCTCACTGTTCTGCCTCTTCCCTTATGACTCTTGTGCTGCCAGAAACTTTCTGTTCTATGTCCTTATCAGGCATGAGTCTGTCCTTCTTGGAAATGCGACACACTTCCCCATGCATGGCCCCAGATCTGAACCCCTATCAGCACCCAGCAGGCACAGGTGGCAAGTGCAGAGTGGGTGGTGTGTGGTGGAGTAATGAGTTGACCCAGACCTCATCTTATGTGACCCTGCCCTGAACACCATTGTGTTAACTCACACCTTCATCACAGCCCTGTATGATGAGGAGACTGAGGCTGGAGCCTAACATCCCATAGGAAGCTGCACAGTGAGTAGACCCTGCGCCAGAGTCTGGATCCCCATCGTGAGCACAGAGCCTGTGCTCTAGCTGCTTCGTGGATGCCTAACTCTCAGGGACAGTGGCCTGTTGAAGTTCGGAGGTGATTTGGATGTTGAGACTCAGGGGAATAGAGTAGCCCAGAGTGGAGGGGGAAGAGAGATGTGAACAGACTGGGGAGCATTTAGACTCCGTCACAGTGCCTGTGATGTTGCCAAGTCCTTTAGGCCTCGCAGTCTCGTGACACAGGCCCTGCTCTCATCCCAGTCCTGTCCCCTAGCTCTTCACACACAGCACGTGAATGCAGCGGAGGATGGGGAGGGTTCGTGTCCAAAGATAAAGAACATAGCTTAAACTTTCTCATTCATCTGCTGTTTCCTGAGCATCTGCTGGCCAAGTGCCTGAAGATTTCCTCACTGCCATCTCCCTATGCCTGCCAAAGTGTGGGCATTGCCCTATATCACAAAAGAAATACCTATGGGTCAGTGGCAGAAGGGCTAGCCAAGGCACCTTCTTGACTGGGAAGAGCAGTGTGTCCTGCTCAGCCTTTGGGCTTGCTCTCTGACCTGCTGTTCCTGCCCCTGCCTAGTCCTTCTCCTGCTCTAAGGCCCCACATGGCTACCCAGGGTGTAACTGGCAGTCTGGATGTCTGTTGACTCCAGATGTATCACTAAACTGTCTCAAGGCAAGCTGTCCCTGTGACAGCACCTGTAGCTCTGTAGGTAACTGACCTAGCCACTAGACAGGCAGGTAGCATAGGGAAGTTGCTCACTAGAGAAAGTAGAGACCAGATATGACCCTGGGAACACAGGCTCACAATTTTCCATGTACCCAGGAGCCAAAGTTGGCCTGTGACAGCCAGATCTGCCTGTGTCTATAGGATACAGGGAACCTAGCCATGTGAGCTAGCTCCACAAGCACAGGCCTAGCAAGTCTGGTCCACAGCAGTTCTTACACACGGTCACTTTGAGAACATCTGAGCCCCATTCCCACATCCCAGGCAACTTGGACAATATAGACCTCCCACAGCCAACCATGGTCCTTGAGGTCACACAGGCCCCTGCTATATACCCCCACACACACACACACAAAGGCAGAGACACACCGAATAGTCCTGAATGGACTGGTGCTGTGGAGGAGTAGACACCCGTGTCCCTAATAGGCTGCATGTACTCCCTGTGGCATCCCAGACCCCTCATAGCTCTCAGACCCAGAATATCACAGTGGCCCATTTATGTCACTGGATGCGCTCTCTTAGACAAAAGGCTAAGTTTCCACTCACAGTAGCACACAATGCTCCGTGAAGTGAATTGATCTGAAGAAGGCTTTCTTGAAGAATGGAGGGAACTGCAAGGTGTATAGCAAAACAGTGCTGCTGCACAGTGAATGTACTGATGGGTGAAGAGAGGGCCCTAGCTTGTCCCCAGTAAAAGGAGGTTGCCACAAGCCAGCCACACCTTGACAGCTTGCCCTGCAAACGTAATTTAGGGTCAGAGATTTCTACCTGGAGAAGGTTCTCTTGAGAAGCAGGGCACTCTGGCTACGATTGGCATGTTCCCTCCTTGGGCACCAGAGCTCACTTCTTTCTTGCATCTGTGGGCAACTGTCTTGGAACCCTGGTGTCAGCGGAGGGACAAGTACATCCAGGGTGCATGCATTACCAGCTCGTGCAAGCTCAGTTCACCATTGCCCATACAGATTGTCTTGTCACAGAGCCATAAGGGCCACCAGCCCTTCAAAGAAGTTCTTCTGGACCCCTGCTTTCCCACCAGTGCTGGAGCTGACTGTGGGCCATGGAAGTCATGAGGAGTAGTGCAGGCCATGGGACTCCTGGGTGGTTTGGTTCTCCCAGAAGAAAGGCTTGCGGCCCTATGAGCTCACACTCCTTCCCAGTGTGGGCAGTTTACTTTAGATATATCCCTCTTCTGGCTCTTCTTATGAATCTGATTTCTCCTTTAAAATAAAAGCAGAATTCCTCAGAGGGAGCAGGTTAAACTGCCTGGTGCAGCTGTCCCCACTACGGACAGCCTTTGCTGAGACAAGCTCTAGTTTTTCCTCAGTTCATTCAATGGCAGAGGTTAGGGAACGGAGCCACAGATAGTCTGTATCGCTTGGGTTTTAGCCAAAAGTCCTCAATAGACTAGCCACTGCCTGCCATGGTACCCTTCTCTTCAGTTACAGATGGGGCTGGAGAAGAAGCATGCCTCAGGACACCTGCCCTGAGCACTTAGGAAAGCCTTAGCTGTCTCTGACACCACACTGTCACATGTATAAGTATGTTCCAGTTACAGGAAAACTGGGAGGGGGGTTGTTTCGTTAGACACAATGATTTCATGGATGCTCCCTAACTGAACAATATAGTTGGGTTTTTTTTGTTTATTTGCTTGTTTGTTTGTTTTTGTTTTGTTGTACTGTTTGGGGGTCTGCTACCCAGCTGTCAAATTGATACACAGAGACTTATTCTTACTTATGAATGCCCGGCCTTAGCTTGGCTTGTTTCTAGCCAGCTTTTCTCACTTAAATTATCCTGTTTCTCTTTAACTACATTTTGCCTCTGGACTTTTTACCTTTCTTTATTTTATATATCATATCTTTCCTTCTTACTCAGTGACCATCTGTGTGGCTGGGTTGCTGGCCCCTGACATCCTCCTCTCCTTTTCTCGCTCCTTGTTCTCGCTCTCTTCCCTTTATCTCTCCTCCTATTTATTCTCTCTGCATGCCAGCCCCACCTTTTTCTTTCTCCTCCCTAGCTATTGGTCATTCAGCTCTCTGTTAGACCAGTCAAGTGCTTTAGACAGGCAAAATAACACAGCTTTATAGAGTTAAAAAAAATGCAACATAAAAGAATGCAATACATCTTTGCATCATTAAACAGATGCTCCATAACATTAATGGATATAACACATCTTAAACTAATATTCCACAACAGAACAGGGGTGTTGCATTAATCCCAAAACCCACCTCCTGCTGTCTTCATGATATGGCTTGTAGTGGGTCTGTGTCCCACTTCCTACAAGAGCAGGAAGCAGACCTCCAGTGCACATGTTTATTGAGGGCAGGTCGTGAAGGTTCCGAGCAGTATCCTCAGATGTAACATCTAGGAGGCTGCAGTGAGCCCTGGCAGGGCTGTCAGAGCAGAGAGAGAAGTCTGTGGTGTTTCTGTGTGCCGTGTGTCTACCCTGCATCCCTCAGTGCCTCAGTCCTCATACCCAGATCACAGGTGAGAATGCAAGCACACTGGAGAGCCACTGTGACGCTATGCAAGGAGCACTAGTAAGCATTGCTTACCTGGGTTTAGCCCCGAGGCCAGGAAATCTGGTTTGAGAGGTCACTAGCTCCAAATGCCTCTTTCTTTGTGTGTATCCCCAGCATGTGGTAGCTTACTGCCTTCTAAAAATGTAGCCAGACTTTCTCCTCAGGTATAGTCCATACTGTTCTGACACCCCAAGGTCATGGTGAAGACAGTATTCTTTGGGGTTTGGAGCATTGTTGACTGAAAGGAGCCACTCTGTCCACAGCAGACCTAGATGAGTCACTCTGGGCCAGGTGGCATTTGTATAGCATATGGGGAGGTAGAGGCAGTGTTGGGGACACTTATCTGAGGAGCCTTTGGTTCTTCTCCTAACCACTATGTTCTGGGAAATGGGGGTACTTTGAGCCTGACCACTATAACAGGGACTACAACAGGGGTTGCCCATCTTGTCAGCACAGGAAGCCTTGTCCCATGACAGAAGCCACCCCCTCACCCCATTTCCTTTCTGTGTGATGTCAGGCATGTGCCCAGGCCACAGTGCTCTTCTGTCTAACCTTTACCCCACAGCCTTGATTCCCACAGGTGTGGGAGGAAAATGGAGGCAAGGTCTGGCACACAGGAGATACCCAGGGCTGCCCTGACCCACTCTCTGTGCATGATAAAGGATGTGTGGTTGGAGAAGGGACTGATAGGCCCACCTCCTTCCAGAGTGTGCTGGCTCCTGTCCCTGATTCCTCTGACCCCTCTGGTCTTTAGCCAAAAGCCCTAAGCACTTGGCACCTGTGGGGAAGGCTTCTGCATGGCCTTTGGAAACAGAGATTTCTGTCCCTCTCCCAGGACCTGGCCAGCACAGCACTCTTCCTCTGAGCCTTTGTACCTGTGAGTGGTAGGGCCTGGTATTCCACAGCAGGCAGCTGAGCCTGGGCATGATCCCGTGTCCTCTCAAAAATAGATGCCAGGCTTTGAAGGACCAGGCTGGATCCAGATCTGGACAATGGCTGTTCTTTTGGTGCTGTGCTAGACGGGAACCCTTGCACTTACGATGCCACAGCATACCACCAGGACTCAGGTCCCCAGTGAGGGGCCCAAACCAGAGGCCTGCCTGAGGTCCCCGTATATGTGAAAAACTCCACTAGCCACAGTGAACCACAGCTTGGAGCCATGCAGGGATGAATCTCAGCCTGGGTCAGAAGACAGCGAGTATTTTGGAAAATGTGAAACCAGTAGACAAGAGTCACTTTCGACCACCAGCCACTGTGCTGTATGGTGATGTCAGAGGCCGGGCAGGCAGCAGTCAGTAGATGAAGAGATAGCTGCTGTGAAGGTGGGAGGGCTGGGCCAGAGGGGCCTGTTGGGGAAGAGGAAACAAGACCTGGTCCCTAAGAGGTACTGCTCCCCGGACCCTGCTTTGGGCACAAGGACCCATCCAGTCTCAGCATGAGGAAACCTAGCCTTGGCAGATACACTAGGAAGGCAGGCTGGGGTGCCAGTGTTTCAATGGGGCATGCCCCTTTGAGCTACAGTCCAGGCCCGAGATCTTCCCTAAGGGCCACACATAATTCAGCCAATCAGCTCATATGCAGAGCATCAGCTGTGTGTTTGGACACCCTGGGCTGAAGACCAGGGACGGAGAGGGATAGACCGTCAGAATCTACAGTTTCAGGAGCGTAGACAGTGTCTGTGCTGCTGCCATGCCACCCCTGCCCTTCGCCTGCCAGCCACAGAGGACAGTGGTACCAGTCACCTGCGCTTGCTTTGCCCTCTTCTCTGGCAGCAGAGCTGATACACTAATCAGGATGCCACATATGGGCCCTGGAAAATGACTGCTCCTGAGCCTTTGTTCACTCTCATTATTCTCAATGGCTTTTTCCCCAAGTCATAAAAATAACGTTTTTAATATGTGGGTTTTTTTTTTTTAAGAAAAAGCAATGTGAAGGCAATATGAAGATGACTTTTATTGTCAATAGCTCTACCTTTTAAACCAGTTATCTTAGTTTCTGCTCTAGGTATTTTAATTGAAGATTAACTTATGTTAAAGAGTGTACATGTGGAGGGTGGGAGCATTAAAATTCTGCCCCCTGAGTAGTGGGGGGGAATACTTTGTGGGAAGTCACCAGAAACCTGCCCCCCACTCTTCAGCGTCAGGACTGCCCTGCCAGTCTGGCTCACGTACTGTAGATTGTCACAGACCGGTACTGCCCCAAGCACAAAGGAGGGAAGGTGGAAGGAGCTGTGCAGACTGGTCGAAGGTGTGGATCTAAACGAGGACATTCTCGCTGTGCCCCTGGGCAAGTTACTGAATGTCTCTGTCCCTCAGTTTCCTGGCATATGAGTGTCCTGGAGGTGCTGCCGTTGAGATGTGGCTGTCCATGGAGCATAGTCACCATGCAGTGAGCATTTTGCTGACTGGCCCAGAGTTAAGCTTTCTGTGGCCAGGCTGGCCTCCCAGAGATGCTCTTCCTTCAAGATCCCTTTATATAGCATGTAGCTACTTTGAAGACTGTTTTGTCCGCAGAGAACACCCAGCAGCCCTCGGGTCTAACCAACTAACATTTCCCCGTAGTGACCCAAGGTGCAGAAGTTTCTGAAGAGATGTCCTGGAGCCTGGCCCTCCCTGGTGACAGTTCCTAGAGAGCAGTAAAGGGTCTGGCCTGCCTTGAGCACCAGGCTGCAGTGGGTACTTTGTAAGCACAGCTCTGGATGTAAGTCCTGCTCCTGAACCACAGTTGAGAGCCTCACCTGCCTGGGCAGTGACTCACCTGTAGAGCACCTGTGTGGCACTGGCTAGGTGAGGGAGCTTGTAAGGGGATGCTGGCAACGGCAGTGATAGAAGTGACCAGAGACTGGCTTCTGTCTTTTATTTATTTATACTGTATTCTTCCTGGTAAGCTCACCTTGGGGTGCTTACACACATTATTAGAAATGGGCTAAATTAATATGTGAGAATTAACCTAGAAGAGGCTAGATAGAAATGGGCCAAGCAGTCTTTAAATGAATACAGTTAAATAAATAGTATTTAAATAAATACAGATAAATGAACACTGAAGAACAGGAGGCAGAGGGCGCTGAGCCACCAGCTCACTTCCTTACAACCCTGCAGGGGTGGTTCTCGCTACCTATCCACCCACCCCACCTCAGCTTTGTCATGGTACTGCCCCCGCTCCCCATGCACCTCAGCTCTGTCCCCACTGCCCTCTCACCCCTTTTATCCAGCACCATGGCCCATTTCCTAAAAGCTGTGGGCACCTTCCTAGCAAACCTGATTGAGCCCAGGGGTGGAAACTTAGATCCAGGATGTCCTTCTTATCTTTGTCCCAAAGGGCTCTGAGTCCAGTTGGAGGTGGCCAGCAGGGGTAGAAGAGGCCTGGTTTTCCAGGAACCCTCCACATCCTGCTTGGCTGTGATCAGAAGACATGCTCATCACCCCTCAGCCTATGTGGGCCATGAGAGGGCCACTGGGACTCCAACAGACTAGCAAGAAGCTCTGACTCCTATAAAGGGAGTCACCCCAGGAACTGAACCATACTCAGGGACCCTTCTGCTGGGGCTAGGCAAGCTGAAGGGGCCAGGGTAGCCTTTGCTGGAGTCTCTGAGGAAGGGTCAGTGCCTTGACTCCAGGAGGAAGACTGTTAGGGTACAACTACCTCTTATTGAAAGTCTAGGCAGGAGATACCAAGGCAGTTGCTATACCCCACTGAAGGAGCCCAGCAGGGACTAAAACAGGGGGCTGAGGCATGCTAAGAGGTCTGTAGGAGGCAGGCCACTGGGGTACCTAGGAAATACAGGTCTCATCTGAACACACGTGAGGATCTAAAGATTTCTTCAGGGAAGGCTGAACTGGGAGGAGTGGTCAAGATTTGTTCTAAAAGGATTTTGGGCAGCATGGAGGTGAGTAAGCAGAGAGATGCTTCCTGCAGTGCCTGGGAAGTTCACACGTGGGCTGTGCTGTGGCCTGATCAGCAGGATCTGCCCTGAAGAGGCCCTGGGACCTCTAAGGAGCATATGTTATCCCTGAGTGGGCACAGGGGTTTGGGGTAGGATTGCCAGAAAGTCCAAGATTCCATGCTGCATGTGTGAAATGACACCCTGCCAAGGCAGTGGCCTGGGTCTAACTGGGCATGTCCTAGTGCCAACACATGTTTCAAGGAGCTGCAGCCTCCTCAGGGTGGTAACCTCATAGGATCGGGTAGTAGGAAGTTGGCCTCAGATGGTTGGCAGTTCATCTGTGGCCAGCTTCCCCTCCAAGCTGAATAAGAACCTAGACAGCAAATGTCTCTACTAGGCTATCCTCCAGAATGGCTAAGCCTCCTTCTGAGTCTCAAGACCAAGTCAGTTGCTGTCTGGATCAGACTAATTTGGGGGTTGTCTTTTTAAAAAGCTTCCACACACTGAACTGTTTTTCCCCCTACTCACCCCAATCTCCAAAGCTCGGCTTCATTGTTTCTTCAGTTAACTTGGTGCGGGAATATCTCTGCAAAGGGCCCTTTTTTGTTTTTGAAGAATTCATTGTTGCTGCTAAGAAGCTTAATATAAATTAAAGAAGGAATTAGGCAACATTAAGACATCAAAATGGGCATGCAGGGCCCATTGCCTCCGTTTCCTTCCAATCAAAGGAGTATGTGAGCCATCAAGTGTGCTCAAGAGCCTCGAAAGGAACTTGGCTTTGTGGCTGCACGGGCCTGTCTGCCGCCCCCTCCCCTAATTCCTTTTGTTACTGGGACAGCAGAATACAGTTCTGATTTTTTTTTTAATTAATCACCTTATCTCTTTAAAGCAAATTGCATCTTTGTTTTCATACATGACCGTTGCAAAGAAGGAAAGAGGGAAACCAGGGAGCTGGTACCCACAGCTAGCAAGGACAGGCCTGTGAGGCAGTGAGCATGGGGCCATACCTGCCAACACAGGGCAGGAGGACCCAGTCACGCTCCACAGAAGTTCAGAGGGAACCCAGAAGGTACTAGCTTTCTCTCCCCAACTCTTCAAGATCTGTCCCTGGCCAGGTGAGGAAGCAGATAACAGGCCAACCATGGCAAGTGGGAGTCCCACATTCAGACCCCAGCTATGTCACATAGCTAGAGGATAGACCCTCGGTTCACCTCATCTGGACCCCTACAAGTAGGGTACAACCAAAGCCTCCTAGGAATTAGATGTGACTGCCAGGCCTGCATTAAAGCCTCTTCCACCTTATTACCAACTCATCCATTCCTGTCATGCCAGCCAGAACCCCATTCCACCCAAGCTGGTATCTACCTTTGCCAACAGCACCAGCAGGTCACCTCCACGCAGAGTTGCACATGGCTCTGCGTCCTGTCCAGCTCAAGCCTATTGAACTTGGACTCTGTGGCCAGTCAGCTGCCAGCAGTCCTTACTAGGTTGCCGCCCCAGGAGAACTACCCACATTTTCTCTGTGTCCTGCCTCTATAGCCTCCTCATAGCTGCTCTGGCTTCAGTGAATCCCTGAGGGGCCTGCTGACCCCAGGATGCTCTCAAGAGCTCCATTCCCACTGGGGGGTGCCAGCTGCCCACCAACGTGAAGGCCCTCTTCTAGTCTGGCCCCTGACATGAAAGCGACGCCAGCAATTGGAGGCAATTTGCTGGCCTTTGATGGACACTGCCGGGCGGCACCCGCGCTGGGCTTGAAAAACTTCGCTTCCCACATTCTTCCCTGATTGCAGAGCAGAGCCAAGACCCAGCAGCCTGCAGCCCATTGTGCCTTTGTGTGGGGCTGGCGCACAGTGAGAAAGGCCAGCCAGGCCCTGGGAGAGGTCCCCATGGGAAGCTATGAGCAGTGGTGTCACATAGGGTCACTGCCACCCCCACTACATCCTGGGGTTTGGGCTCAAAAGAGAATAGAGCAGTCTCCAGGACTCGTGGTGTCTAGGGAGAGAATAGGCCTCCTGAACAGGGGGCATCATGGGCTACCTCAGCCCCAGCACATCCCCTACCAGGAGAAGTCTGGTGCTGGCACATGAGAGAGAGCCAAAGTCCAACCTGATGCCTGATGCCTGAGCCAGACTGCTCTTTGGACTGCTTGAGGGACAGGCGTCTTTTCCCCAGGCCTCATCACTGCCCTGTTCATTTGGATGGGATGCATACAGGTGTGTGTAACATGGAGGAGCTGGCATGTAGATGTATGTAATAGAGATGAGTGCGGGTGGATGTGAGTGGTGTGTGTGTGCATGCGTGTGTATGTGTGCCTGTGTGGGGCATGCAGGAATACATACAGGGCCATGGACCGTGGATATGAATAGTATAGGTGAGTACTGATAGCTGTATATGATATGTAGTGGACATGGGAGAGTGGATACATGTGACATTGGGAGTGCGTTCATGGAGTGTAGCATGCAGAGGCGTGAGTATGATGGTGTTGGGTGCTGCGTACAGCATGGGATGCCTCCACCCCATTCATGTTCCCCAGGAGACCTAGAGGACTCCATGCCCAGCAGGGGAAAGATCATCACCATTCTCCAGCCTCTGAGAAGTAGGCACTACCCAACCACAGTAAAAACAAGTGCTTGGTGAGGCCCCTAGGAGAAACTCCTTTTAGCTCAGGACAGTCAGGGGGCGTGCTCCAAGGAACAGTAGCAACCTAAATTCAGCAGGTGGAAAGGAGCTCAGCTCCCAGAAATGAATGATCAGGACCCCCTGCCTGGTTTCCTGTGCCTGATGTACAGAGTGGGACAGAAGCACCAGAGAGTGGAGAGACAGAGGAGGCAGGCGTGGGCCCTGAGTGAGCACATACTCCTGCCAGTGTGACCAGGTTCTCTCTGGTGACAAGGAAGTAGAGCAGGAGGCAGCAGGAATGCAGTGGGGCTGAGGAACTGGGAGCCAGTCCCTGAGCCTGCCCCTTGAGACTTCTGCTCTAGCTGGAAGCAGCTGTGTCGGACACTTTGACCTCAGGGCCCATACAGGAGTTCTACCCATGTTCAGCCTCACCCTTCCCAGGCACAACCACAACATAGAAGCAAGGCCACTGGTCTCAAAGTGCCAGCCTGCTTCCTGATCACAACTGCCCTGAGCCCCACCACCAGGCCCTGGGGACCCACCTGGACTTCCTTCCCCTTCCCCTGCTTGCCTGTGTGCTAGGGTGCACTGCTACACATGGTCCCTTGTCTGGGTTCTGGAGTGGGCACACTGTGTGGCCTTTGTAGATGGCCTCTGTGCCTAACCCAGGGTTACCCAAAGCCCTTGGGCAGTTCAGAAAAGTAGAGGGAAGGCACTGCTTGTCACCCATGTGGTCCCGGGAGCTGGTCATAGAGAGAGCCTTCTGGTCTTTTCTCCGTAGCTCAGTTGGCAGGGTTCTTCTGAAAGTTCTGCCTGCTGCATTGTTTGAACTAAGTTTAGAATACATCTTTTGTATAGAGGTCAGAGGTCAACTTTGTGTCTTCCTCTGTTACTTCCCTAATTTAGTTGAAACAAAGTCTCACTGAACCTGGAGTTCACAAAACTCAGCTAAACATGCTGCTGGCCAGCAAGCCCAGGGACCCCTGTCTTCCCCTCCTGAACTCTTAAGATTATAGGTGTTCACCACTTTTCCCAGTTTCGTACCTGGCTGTTGGAGATCTGAACTCAGGTCCTCAGGCTTGCAGGTTCATTACTGAATAAGCCGTCTCTGAGTCCTTGCCCCAGCTTGAATCTGCTTTTAAATGTTTGTTGAGTCGCATTTAGTTTTACGGGCCATCACTTTATTACAACAGGGGATTTGTCTCATCACCCCTTGGTCTCGGGGTCCCTCTAACTGATGTTAGACATATGGTTCTTTAATGCTCAAACACAGATGGGGTCAGACCACCTTAGACAGCAACACTGCCCACCACCCACCATGGGACCTTGGGCAAGTGTGAAGCTCTTTGGCACCTCAGTGCCCCCAGCCCTGATCAGTGAGAGGCACCTCTACACATCTGGGCCCACATGGCACACGCTTGTCTGGTTTGCATTCCTGGAAGTAGACTTCTTGGTTGACATTGGCTGTGCAGGAACTACCTTACAGGCTACTTCTAGATGCTTGCTGTTTTGGGTTCTGTTCTAGGGCCTCCAGCCCTGTAGGGTCTCACCAGCACTGACAACTGGGAGCCAGAGTTCCCAGTGCAGATCGCATGGTAAAGACAGAAACTTCACTGTGGTAAAAACTGGTTAGGGAAAGACAACAGATACTAAAACACGGAGGTAATAGAGTCTACCAGATGAGGTGGGGTTATAAGAAAGAGCTAGAGCAGGTGAGGGCTAAAGAGGCTGGGTACAGTGGCCAGGTCGCCAGTAGGCCTGAGAGATGGCAGCTATCTGAATAGATGCTCTTAGAACCCCAGGGAGTGCATCATCTAGCTGAGGGGCTAACAAAGCCAGAAGTGTACAGAGGTGGATATGCAGATATGTGGTGCAGGGAAGTGGGTGTTTGCCGTTTGCCCAGGCACAAAGGAAGAGCCCTGCATTAGGCACATCAAAGCTGCTACCATCGCCCTCCCAGGGACATGGGGACATTTCCTTAAGTTCCTCCTGCTATCTGAGTCTGTCTGCTTCCAAACCTGTTGACTGTCGGTCTTCTCAAGCTAGAATCTCTCCAGGGGAGCTGGCTTAGACTGTGTGCCTACTCCCGGCTGTCCACTGATCCTACAATGCCAAGTATCTTTAAAAGGAAGCCCTGGGCAGTTGAGAGGCATTTGCAGCCTGAGCTGGGCCACGTGCCTGTGGTGGGTACAGCTCCAACTCCTCAGCACATGCTACCTGAAGAAACAGTGTGATATCAGCCATATGTCCCAGGAGCTGTTGGTACAGGTTTCTTGGTAGACCCTTGGTGTTGTTCCCAGACCCCTGGGATGGCTGAGGTGACCCAGCTGCTAAATGGCCACAGTATTGCTTGTGCCAGACTCCTCTTCCATCCCTGCCTGCTCTGTGCTGATGCGGTATGCACTGTGTGTAACCAGAGCTATCACAGATGAGATGGACCGCTGATTGGGCCACACCTGTCTCCCCAGCATGGCACAGACTCTCTGGAGCCCTGCACCTCTTCAGCCATCAGACCTCCTGGCACCAGAGAGAGACAGGCCCGTACCATTTGTCAGGGTCTGGTGCCAGCAGGAGGAAGGCCCAGCTCTGATTCAAGAACTCAGATACCTGCAGGCCTGGCACCAGCCCAGGGCCCTCTTCTTGCTCCAGGGCCTAGGCACCGTCTGGGAGGAAGCAAAGCCACAGATGCAGGGCTAAAGACCAGGCAGCTGTAGGAGGGCACCTTCTACTGGGTGCACTGTGGCAGGGGACCATAGGCATCTTGGTTCCAGGGCCCTGTTAGCAGCTTCAAGCCCCTAACTTTTCCAGGGGATCCAGGCTTTGAGGTAGCTCATAGTCTCACTTTCGCCTGTCAGAATGAGTCCAGACCCTTTATACAGTGAGACAAGCTGTCCCTAACGGACTGCAGTTTTCCAGGGATGTACCACTTTTTAAATTTGCAGTGATTAGGGCCCAGTGCAGAGTGCTTAGAGAGGTGGGATCCCTCTTCAAGATCATTGTCAGAGATGGGCAATAGTGGTGCATGCCTTTAATCACAGCACTTGGGAAACAAGGCAGGCAGATCTTTAAGTTCAAGACCAACTTGGTCTAGAGTGAGTTCCAGGACAGCCATGGCCACACAGAGAAACCCTGTCTTGGAAGAAAAAGTCATTGTCAGAGGCCCACATGCAGGTGGATGCTGGCCTTCAGAATCAGGACTGCCAGGAGATTCACCCAGGTGCCAGTAAACACTAGCAGACACTGCCTGAGCCTCTGCCCAGTGTCTCATCCAGAAACCCAAGACAATTGGTTGTAAGTCTCAACACAAGATAAATAAACATGTGGGATGCTGAACTCAATCTAAACTTAATGCAGTGTCTGCAGCTGCCGGGTGCTGTCAGGGTGCATCTTCACTGAAAATGGCTAAGCACCGCCTCTTCCTGAAGGGCCATGGGACATCTTCCACTGTTAGAGCAGGAAGGGTGTTCTGGATGAAGAAAGGTCATACTTAGCTCTTGGGGATAGCAAAGAACTCAACCTTACTCAGGGTGGGTGGTGAGGATGGAGGAACCAGCTAGAGACAGTGTCTCCCAGAGCCTGGGTGAGACCCCCACAGGAGGTCTGGCCAAGGAAAGCTGATTAAACCTCCCTGCTTACCTCTTTGCTGAGGCCCCCTCCTCTGAACCCACCCAGAAGCAGAAGGCACAGAACCTCAGCCTGCTTCAGGGTCAGACTTCCAGCATAAGGTGTCTCCATGGTGGCCAGAACCTTCAAGTGTCCTGCACAGTGTTCCCAGAGAGCATTAGGACCTTAGGGGCCAGGCAAGAAGTCAGAAGATCAGAGAGTTGTAGCCTAGAGTGACTGGCTATAGTGAATTGGGTGTGGGGAGGAGTCACAAAGGCCCTACCTTGTTGGGCAGAGGGTGATACTGGGTTTGGTAAGTGTCTGGAGCGGGGAGACAAGGAGGCAGCTCTGCCTACACTGAGTAGTGACACTTTTATCCCTCCAGGTGGCCTCAGCCCTGAGTCTAAGAAGATCCTGACGCCTACACTCAAGAAGCGGAACCGAGCTGGCCGTGGGGAGACCACTAAGCAAGAGGAGGGCACCGAACGGCCAGAGCCCATGCAGCCTGTGACACTCAGTCTGTCTTTCAAGCGCTATGTCTTTGACACCCAGAAGCGCATGGTACAGACTCCCTAAGTGAACCAGCCCCCAGGGCCTCCTGCCCAGCTGCAAGCCAGACTACAGTGCCAGATCTCCCCCGACATGCCTCAATCTCCCCAATCCTGTGGGCAGCCCCACTGAGAAAACCTGCCATCCCTTCACCCACCTGGGATAACAGCTAGGTCCAGTTAGGAAAGGGCCTTAGCAGAGCCAGCAGCCTGGGCCCCACAGGCTTCCCCAGTTAGGGTGTCTGCAGCCCTACCCCAAGTAGCTGGCACCCTGCAACTGGAAATAAACATCCCATATGTGACCTAGCCACCCGTAGTCTGCCTGTCCTTCCAGGGTTATCAGGCATCACAGGGTATTGTGTGGCACTGGGTAAGGACCATCCAGGGGCTCCTGGGGTGTTATGGGCATTGAAGAATTGAGGTTCTCTGAGCAGCTGAACCTAGTAAGGCCTCTGGACAGTGGCTAGCACCCTAGGGCTCCATGTTGACATTAGAGGTCAACAGACCCTGACCTCCAGCTTGGGGGCCAGACTTCCGAGAGTGCTAGGTCAGGGTGGAACACGTGGACCCTGTCCATGTTCATCTCCAGTCCCAGCACCCTCAGGCTTAACGTGGAGACTGAGATGGGGCGAGAGGGTGGAGCTGACCAATGAGAGGAGTCAGAGCTTTTCCAGACACCTGTAAGGGTAGCAGATGTCCCAGCGCTTCCCTGTTTGACCTCCAGACAGACGTGAAGGCCTCCCTTTATCCCAGTAATCAGTGCATTATGCTTTAATTTTCAAAAATGGCATTAAAAATATTAACAGGGGCAGGTTGTGATCAAATGACTTGGGTCTGTTAAGCCCCAGAGCTGAGGGCAGAGGAAAAGGACCCAGGCTACAGAACACAGCGTCCCTGAACGCTGTGGCCCCTAATCAAATATGCCATCAGCCCGCCAAGCCCCTCATGCATCCAAGAGGCCAGGATGGCAGTGACTGCCCTTCACCATCCTTGGCCAGGCCTCAGGCAGCCGCAGTCAGGGCACCCTATAGCTGAAGACAAGCAGGGACTGGGTTTTGCTGCCAGGCCTTTAAGGACCAGCTTCCCACAGCTGTAGGACTCCATGGTACCCTTGCCACTACCCTGTCAGTCCAGGGCCTGGGTGTGGCCCAAAGGGCAGCAAATGTAGGGTGGTCACAGCCATTGCGGTTGTTCCTCTCCCAATAGAACTGAATTCCAGCTCCAAGGAATCCCACTGCTGCCACCCGTGTGGACACCTCAGGGATGGCTGTCTTCTGCTTGGTCTGCCTCTTGTGCAGCACTGTGCCCTCATTCAGATCCACCCAGACTAGAAAACTGCCATGCCTGAAGGACAGAGTCACTGACTGAGCTGCCCTCTCCCCTCCCCAACCCTTCCCACCTGTCATGACACCTGAGAAGCACAGGCAGTCAGAGACAGTGAGGCCCAGGCTTGGGCAAGGGCCTCACGACAGGTAGCCAAACTGACTGAGGTCCACAGTCCCCTACCTCACTTCTGGGAGCAGTAGAGGCTTCTAGGACTGGTGGCCTCTAAGCGTGGGTGTGTGGCTGAGCCAGGTCTGAGTCCTCATAGGTAAGGAAGTCATTCTGCTCAGCTTGAGACCTGGACCAGGAACCTCCCTGGCCAAGGGGCCTGAAGCTGGCTCATCCCTGCAGTTTGGGGCATAGTATCCCTATCTGCCCTTAATGGGATTTATAACCTTGGTCACATTCCCAGCCTGTACCTCAGGGTCCCCAATGGACTCTGCTGAGCTTAGAGCTGCCATCACACCCCTGCAGCCTGGGGAGCAAGCCAACAGATGTGCCCACACTGAGGGACAGAGGCCTGTAAACCCACAAGAGGCAGTGCAGCCCACCCTAGCCATGGCACAGCTCCAGTTCAGCCATTTTCTCCAGGACCTGTATGTGGATTAGAGTCTTCCCCCCGCAGCGTCTCTCCTGAAGACTGTATTCCTGAGAGCCCAGATAGAGGGAAGTGGAGGCACACAGAAGAGCCCAGGGCTGAGCACTGTGAGGGGTTCCTCAGCATGTGACCCCCCCCCCACAAAGCCTCTGGGACCCTGAGAATATATGAAGCAGGCCTGTCCAGTGTGGCCTGAGAGCACAGCTGAGCCTCTGTCAGGCATGGCATTGGTAGAAACTCTAACACCATTAGTGAGTTAAAGTCAGGGTGCACAGTCCTGAGGGGTGGCCCAGTCACAGCAGCAGTGAGAGGGAGCAGTGTGCTCTGCTGACCTGGACTGGCTGCAGGCAGGGCCCCTGACTCCAGAACCCTCCAGTCCTGTTGTGATCCCAGGCTCCAGTGTTTTAGGGAAGCTACAACTCCACAGGGCCAGGTTCATTCCAGCCACAACCCACAGGAACCTGCGTGGGGTCTCTATGCCACGGGTTAGGGCACTAGACAATACCAAAAGCCCGCCATAGTGCCTGGGGTGTGTCCTCAGAAAAGAGACACCCCCTGGCCTCCTACACAACGTGAAGTCACAACCAGTGCCGCAGCACAGGCTGGGTGGGGGCAGCATGATTGGCAGGCCCTGGAGCATGGGGCTAATGCACCAGCACAGAGATAAGGCTTATCTGGAACCGTCCCTGGAATCGAGACTCTGATGGAAACAGGCTCGGGGTTAATATATTTTTGATAGATAACGGCTGGTAAATGGGAAGCCCTGGGGGCCTGGGGCAGAAGGGACAGCCTCTGTCCTCCCCAGCCATGCACACGTGCACCTGGAGCCTCTGGACAGGGCCAGCGTCTGGACACCATGTACTCAGGGTTCGTCTGTCTCCTGTATGTGTGGCATCTGCAGAGGAGTGGAGTAGAGGAGGCAGGGGCTGGTATCTGCAGAGTGGTGGCCCGCAGAGCACAGACATGGATGAGTACCTTCTCTGGGGCCCTGTAATGGGAGGTGATGATGGGAGGCTGTCAGGGTACCAAAACCCAGACCCTCATGAAATTCCCTTCTACTTGGTGAGCCCAGCCCAGACATCCTAACCTGTACAACCTCCACATTGCCAGGCTTCCTCATGGCCCCTCATGGCCTCCTAGTTCCTAGTATGGCTCTCCCTTGAGGGTCCTCTCTGACCCTTATTTCTTGCCAAGAGACCACAGAGGCTCCATGAGTAAGACTAAAGAAAGTAGGAGTTTGCCAGGGGAAGAGGACATACTGTCGAGGGACTCTAACAGGAAGAACTGAGAGATTGCTAAAGGAAGGTAGGGAGCCCTCACAGGGAGACGCCCTCATTAGGGAGGCAATCGCCGCACATTGATAGGAGGTCCAGCCATTAATTAGCTCGGCCGTTCATCCACAGGCTCGTCTGCTGGGAGTAGGTGCGGGGCATGGACTCTGGCGTGAGGCTGTCAAGGAGACTAAAGAGGAAGCCTGTGGAAGCCTGAAGAGCAGCAGAGGGGCGGGATCCCCAGCCCTAGCCCTAGTCTGAAGAAAAAGAAAAGGAATCCCGTGAGGTGACCTGCCAGGATAGGAAGGTTTCTGGATGTAGGAGGGGAAGCGCTTCAGGATAACAGTGCAGAGAGGATGTTTGGAAGGTTTGGGGACTCAACACAGGAGGTAGAACCTGAATGTAGGGACAGAATTGTGTGGGGCATCAGAAAAGGACACTGGTTGGGGTCCCAGAGTGTGTCGTCCTGGCCCAGCACAAGAAACAGATCTGCTTGCCTGCACTCACTAGATTTGGAGAGAACAAATTAGATTGTCCCACTGGCCTGTCCCCTTTCTTCCACCTTAGCTTACATGCCGGGGCCCAGCTCCTAGGCCTGTAGGCCAGAGGTCCTGCAGCCCAGGCTTAGGTGTTGCTCAATACACTAGAATCCCCCAACGTTATCATGGGCCTAGAGGGGAGACCAGCAGCAAAACAGTGACTTCCTGTGGCCACAGCTGGGGCCCCAGATAAAGAATGCCAGAACCTGGTGACCCTTCTAGGGACACCCTTTGGGTCCACCTCCCACATGACCACCTCTGAACCCAGGTTCTGCTTGGCCCTGACTGCGCAGTTCCAAGAGACCACTGTGGGGTGGGGATTTCTTCCTTGGTATGGTTTCCATCTGTCCCGCCCCTCCTCTGAGCCACAGGGCTCCCTGAGACAGGAGATGCGGGTGGCCATCTCCTTTTTCCACAGCAGGGCTCCAGGAGACTTAGGTATGGCCCACTCTCCAGCTCCCGGCCTCTGCCCTCCACACCTCCTGTCTCCTTTTGTTTCTCTTGTCCTTGCATGGGAATAGCTGATGACCAGATGAGAGGAGGAAGTGTCAGCCTCGTTGACCAGGCCCACAGTGTCTCCTGCTCTCTTCCACACCCCTTCCCTCTGCATTTTGCATCTGTAGACTAGACTCTTGCAGAGACAGTGCCAAGGCTCTACTTCATGAGCCAGAGGAACTGCCAGGTAGAAGTCTAGAAAAGCCAGAGGGGACAGGCTTCCCAAAGACATAGGAAGCCTGAATTCTCAATGTCCTCATGAGTTTTCAGACCAGGGTACAGAGACCAGATTCCTGCTCCTACTCAACCCTGTCCCCACCCTGTCACCCCTGACCTTCAGCACTGACTTAAAGTTCAGCATCTTTGTTCCCACCCCCATACTACCACCATGGCTGTCACCCACAGCAGTGTCACCACTACCCATGATGCCCCAGACCTGTAGGACAGCAGTACACGCCGCCACACCACCCCCAGATCTAACCAGGATACACCCTGGCCTCGGACTCCAGAAGAAACCACAGCTGTATGGGGCCCACTTGTCTCCTTGCAGTAGTGACCCAAGCCACCCTGCATCTTGGTCTGTCCTCCTGCAGAGATGGAGAGATCCGTTCTCAGCATGCCACTCCTCGGCGGCTGCCAGCGACAGCTCAGGCCCTGTGCTTGTATCCCGTATCTAGCCGTTCATCCACACATTTTATAAACCAGGTTGTGCACACCTGTCATCCCAACACTTGGTGGTGAAGGCAAAGAGATCAGAAATGCAAGGTCGTTGTCCTCCCTGTGGACTGTCAGGGAAAGGCTGAGATTAGTAAAGCTGGGGCCGCGACAGAAGCAGGGGAGAGGTGATTGGAGCGCCATGGCCCTGGTGCTGTTTAGTGGGGATCTAGGAGCAAGCCTCTGCCGAGATAGGTGGCCCTGCAGGGGTGAATGGCTTAATAGGAGCAGGCTAGGCCAGATGTCTTCAGTGTGAGATTCCTGAGAAAGTGGCTAGGCTGGGCTTCGGTTTTGGTACTGGGGAGAGGCCTGAGCTAGACACACAATAGGACCATGGGCACAGAGGAGCCAGGGTTGTACCACTTTGGGGGAGACAAGGCCTTGGGACTCTGTGTAATCTTGGAACAATGGTGCTGGGAAGCTGGGTGCAAGGTGTTCCATGGGGTTTGAGCACAGGCGGTGGGTGGAACCAGTTGACGCTACCTTAATTGGCAGGCCTGGGGAAGAGACCAGCAGGGACAGTCTCTGGCAGGTGCAGGCTGGCGCCACTGGAAGCAGGTGGTGTGGGTGGGTGCTGGTCAGAACTGTGCAAAAGCAGAGAAAGATGGGGCAATACTTGTAATCAGATGTGAGCGAAGATGGCTGAGTGATAGCCAGTAATCTTTGCATCTCCCAATTCTTGGTACTGCCTGGAGGGAAAGAAGCATCAGTGTGCTGTCCGGCCCTGCCAGTCACTGCCCCCAGCTTCCCTGAGGGGGTATGGCCTTCTCCAGGCCTGGCCTCAGCTAGGTCAGAGTCCACAGGCAGTTGTAGGCTGGTTCTCTCTGGGATGCAGGCTCTCTCACTTATGGCTTGCTAGCCTCTGTTGGTGGCAGAGAGGCCTTGTCTTCTCCGCCTTATGCCTGTATAGGCCAAAGGACAATGGAGCTCTGTGGCCTGTGGGATGGACAGGCCGTGGGCCACCGATAAGAGAGACAGTTGTCAGAGTCATGGGGACCACTGATAAAGCAGACAAGCATCTCCCGGTGGCCGGAAGGTGCAGGGAGGGCCGGCAGGGGCACCCACATGGGTGGACATGCTGAGGCTGCTGGTTCTGGGCAGGACTCATCCAACCTCAGTGGGCATCCAAGCAGCAGCTTTGTGTACCCAGCCTGGAAAGGAAACCTTGCTGGGGTTGTTAACCTCCAAGTGGGTTCCCAGGACTCCCCAGCATTCCAGATCCTCCCTCGGCCCCAGTGCCACCAGCAGGGAGAGGCCCTAACAGCAGTAGTCTTTCCTCTGTGTCCATCCATACTTCCAGTTAAGAACATGGCCAGCGCAAGAGAGCGAGCGCCCTGCGAAGTCGGAGCTGCTGGAGAAGTAGGGCCCTCTGTCACATGTGACGAGCCTGGTGTGGGCCTGGCACATACTCTCACAAACCCTCGTGACATCCTGCAAGATGAGAATCCTCACCCCATCCCCTTTGCTGAGTTCCAGGGAGGTCAGGTGACAGGCCCAGAATCACACTGTCTATCGGGGGTCAAGGGTACTCCTCCCAGGCACCATTGAGTATCCAAGTGGACACTGGGCTTCTTGACAGACGCCTGCCAGCCACCAGGTCTGAGGTAGCGAGGCTGATGGCATAGCTGGGTGACTCGGGCTGTGTTCTAGGTGGGGCTTGCTGGTTGCCATTCCAGTTCAACCCAACATCACAGTTGAGACTCAGAGAGAGGAGAGCCTCGTGGGGCCATCTGGGATGGTGTGGCCTGGGGACTCTGCGCCCAATCTGAAGAGCCCACACCCTTCCCACAGAGTGCTGTCTTGGTGCACTTTGTCACTTGCATACATAAGGTACATCCTTCTTTACACGGGGCAGCAGTTCCTCACGGGGACCTGTTGTGCTTCACACTAGGGCGAAGGAGGGCAGTTCCTCTCACAGGGACCATCCTGCTTCACACTGGGAAGAGCAGCCCCACTGTCCCTGGAAGCTGTCCTGCATTACACTGGGGGAAAGTCCCTCTCATGGCCCCAGCCATGTACCTGCCTTGCTCTTTCCACACTCGTGAGAACCCAGCCTGTGTCTTGCTGGAATATGGAGACTGGACCTTTCTCTGGCTGGGGATGCAGAACTGCCATCCCTGGGTCACCCTGCAGAGGACCTCGCATTACTATGGTAGAAGTGGTGAAGGCGCTCCCAACACTGAACGGTTGTCCCCTCTCAGAGACCCCATATGGGTCTCCCAGCGATACAAGCCCTGCCCTCTCAAAACTGTTCTCCTGCAACCACCATGCCTGACTTCATCCTGCAGGCTCCTGACTTCCACCCGGCTCAGCCTACCATGAATAAAGACCCTCACCTAGCTCCCAGTTTCTTGGCATCCTGGTCTCTCTGAGTGCAATAGGAAGCTCAGGCAATGGGCCCTTCACACAGAACCCCAACAGTCCTGGCATGGGGTCTGTCTGCAGGTAGCCCTTTCCTGTATGCTGGCCCCACTCAGAGAAAGTTCCCTCGGCTCAACCCTCACGAAATTTCAAGTCACAGCCCACCTAGAGAAAATGGCAACCAGGGCTCATGGGAAGGTGGAGAATGGGCCCCTGGGTAGATGGAAAAAGCAACAGAGAGAGACAGGCCTGAAGTTGCCCGGGCTGAACTCCTCTCTGCTTGGCTTCCCTGCCCACAGGCCCGCAGGCTGAATGAGGAGTACTTGGGACGCCCAGGCAGGGAGGCACAGCCATGCTTGGAGTTTTCATATTGCCCTATCTCGCAAGAACAAGCCCGGTACAAATTTAACACCCCATGTCCACAAAGCAAGGCAACACTTTTGATTGCTTATGTCTGCTGTGTGCACATGTGTACATCTGTATAAAACCGTGTACCGAGACCTGAGCAAAGTCTAGAAGGTTCCAAGGACAGACAAACCTGAACCCCATCCTTGCTTCCTGTCACCGTTCCTGACCAGTACTGCTGCCTCGGGGTCACCACAAGACTAGGAATGAGGTCACCTAGCACCTCGCCCGTGGCTGTTCTCATCCATCTCTGGCCCTCTGACCTCTGCACCCCTCTGGACCACTTTCTCAAAATCAGCAGCACCACGAGGCCATCCCCTCTGCCAGCTCCCTTGCAGCCTTGGTCTCTCTCTTCAAACCTTTGGTCTGATGTTGTTGTTCTTGTTGTTGTTGGTGGTGGTTGGTTGGTTGGTTTTGTTTTTAAGGGTTGGGGGCTGGAGAGATGGCTCCTTGACTAAGAGCACTGACTGTTCTTCCAGAGTCCTAGGTTCAATTCCCTGCACCCACATGGGAGCTCACAGCTGCCTATAATTCCAGTTCCCAGAGACCAGACACCTCACCCAAAACACCAATGCACATAAAATAAAAATAATTAAGAAAAAAAAAAGGTTGATAATGTCATGTGTTGGTGAGAAGATAGCGTGACCTGAAGAATACGTGTAGGAAATGATCCACTCCAAAGCAACCAGGACTGCCACTAAAAAGGCTAGAAACAGCAGGTGGGGGGAGGGGAGATTCAGACTACATTGATGTGTTACCCACAAACCTTCCGTGGGCCAGAGGTATGTGTCATCATGGGAGTCCACACTTACAACTACTTAAGTCCCATTCTTGATGGACAGGTTCCATTCAGTTCAGAGTGTGGAAGTCCTGGCTCCTTTCTAGGACTGCCTTGGGCCCTCCATCAGCCCCTGACTCCATCCTGGAGCCCGGGACTTAGGGCTTCATTCCTGTGCCCAGATCTAGCTGGGAAGGAAACAGCCTAGGCCAATGGAGAAGAGAAAGACAGACAGACAGACAGACAGACAGGCAGGCAGACACGGGGGGGGGGGGGGGGGGGGGGGGGGGGGGGGGGGGGGGGGGAGGGAGAAAGAGTGAAAGAAACACTAGAAGAAACAGGCAAACAGAACTGATAGACCCATAAGGCAGGGAGAGGCCAGGCCACACTGATTGTCTGACCGCAATTAAAGCCTGTAATTGATTCCCTCAATGAGGACCATTTCAATGCAGAGAATTAGGGTTTTTTTTCTAAGATGGAAATAAAGATTAATTTGCAATTTCCTTCCTCACTGCACATGTGAGAACAGCCCCTTCTGAGAAGAGCTCAGCCCTACAGGAGGGCGGCAGACCTGGCCTCATGGACAGGGGCCTCCGAGCAGCCTGGAGGCTCCAGGTCTGTCTGTGCTAAACTCACATGGATAGACCCACCTATACCAGCTCCAAGCACTCAGACCAAGGTCTCTGTGGGTCTGAACTGTGGCTTTGGTTCTGAACCAAGGGCTCTAGCCAGTGCTCTTGGGGGAGCAGTCTAGGCTTGGAGAGGAATCAGAATTCCCCACAGCCAAGTCAAGTAAGAAATGGCCACCTGGAATACGTGGAGAGTTCTGCGTTTTCCTCTCTTTCTCCAGGCTCTTCCAGCAGAGCCACCTGGGTCCTGGAAGGGGTGGCAAGTAATACACATGAGAGCTGTCGAGGGGTCCACCAGCCTGACCCCCCACAACCCCTATGGTAGCCCTCTCCCCTAAGAATTCCAGACTCAGCTCCCTGTGTGTATCCCAGAAGCCACAGGCCAGCATCTCCCACCACCCTAGCCCAGACCCTTGAGGTCAGCATGGCCCTTGACCCCTCAGAGTCTCTGCTCCATCCTGGGGGCTCCTGTACCCCATCTTGGCTCCTTATGTTGCTCAAGACTCATCTTGCTCAAGAACGGGTGTGTACAAGGGGTTCCCAACTGTACACACTTTTGAGGTTACCACTTAGGGTCTTGGCTCTCCTGACCGTTTCAGGGTGACTTGTGGGTGACGCAGTGCCCAGGTGGTAAAAGAAAGTAGTTCTCTCACCCCTCTGAAC
This sequence comes from Alexandromys fortis, assembly GCF_014885135.2. Lineage (NCBI taxonomy): Eukaryota > Metazoa > Chordata > Mammalia > Rodentia > Cricetidae > Alexandromys > Alexandromys fortis. The sequence goes on along the minus strand of NW_026068039.1, from coordinate 3,348,686 downwards.
ACTGGCCTATCTCTCCATCACACTGTGGGTGCAGAGTCCTACTGCCCTCCTAAAAGCCTCCCCCGCCCTCCTATAACCCCGCACAGCCAGTCTGGTGGACCTCTGCTTGCCCACCTCCAAGGGCATATTCCCTCCTTCCCGGCCTTCAGCACTGTACTAAAACATCGTAGAAATGAAAAAAAAAAAAAAAGTCAGCACAGCATGGGGACAGGCCAAGAACCGATGCTGGGCCCTAATCTTGCCTCTGCCTGGAGAGCCACCTAGCCCCATGTCCCTGAGCTGCACTGGGCCTCTTCCCTCCCAGGCCAGCACCTCAGGTAACCCTGACTCCCCACACAAGTCCAGTTACAGAGGGCAGGGAGCCAAGTCCCAGCCTCAGGATAGCCATGCAAGAGGCTACAGGAGCAAGTGGTACCTCAGTTTCCCTGAAGAACTCTACCATAGTCAGAGGCGGACTGGAACACTGCAGACTTTCTGTGTTCAGATGGAGAGTCAGCTCCACCGGCCCCTGAGCTACAGAAAGAGCACCTAAGGGGTTAATGTGTGTCAACATGTCTAGCCACATTTCAGACAGAGGTGGACACTGAGGCCTGTCCACCGTGGCCGGAGAGAGGCTGGCTGAGTGTATGGCTCTTTGATTCCTTTACTGATAATTGGACTGGAGTTCCCTGAGCCTTTGCCTGGGCTGGGTCCAACTTGTCCCCCTAACATGTCCCTGTGTGTCCCCTGACTACCGTCAGGGATAGTAAATTGGGTCAGCCCCAGATGGAGTCCCAGCATCCAAAACCTTCCTGTATGTTCAGTCTCATCAGACGTTCTGAGGACAGTGCTATTGGGGGAACCCGTGCTGCCCTCACCCAGGTCAGCAGCCCCTAGTACCCCTGAGACTCAGGGGCTGGATCACCCCCACAGTCACCACGGCTTCCCTGAGGATACAATAAAGCCTGGAGCCAGTGCCTTACCCTCTCTGGGCTTTAGCAACTGAAATGACTAATGGGACCTGCCCAGTGGCTAGACATGTGAGCAGAGGGGGCATACGCCATGCACTTAATATCTGCTCCATGCCTGGTACTGCAAAGCACAGTTGAGCAGAGCTGAAGATGTTTGACAAGGAGGTCTCGCTGGCAAATGGAACAGCCCACTTTGTTAGCTGGTGTCTATCAGCCGATGGACGGTTGACCAAGTGTGACTGGCCCAACCGTTAGAAACCCCCAGAATAATGCCCATACAGCATGGGTGAGCCTTCAAAGTATCAAAGCCTAGAAAACCACAGTGCGAGAAGAGAGAGAGAGAGAGAGAGAGAGAGAGAGAGAACTGTTCAGAACAAGGCGGGGAGATCAGATGGAAGTGGTGCTTGCAGGAGGAATTGGAAGAGGGTACCTGGAGGAGGGGTGAGGCTCCTTCTTCAGGATGACAAAAATGTGTTAAAATTTACTGAGGTGAGGCCAGGCGGTGGTGGCGCACGCCTTTAATCCCAGCACTGGGAGGCAGAGGCAGGCGTATCTCTGTGAGTTCAAGGCCAGCCTGGTCTACAAGAGCTAGTTCCAGGACAGGAACCAAAAGCTACGGAGAAACCCTGTCTCGAAAAAAATTCAAAAAAAAAAAAAAAAAAAAAAAAAGAATTTACTGAGGTGGTGCACACTCAACACATTAGGACCCAGAGACTGGACACTCTGAAAATTTTTAGTATATTTAGTGTGTGTGTGTGTGTGTGTGTGTGTGTGTGTGTGTGTGCCCCATGGGATGGGTATATAGGGGTCTGAGGACAGCTTTTAGGTGTTGAGTCTCTCCTTAAAATGTGGATTCCAGAGATCAAATTCAGATCACCAGACTTGGCAGCAAGCACCTTTACCTACTGAGCCATCTTGTCCGTCCTGAAGAGTATTATGGGAACAGTGTCGCAATAAAACTTTGGGAAAAAGTGAAAACAGGGCTGAAGAGTATCCCCTGGGTTCCTTCCCCAGCACTGAAGAAAATAAATAAAAACCAGGTACGGTGCATACCCGTGATCCCTGTGCTGTGGAGGCTGAGGCAGGTGGATCCCATGCTCAAATCCAGACTGCGCTGTGAGTTTGAAGGCAGCCTGACTTCAGAACAAGACTTTGTTTCAAAAAAAAAAAAAATTAACATAGAACCCAGCAATTCTACTCCTAGGTATATATGCCCAAGAGAACTAAAAATATGTCCACATACAAACCCACATGTGGAAGTCATGGCAGTACTCAGAGTCTCCTGGAAACCAGCCATATGTCCACCAATGGGCAGATGGATATATGAAATATAATCTGCCCTACAGTGGAATATTATTTAACCATAAAAATGGGGCGTGGAGAAATGTCTCAGCGAGTAAAGTGTCATCTGTGAGGCCATGAGTGTCCAGGTAGACAGACAGGAGAGCAGTGTGTACCTATACTGCCAGCACTGGGCAGGCAGAGTCGAGAGAGGAGGAGGATCCCTGGGGGCTTGTTGGCCATCCAGTCCAGTGAAATAAGTGAGCCCCAGTTTCAATAAGAGACCCTGTCTCAAAAAATATAAAAATACAGTGGAGAACAATCAAATAAATAAACACAGCACCAATTCACACTACAGCTCAGATGAGCTCGGAGAACGCTGTGAAAGAAGACAGACTCAGAAGCCCCCAGGCTGTGCAGTTCGACCCCTAGAACTGCCCAGACCTGGCTGACCTGGGGTGAGTTGGTGGAACTCAGGCTGGCAGTGGCTGCAGGTGGAAGGCAGGCGGGACACCTCAGCTCAGCCCAAGCTCAGTCTGCGCCAGGGTGAGGTGGGGGTGGGGCGAGGGCTACACCCACAGTGCTGTACCCTCCCACATCACTGCTCCCAGGCAGGAGGCCTGGGGCATCTACGGTGGAATGCTGGGCTCGCTCTAAGGTTGTTTCATAATCATCTAAATGTGCGTCGTTCTTACTGAGAAAATGGCACAAATGAACAAGTGAACAAAAATGCATAGGGGCCTCCCCTCCAACACTGGCCTTCAGTTCTTCTGCCTGCGATGTCGGTGCCCACAGCCAGCTGCAGCGAAGCCCCCGAGCTGCCCTGATGTTGGGGTCACCCCTGTGCCTACCTCCCTTCCCCACCATGGCTATAGAAATTGTTCTGTCAGTCTTGGGTGGACGAAAGAAGCCACCCAAACCTGACCTCGAGCGTGTGATCCTCACGGCACCTCCAGGCAGGGCAGAGCCACTCAGAGACTCGGGTTCCTGATTTAGGAAGAGCAGAGGGTTCCTGACAAGAAGGACAGAGCCAGGGTTTGGAGCCAGTAGGCTCAGAGAAGCGCACTGAACTTGCCGGCTCCCTCCCTTGTTCCCTTGTGGTCCTCTTTGTGTTCCTGTGCTGGTCACTGGTCCTCTTTGAGCATTTGCTGGCACAAGACACCTCTGTTAGGCAAGAGCTAGTGAGATGAGGCTCCAGAAATGTCTGAGCACGCTGGTGACTGCAAGTCACAGCTAGTGCTGGATTCTGTGGAGCAGGGCCAGCTGACGAGGAATGAGTGCCTGCCGCTGCCCTGCCGCCTGGCTCCGACAGAGGGCAGGCACGGCCCAGCCTCCAGATTGTTAAGTGGAACTGGGAGGAGAGCTGAGCACGGGGCTGAGGGCCCAGCGAAGTCTCTGAGCAAGTGCTTTGGGTAAAGACCCAGAGAGGCGAGCCAGTTCAAGAGCGGAAGAATAGGAAGGACTCAAGGAACCCATCTCCTCTCAGCAGTCCAGGACCTGCTAGGTCTCTGTGTGATCACAAATGCTAGGGTCCAGTATAGACTGATGTCAAGCCTAATAGAAAGGGAGTATGTACAAATGCAAGAGTGAGTGTGTGTGTGTGTGTGTATGTGTGTGTGTGTGTCCCTGGCTGCAAATGTTTTAAATATATGGGCTCAGTGACATGAAAACCCACTTTCTGGTTGTTTTAAATGTGGTTATTTACATTTTTTTTAAAATCATACCCTGCCTGGTTCCTGGGCCTGAGCGATCCATCTCTGAGATAACTTTCAGCCCCATGGAATCGTCCCACCAAGGCCAGCGGTTCAGAAGCAGAGGTGTGGCCCACCCATACCAGGTGAGCAGCTCAAGGGCACAGGTAACAAGGGAGCTGGAGCGTGTCAGGAGGAGCCCTGAGTTCACATGCAGCCGATGATGATGATGATGCAAATGCCATTCGTGTGTGCCTGCTCTGGTGGTCACAGCACAGGCCCACCCCTCTGTCCCACGCCCTTGCACACACCCCTACTGACACCCCAGCTCGCATCTCTGCAATGCTCCTCTATGAGCCCCTCTACGCACCCCTGCATGTGCCTGTGTATATATCTAAGCTCATCCCTGCCCATGCCCCTGTTGCACCCCTGCAAGCGTGCTAGCCTGCAAAGTGCAGGTAGATGGCCACTGTCCGCCAATGTCCACAGGACCATGCAGAGGATTTGGGGAAGTTTTGAATGCTGGTCAGCTGACTGGCCCAATGACCACCTGGGGCTTTCCAAGTCCCCTAAGACTTGACAATTAGGGCTGTGCTGAGGTTCCATCTACCGGGAGCAAGAGCTGAGGTGTGTAACCTGCAAGAGCCCTGTCCCTCATTGTGTAGCCTGCCACCAGCTACCCTGTGGGGCCGGCCTCACCCCCGGCGCCCAGCATTTGCGTAGGGCTCCCCAGGCCCATGATCGCCTTACATGAGGCCGATGATAATCTCTGTTGAAATAATATTTAACACATGCTGCACTTTTAATTAACTATCTGAATAATCTCAAATTAATACCAGAGCTTTAAAATAAGTTTTCATTTTCACATTTGGTAACATAATAGCAGCCCGGCTGGCCCATTTCCCCCTCCTTTGATTTAATTAAAAGCCCTTTTGTGTGTCTCTTGTCACTTCAGAAAGGGACAAAGACCCCCCCACCCCCACCCCACATGGGCAGCCTGGCTCCAGGCTCCAGGTCCAGGTCTGAGGCTCTGGACAGTCTGGTTGCAAGAGACACTTAGGTGACATCTTTACAGAGGCCCAGGCCCAGCCCTGGAGTGCCACCGAGTGGGCCAGCATGCCCAACACAGCACACACATTTGCTAGGGGTCCCGAGGCATGGGGAAAGAATGAGGCCCATTCTGTACCCACAGCATAGCCATGAAGGCTAGGGTCAGTCATTGCCCTGTGTCCACAGTATGCCCAGCGAGGCACACAAACAGGCTGAAGAACTCCTAGCAATACCCTTTCAAAGATGTCACAAGCACATGAACATACATTCACACACACACACACACACACACACACACACACACATGCTAGCATGTGCTGGAGCCCTCCTGGCTTGGTAGAATACTGTGTTTGTGGTCCAGGTCTGGGAGCACCATTGGGCTCTGGGAGACGAATATAGGCACATTTAGGAGGATTTCTATAGCCTGCGTTTCTGTCTCTGCCCTTCCATTTCTACCTCTGCCTCGCTCATATTCTCTCTCTCTCTCTCTCTCTCTCTCTCTCTCTCTCTCTCTCTCTGTCTCGCCTGGCGCCCATTTCACAGATCCACCCCAGGCTCTGCTGTTCTGTAGATGACCAGGGCACAAATCACCTAGCTGCCCATGTTTAGGTCACTTATTCAGTCAACAACCGCTAAGGGTCCAAACCTGTTTGATAAACATCTTAAGCCTGTGACCCAGGCTGGTGACTGTGAGAGGCTCTTTGCCTCTGCCACACAGCCATTCCAGTGGGTACCAGTGTGGGGTTCCATGACGGAGACTGGCCAGCAGGGGACATACAGCAAGGGAATTAGATGGCATCTGTAAGGGGGTTAGGAAAAGTCTCCCAGGACCCTGATGACTGAAGCAGCCACCCTGGGATCCAGTTCTTTCCTGGTTCAGAATGGCCAGCAGTAGCCGTCTGCCACAGCATCGAGCTCCCCCTCACCACCCTGGCTGGGGAACACCAGCTGGGCTATACCCGAAAAGTCATACGTACAACCGCACTGTCTCCGTCTTACACAGTGACTGACAAGCGGTAGCAGAGCTACTGCCAGGCTCCAGTCACCGTGTTGACCAGATGCTTACAGCCACACGTGGTCACTCAGTCACGGACACGCACACAGTCACATTCAGAGACACACCCAGTCATCAGCCACAGGCTTTCACACAGGTGAACACATGGCCATAGGCGCACACACAGTCACGTGACCACTCAGTCACAGACACGCACACAGTCACATACACAGTCACATGGCAATTCAACCATGAGCACTCACACAGGTAGACACTCCAGAGCCACAGGCAATCACACAGGAACACACACGGCTGCACACTATCATCAACCACAGGCACTCACTTGGGTACACATACATGGGCACACATGATCACATGATCACATGAGGTCACATGGGCTCCCAGGTCATGGTCCTGGGTGCAGACAAGCAGACAGCAGGCCTCCCACAGTGGAGGGGACCTGCATGAGTTCCCACTGCTGTCCTTCCAGCTGGTCAGGTGACCCACGTGGTGTCAGGATCTGTCCTCAGCACCTGGTGGCGGGGCATGAGCCCTGGGGGTCTACAGGTCCCAGGTCATGACGACCCCACCAGAGAGGGAAACAGACATAGAGATGACTTCACACAGCCGCACAGCAAGAAACCCACAACAATGGGCTGTGGTGGCGCACGCCTTTAATCCCAGCACTCAGGAGGCAGAGGCAGGCGGATCTCTGGGAGTTTGAGGCCAATCTGGTCTACGAGAGCTAGTTCCTGGACAACCAGGGCTACACAGGGAATTTCTGTCTCAAAAAAAAAAAAAAGAACGCGAGAAAGAGAGAGAGACACAGAGAGAGAGAGAGAGAGACAGAGAGAGAGAGAGAGAGAGAGAGAGAGAGAGAGAGAGAGAGAGAGACAGCATTGTAGCCCTTCACTCATGCTGTACACGACTGCAGCAGGTCATCTCGTTCCCCTGGTGCTGGTCCCCTACTGGCCAGCCTCCTTGTCGAGCCCCACACTGGTACTCAGTATAGGTGGGGAGGACCCTCTCCTGGTCACCAGCCTGGGCCACAGGCTTACCATGTTTACCAAACATGTTTGGCCCCTCAACATTTGTTGACTGAATAAATAAACAAAAACATGGATAACTAGAGGAGTGTCTGTTCCCAAAGCTGGCCAGCCTGGCCTGAAGATTCACCCCAAGAGCCGGGAGCTCCAAGTCTGGACTGCAGAGGGCCCTTACTTGATTTTGCCAACCCTAAGGACTTGGCCCCAGGTCTGTGTTGAGGAGGTACAGACATTGGAGAGTCAGGGGGCTCGCAAAGGGTCTAATGGTTGTCACAGGTAGGGATGGGGTAGGAGGACCGGAAGCCATGCAGGGAACTAGACTGTGTTCTGGCTCCCTGATTCCATCACTCAAGACGTGTGCACCTGGCAGAACACAGGTGCTGTCCCAGACAGATGCTGGGGTAAACACCTGGCTTCCACTCTCCTGGAACAGGCTCTCCCAAGACTCAGTGTCCCGGCAGCAGACAGCCTTGCCATAGGTTCTGAACACACTGATCGTAGCCGCGGGTAAGGGGCTTCTGAGAAGTCTGCATTTAGCTGAGCCCTGAGTAATAAGGCAGCCGAGCCGAGGATTGCCTGCTGCTGGAAAAGGACCCCAGGCAAAGAAGAACCAGGCAACCAGGCGAAGGCTCAGAGGAGCCAAAGTTCATGCAGGGAGGCTGAGTGGCCTGGAACCTGCTGAGCTGGTCAGGAGAGCTGCAGCGGGAGGAGACAGTGGTTGCCAGGGCTCACATAGCTTAGTGATGCTCTGATTTTACAAGAGAATTTGGAAATCTGGAATCGTACACAAAACTTCCTGGTTGTTGTTTTGTTTTTTAAATTTTTTTTTAATTATGTGGTGTGCGCGCGCGCGCGTGTGTGTGTGTGTGTGTGTGTGTGTGTGTGTGTGTGTGTGTACGTGTGAGTGCAGTTTCCTTCGGAGTCCAGAGGCTTCAGATCCCCTGGAGCTGGGGTTACAGGTGGTTGTGAGCCACCTACATGGTTGCTGAGAACCAAACCTGGGTCCTCTGGAAACAGCATGGCTTTTGACCTCACCAAAATGAAAGCATTTAGGAGGATGGCAGTCATTTTGACTGATGACCTCAACAAGATGGAATCAACCATATGACATACTTTTTGGTGATTTTTTTTTCTCCTTTTGAGACAGGGTTGCTCTTCCTTAACTGCTAAGCCGTCTTTCCAGTCCGGCTCCTCAATTTTTAAACAGCTGTATTTTTGTTTTGTTTGTTTGTTTGTTTGAGGCTCCGGGCCTTCAGTTTCTGATCAGCTGCTTCCACCTCTGGAGTGCTGAGATTACAGGGGGCGGCCACACTCAATCCTATAGTCCTCATCGCCTAGCTGTGCCTCTGGGGCTAGTTTCTTGTTCCGTCTTCACCTGAGTTGTCAAATGGAGAAAATGGTGCTAACATTATGGGCTGGGTGGACAGGAAGTGATTAAACGTACTCATGTTTCCCCTGAGGGTTAAGATATCTTTAAGGTACCTGGTTCCATGGAGGTTTGGGGAGTCACAGCCAACGAAAGGTAAGGGCATCTAACAGGACATGGAGAGAGAGAAGCAAGCAACAGGGTTTACTCAGCTGTCCTCAAGGAAACACCTAGAAGCCAGCAATACCAAAGCGAACAGGTAGTTCCTAGGAGACTTGACATAAAAATGACAGCCTCGCCATGGAGGTGACATTTAGCTGAATCCAGGAGGCACTGAGGAGGTATGGATGGCCCCAGGTGCCCCAGGTGGCACAGTGGAGCCGGTTTGAGAAAGTTAACAGCTGTGCAAAGTCCCTTGTGGCTAAGGGTAACATTGCGGCTGCATAGAGCCCAGGGGGGGAGAAGTGAGGAGTGGGCTAGGGTGGAGGTCCTCTGGACTCTGGCCCTTCCTCCCAGTCAGATGGGACTGGAGGAGAAGCATGCCTGGGGCTGATTCCAGAAGATCTGCTTGCTACCAGAGAAGAGGCAGCAGGAAGTCAGGAAGGAGGCTTTTGCAGGCGTGGGGGTAGGAGTGGAGGGGGGTGCTGCAGCTAGGCGTGGGCCAAGCTGCCTGGGTTCTGGGGTTTGAGTGTCCAGCTAGCTTAGGGGACAGATGGCGGGCAGTCAAGGACTGGAGTCTGGCCTGGGTGCATAGGAGGGCTGGTTTTAGGATGGAGCAGGCTTCAAGCTCGGGCCCAAGTCGGGGGACATGGTCTCGTGCCTCGGACCAACCCCACCTGGACCTGGGCAAGCCAATAGAAACCAGTACAGGTAGGTGAGCCGAATTTTCCAGCAGGGTGACACCCTGTGACAAGAACTGTAGTGTAGGTGTTCTTAGCCTTCGCTGAGCTTTCTGAGGGCCAAGCATAAGGAGAGGAGCCTGGAGGTCTCCAGCCCAACTTCCCAGTGGCCTGAAGGGTCTGGGACACTGGGAACTGTGGCTGGGCTACACAAAGTGCTGGGCCTCCTCTCCCCTCCCCCTCACCACCTGCAGGTCAGTCAGACCCAGGCCTTTGTCCCACCACCCAGCCCCACGCTCCGCATGGTGCCCCCGGAGCAAACACAGCTGAGTGCTGGGCTCGCGTGCCGCTCCCGCCCCCCAAATCTCCGGGGCTGCAGGGCGGAGGCTTAGCCGGCAGCTGCCTGGCTGACTAGGCTGGACTCACCAAGGCCCCTCAGTGCCTTTCCGCTGTGTGCCTTTGTCATGCAGATGGCCCGCTGGCTGCTGCCTAGGGGCTGCTCACTTGGGCGACTTCCACTCACAGCTGACCTGGGAGTGGGGGCTTCAGGCTGTAGGGCAGAGTGGTATTGAGGGACTCCATGCCTGTTGCCGGTAATAGCCAAATCACCGGGCATCTCAGCACCGGCTTCTTGCTGCACCATGCCTAGAGGAGCACAGGTCCAAGGCTTTCCGCAGAGGCCATAGGCACCCCTGGAGAATAACCCTGAATCCCCACCCACAGGCACAGCTCAGACCTCAGACTTCTTATGGTGGACCACTGGGATCCAATCCCTCCCCAGTCTAGCCTGCACCTTCCCAGAGTGCTTTGAGGACAGGACGGAATACAGGAATCCGGGCATGGGGAGGGCTTTTGGGTTCTGTCCTCCACAGCCTGTCAGTCTCGAGGGCTGCTGGGTGTCTGAGATGAAGTGTCAGTGAACATGGCACCCAGGCTAGAAGGCTCTGCATCCTGCCCCAGCTCTGGGGATCTCACTGGCGCTAGGCTGTCCCATGTCCGTCTGTTGCAGCCCCCCCCCCCCCACCGCAACCACCCCGGAGCAGTCTCAAAAATAGGCTGTCCAGTGGCTGGCGGTCCTTCCTGTAGGCATCAGGTCTGAGCTTTTCTGTCAGGAGGGTGGTCCTGCCATGTCACCTGTTGGGATTCTTCTCCTGGACATTTTCCCTGCTGGAATGGCCACCTGGACTGTTCCTCTTCTTCCTCACCCCCACGCAGATAATGGATGGCAGAGCTTCAAGCCAGGCATGCAGAACAGCACCCAGACCCAGCATGCTAGGCTAACCTGATGAGGACTCAGGAGGGACAAAGGGGGAACACCCAGGTTGCTCAGTATGCCGCAGTAGTTTCAACTGGTAACTGTCCTTTAAAAGGAACACACTGGGGCTGGAGAGATGCCTGAGCTGTTAAGAACATTTGCTGCTCTTTCAGAGGACCCAAGTTCAAATCCCAAGGCCTACACCTTGTACCTCACAACTGCCCGCAACTGACACATAGATAATTAATAAAGTAGACTTTCAAACAAAACAGAATTAAGACCAGAATGCATAGGAGTGGGCAAAGAGGCTTCAAAGCCAAGCACGTTTACCATGGGAACGTAGATGCCCAGATGGGAGGGAGTCTAATGCCCTTCCTAGTCCAAGCTGTATGGCTCTGGACCACTGGCCCCAACCCTTTCGAACACAGTTTTCTCATATGTTTAAGGAGTACGGATGAATGAATCACACCAGGGCCAACTAAGGACAGCATGAGGCTTCCCAGGTGGAATGCACACCTTCTGGTGGCTCCTGGGCTCCTCAGAGACCTCCTCCTCCTCCTCCTCCTCCTCCTCCTCCTCCTCCTCCTCCTCCTCC
>NW_026068039.1:3285036-3337524 GCF_014885135.2 Alexandromys fortis | reverse complement strand
CCCCTTCCCCCTCCTCCTCCTCCCAGGCTCTTTGCTTTTGCTGGTCCTAGCTGTGGCCAGCTGAATCAAGCTGTCCTTCTGACTGGGGTGAGCAGTGGGTGGCATGGGGCATTGTCGCTCGGGCTCACCAAGACTCAACCATGCTCTGCCTAGGAGAGGGGGTAAGGCTCCCTATCTCCACCAGGGCCTGCAGCTCAGCATTGTGGGGAAGGGGTGGGGGCTGTCTCTCAACCCAGGAGGGGCCTCACCTCAGCCAGATCTGGTTTCTAGTAGGACTGGTTTGTCCAGGTAGCCCTCGATGGACAGGGGAGATAAGGCCTATGCAGATTGACCAGGCCAGCTAGAGATGCGAGGCAAAGACGGGGCAAGGCATGGGTCTGAAGCAGAGTTGACTCATACCTTATTCCAGCCACCATCCTCAGCTTTGGGGGCTCCCTTTCCAAGTCACTCTTCCTCCCTGCAGGGAGAAGGATTGCACGGAGGTGAGCCTGGGGAGAGCCATGCCTGAGCGGAGGGTTACTGTGAGGAGGGCTCCAGAGCCGAGGACAGAGGCTGTGAAAGGGAAAGGGTGAGGGTGTTGAAGAGTTCACATTCCCACAGGCACCGCCTAGGCTGCCTTGCTGTGTGGATGTTGACAGTCGTGAAGGTGAAGGCCGATAGCCTCTCCCTCATCAATAGGGTATGCTCTGCCCACCTACTCCTGCCAGGCTCAGGAGGTGGGGTCTCTCCTATAAGGGCCCTGGCCCATCACCCTAATAGGTTCTGTGGTCTGCCTGGATAACTACCAAACTGATGGACAACTAGCAGCTGCCAGCTGTGGGGTACAGCAGAGGTCTGCTCACCCCACCATGCCACGCGCTCAGTGCTCACCGGAGTCCTGGCCCTTCCCTAAGCTCCCTGTGTGTTTTCTCTGGCCCTTGACCTTGGATCTGTCCCTGACAAGGGCTGGGGAAAGGGACTGCTTCATCCATCAGGTGACTGTTGTGCCTCCTCTGGACACTACTCTTTCAGGACAAGCAGCAGAACTTAAGGGGGAGACTCACTTGCTGGAAATTTCTTTGGGAAGTAACCCCAGGGAAAGAACTGAGCAAGAGGGGCAGAGCAGGCAGGAGGAGGTGACACAAACCACACACGGACAAGAGGAGGGCAAAACAGGCAGAGGCTCTGCCCCCACGGGCAGCTGCTTCCCTTGGGCGCCTAGGGTACAAACAGCCCTTGAAGGTGGTCTTTGCAGTATGCCTGTGGAGAGGAGGGTGGAAAGCCATCTAGACTGCCCTGAGCTTTAGGGCAGAGCTGGTCACATGGGCCCCATGGCCCACGACTGGAGGCAGTACATGGAGAGTGCTTGGCATGGGACAGAGAAGTCAACGCAGCCCTTGATGTAATAATAGAAAGTGTGGGTACAGTGAGGCCAGGGCACAGGCGAGCTCGACGAGGGGCAGCAGCCCCAGGTGTTTAGTCACAGCTGGCAGAGGAACATCACGTGTGCCATGCAGAACAGACCAGGAAGGAAGCAAAGGGGTGGGCAAATGGAGGGCTCAGAGTGACAAGAGGGTTCACTGTGGTTCTTTGGAAGGACCAGTGACAAAGAACCCATCCAAAGATGGCCCCTGGGAAGATTCTCAGGAATCTGGGCTGTGGCCACCCTAGATGTCTCTCTCCTGGCCTGGAGCAGGTGACACTTGGAACAGGGCTGGGGTGTGTGTGTGACTGGAGTGAAGGGCCTGGCTGGAGCTCTGGGTTTGTGACTTGCACTTGAGAGCTCCTCCACGTGAGTGACCTGGGATATCCTAGGAATTACCCAACCTAGGAGGGCATGACCAGGCCAACACAGCCCCAGATGTCAGAGCAACCAACCCAGCTCATCCCCAGCCAACTCCACCACAGGCTGAGGCTGAGCCCAGGCGTCCAGAGCCCAGCCTTGACCCTGGATTGTTTCTGATGTGACAAAAAGTGGCCTGAGCCACAGACCTCCTTTTAAGCTGTGGCCATCCCCCACTTGCCCACTCTCTCTTGGTCTCCAAGTAGCTCCTGTGGGTGGTCAGCCAATCAGAGGGCAGGGATTCACGGGGCCAAGCCCCAGCAGCCCCACCTTTCCCAGTCAAGATGCCCACTTGTCACTAAGTGTGGAGCCTGAGGGCTCTGTGGGTTCTGGACGTTGTCCTCCTGCCCCACAATGACAGTAGCCCTGTCCCACGTGCTATAGCTGCACCCTTGACGGCATGATGTCACCAACGGAGTGGACAGTATGGCCTTCTTGCCCACAAGGACTCATCTTTCTCAGTGGCACGCGAAGCTCTCTGAGCCGTGCCTTCAGGTGGTCGGGGAGACCACCTTCTGTCTGTAACCCGGGTGATCCCGCTCTCCGAGAGGCAGCGGGCAGATGGCCCTGAGCAGAAGCGGGGGGGGGGGGGATTTGTTGTTCATTCACAATTAGCAGTGGGATAAAACAACTTTGCACAGGCTGCCACACACGAGCCGAGTGAAACAAGCTTGGATTCCGTTAGCTGAGAGTTAACTGGCCTAGCAAGGATTATGGCTCTGGGAAGTGGAGATGCAAAAACTCCTGGGGGGCTTCAAGGTGCCAACCAAGAGTGGGTCTAAGGGTTAGCGGTGGGTCTTCTGTGCTGTGGGTCTCATCCGAGGCAGCAGTCCAGACCTACAGATGAGCCACCATGCATTAAGCCTAGATTTCTCAACAAATACAGGACAGCAGCAATGAGCACCCTACCCACTCCTGTGTCCTTACTCTCAGCATGGCCTTGATCCACTGGAAGAAGACACATTCGTGTATAGCGCATAATGAACAAAGTTGCCACTAGGAAGCAAGGGCATATAAGAAACTAACCCGCCTGGGTCAGGGCCAGGATCCTGGGACAAAGGATATTTTTAGCTGCATCCCAATAAGGCAAGCAAATTAAGGCAAAATAAGAACATTAATGTGGTGTATGGTCACACATGCTCTTAATTCCAGCACTTGGGAGTAGAGGCAGACAGATCCCTAAATTTGAGGCCAGCCTGTGATGTGGGATTCCCCTCTGTATGCTGCAAATACCACTAGTTAATAAAGAAACTGTCTTAGGCCTGTGCAGGGCAGAATATAGGTAGGTGGGGAAAACTAAATTGAGTGCTGGGAGAAAGAAGGTGGAGTTTAGAGAAGCCATGTAGCCCCATCAGAGACAGACGCTGGAACTTTACCCAGTAAAGTTTACACAGCCACTTGGTGATACACAGATTATTAGAAATGGGTTAAATTAAGATGTAAGAGTTAGCCAATAAGAAACTAGAGCTAATGGGCCAAGCAATAATTTAATTAATACAGTTTCTGTGTGGTTATTTCAGGCTGAGCAGCTGGTAACAAGCAAGCAGCCTCCTACAACAAATGGTGCCAATGTGGACAGCTAAATCATTTAAAACCTGAGAGAGTTAGAAAGTAATTCTAGATACAGAAAGAACAGAGTTAAGCATGGTTTCTTGGTAGTATTTTTCTTAGGTGGGCTCTTTTGCTAGAGGTAAGTGAGCCTCATTTAAGAGAGGCTTCCTGACTCAGCATTAGCTGCAAAAACCTTGCAGCTCTTTTAAGAAGCCCTACCACCAAACACTTCAATGGTGTTGATGAAAAGCCAGTAGCATGCTTCTTGGTGGCGGGGACCTTGAAACTCCATAGAATTCTGGCAATAAACATGGCTCTGGCCAGTACCTCTGCCATGAGGCTAGACTCTCAGAAAGCTAAGGAATGGGGTGGATCCAGCCATCAAAGCTATGGCTTTAAATCTAGCCATATGGCTTAGCAATTTAGACTCATGTGGTCAGAAAAAGAGATATATACAGTAAAGATAGATTCAGATGGAGAAAACCTCTAAATGGTTTGCAGTGTGTTTAAAAATATGTGTAGGCTTGGGAAAGAAAAGAAAAAGGATAAATTCCTTAAAACAAAATAGAAGGAAAGAGCATAGGTGGGTGTGGTGGCACATACCTTTAATCCCAACACTTGAGAGGCAGGTGGATCTCTGAGTTCAAGGACAACCTGGTCTACAGAGTGAGTGCCAGAACAGCCAAAGATACACAGAGAAACCTAGTCTCAAAAAAAAAAAAAAGTTAAAAAGAAAAAATAGTCTAAAATAAAGCCACATAAAGATGGAAAATATAAAGGGAGTCTGGATACTGTATATTATTGTGTTGTCTTTGAATTGTTTGATGGCTGAGGAAGGAGCATCAGCTACTTAAAGATATTTTATTATAAATGTTGCTGGATTAATCTAAGATAGGTATTTTGAAAATGCCTTGACTTCAAACTTGAAGTCAAAAACGCATGTTACTTTGGAGAAGAGGTTTTGTTTTTGTTTCCATAGGAAATGAGAGACTGTGGACTCATTCCGAGTTAAAAAAAAAATCAGGTCTGATCAAGGAAGACCCCTTGAGAAATCTCCATTAGGAGCAGATGACCCAGATGTCTAAGTTCTACATTCAGAACAGCTTCAAGACTTCTGGCTGAGATGATCAAGCCTCACAGAATATTCCAGCCAGGACTTGACCATAATTGTAAATTTTTTAGGTCCTCATAAGATTATCAGCACCCCCAATCAGAGGAAGTAGACTGGAAAACTATGCCCACATTCCAAAAAATGGATTATGGATATTTATCTTTGTTTAGAATGTTGGTTACAAGTTGTTATGGACAATGGTCAGGACAAAAAGCTAAACAAAGGAGATTAGATTCAGAGTTCTTGTTTGCTCTATTTTTTTTTTAAAAAAAAAGGGGGGGAGGGAGTGCTGTGGGACAATGGTCTTTTATCCTGTCACTTTATTATTTTTAATAAAATGCTGGCTTACCAGTAGCCAGGCAGGAAATATAAGTCGGGGTGATCAGGCAAGAAGTAGAGGTGGGGGTGATGAGAACAGGAGAATTCTGGGAAGAGGAAAGAGTCAGTCTGCAATTGTCACCCAGACGCAGAGGAAGCAGATGAGAATCCCCCTCTGACAAAGGTACCAAGCCACATAGCTAACACAGACAAGAATAATGGGCTAATGTAAAATGTAAGAATTAGTTAATAAAAAGCCTGAGCTAATAATAGGCCAACGAGTTTAGGATTAATGTAGACCTCTGTGTGTTTCTGGGACTGAATGGCTACGGGACTGGGCAGGACAGATACCACTGTCAACAAGCTTGGTCTACATAGTGAATTCCAGGACAGCTAGGGAGATGTATAGATACCCTGTCTCAAAAACAAAAACAAAATATTATTGGTAGGAAGAACAATATTGCAAGGGCCCTGTGACAAGCAGGTGAAGCCATGAGAGACTCCATTAGGTTTTCTACACAAGGCCCAGGTGAGAGACAGGAACCAAGCGCCAGGGGTTTTGTCTTCCACTCCCATAAATGCAGGGTAAGGAGTTTGAATTTTTCTTTTCTGGGCTCTGTGGAAAGCAATTGGAAAGTTTTAAGTAGGGCAAGAACCTAGTCTAACTCACATTTGGCCATGGAGGCCAGAAACAAAGCAAAAACAGAAAGATGCACTAGGAGGTATTTGTGTAACACAGATGAGAGGCAATGGCTGCCTGAACCCCAAAGCCAGGCTCAGGCAGAGCACTTCCTAAACTTCATAGACTAAGTCCCAGCCCAGTTTCTCTAGCTAACCCTGAGTTCTTGGATACCTAGCTGCAAGAGAGTCTGGCAAATGTGACCTTGTTTGGGAGACCTTGTGCTGTGAAAGAACCTAGAACTCTGCTTCTGAGGAAGAGAGGCACAGCATGAAGCAGCTCTACCACAGTGACTAAGTTGGTCCCCTCAATGATGTGCAGTGCACACACATGGTGCACATACATGTAGATAAAACATACACATAAAATAAATACTTCTAAAATTATTCTATTATAGGTATGAATGTGTGTGTACGTGTGTGTGTGCGTGCACACATATGCACACATGTCACACATGCCTGGAGATCAGAAGACAAGTTGCAGAAATTGGGTGTCTCCTCCCACTTGTATAGGTCCTGGAGATCAAACTCATGGTGTTGGGCTTGGTGGCAGAAGGCCTTGCCCACTGGACCATGTCAGCAGTCACTGCTGTCTTCTTGTGGCCATAGTTACACACACTATGGTTGTCTGGTTCTGAAATCCCCTGGAAAGTCAGTGGCTTACAGCAGTGATAGAGCGTATGTGGCTGACTCGGTTTCTTGGGTCAGGAATCCAGGAACATCGTGGCTGGTTGCTGACACAGGGTGTCCCATGAGGTTTCCATTAGCTTCCTGTTGCTGTAACATAATGCCTGAGACAATGAAGCTTAAAAAGAAGGATGGTTTATTACCTCAGAGTTTCAGAGGTTTTGCACTATGGTTCCTGGGCCCTGGGCTCTGAGCCTGTAGAAGGCAGAACATAAAAATGCAAGCTAAAGGCAGAGAAGGCTGCTCCACTCATGACAGGAACCAGAGAACGAGAAGACCAGGAAACCAGCGTTCCTACTTGAGACACCCACAGTGAACGGAAAGCACCTCCTCTTCATAAAAGTCCCTCTCCCTCCCAGTAGCACTGGGCCCTTCTGGAACATTCCAGAACCAACTAGAGCAAGGTTGCTTCCAAGATGCCAACTGCCATTTTTTGAGCTGGGCTTGGGGCTGGGCCTGTCTGAGATGGCGTGCTCACCCCTGGCCCATGGAAGCAGGCTGCTGAAGGTGGCCCCACCTCTTGGACCTCCCCTGGTCTCCCGACAGAGTCTGAACGCCACCATACCTTCTGACCCAGTCTCCAAAGTTAAGCTCTGCTATTTCCAAAAGACCCTGGAGATGAAAGGCCTCAGACTCAGACCCTCTGAGTGGAGCTCACACAGGGACATCATGAATATAGCGATCACTGGAGGGAACCTCCCTCTCTTTCCTGTTGACCCTAGACCAATGGAGGCCAGCAGGAGAAGCCGTGCCTTGGGCAGATCAACCTAAGTGGCTTCATCAACACTCACCAGCCTGCGTCTCCATGTCACCCAGGGCCCTGTTACGCTTCTCACTTGCCTGGCCTTCTGTCTTCCGCAGACACTTGGAAACTCCCCCCGAGCCCCAGGCTTGTCCTCAACAAATGAACCCATCTCCAACTTTCCAGGAAAAAAAAAGTAGACGCTACAGAACTCATCTTCCTGTACCAAGCACCGTGTGTGTGTGTGTGTGTGTGTGTGTGTGTGTGTCTGTGTGTCTGTGTCTGTGTCTGTGTCTGTGTGTCTGTGTCTGTGTGTCTGTTATCCATGTGTGTTTGTTCCTCCCTGCAGCTTCAGTACAAGAAGGAAATGTGATCCAAGTCTCCAGTGCTTGGCCCTCCCATCTTCCCCAGGATTTATCACCATCCCTTCTCCCCTGCCTATGCCCCTCCCTCATGCACGCTCCTTTCACCTGAAGCTCTCCAGCCTGCTGCTCTCTGGCTGCCCTCCCTCTCCTCGTGGTGGAGAGTTCAAATCTTCCTCTACTGCAGTGTGTCTGTAAATCTCACATCACTCTAGGAGCAGGCCAGAGGTCACACTCCCTCAAGAGGAACTAGGAGTGGATCCCGTGTTGTGCCAGGAGCCTGCACTCCTGGGTGGGAGATGCCCACTTGTGTCAGAGAAAGGCAGTGTGGATATCAGATGCCAGCTGTCCCGATGTCTCCAAAGGGGCCTAGGGCTCTCCACCAGACAATGCTGGACTCAGCAGGGACAGCCCCATTGTGCAACCAGTAGTAAATAAAAGCCAAGACTGGCCAGCAAGCTTGCATTGCCTATGGGTTGTTTCACAAAGCAGTTGACAGCAGCCGAGGATGCCCTTTCTAGCAGAATTCCAGATCCTGACATAAGAAGGACAGATGTCACTACTGTGTGAGCCCCTGACTATAAAACTGGGCACAGTTAGCAATGACTGCCAAGGTCATGATGGGTGGGCCACACTGCGAGCCCTTGAAGCCAGTACTCAGCCTTAAATTTATCAAAAGAGGTGATATCAGGTGACCCTGCAAAGACGCTGCAGTAGACACACACCACCCTCTGGAGAGCTTTTTGCTCTCAGGTCCCAGCACACCTCTGATGGGGCTGATGCCTACCTGCTGGAGGTACTGACGTGGCAGAACAGATAGATGGTTCCCACAGCGTGCAAGACGGTCCGAGGCACAGATGTTGATGGCTGCTGGGTGACAGCTGAGCCCTGTGGGTGGGCACTGGGCAGCCCGCACCCAAACATCTAACACCAATGACTCCAGCAACCCTCCAGAGGAGATCTGCCCATCGTGAGATGAGCGGCCAGACTGGGGCGGGAGCAGCCACCTGGGGCAAGCCACAGGCTCAGAGGTTCTGCGGTGGGTGACCATAAACCAGCTTTTCCCAGCCAGCAACCACACTGGCTGATAAGCCTAATTAATAATTAACTTTTTAATTAAATATCAATTTAAAGCAACACTCGTGCTGTCTCTTGTAGTGAATGCCTTGGCCTTCCTTTCCTAGAGAATCTGTTGAGGTCAGGGCATGTCGGCAGCCTGTGGTGGAGGGTTAAGGAGAGAGCTGGTGGTGGTTGTGGCAAGCTGGTGCCCATGGCTTTCCTCGCCCGTGGCCACAGGGATCCTGGAGCCGCAGCACCTCTCCAACCACACAGGACAGAGTCCTCCCCTTTACCTCCAATCCTCTTCTGCTTACTACAGTCAGGATGAAACTGTCCCTGCCCTCGGTGAGTAGGCTGGGCCCAGGCAGATGGACAGAGACCCAGGGTGGATGGTCCCAAAGGAGAAGAAATAGGTAACCAAATGCCATGGGGAAGGGGGCTCTGGCTGACCTGGCTGGGGAGCTTCAGGTGATAGCTCCTGGGAGGAATCCAAGAGGCAGAGGACCTCATGCACTCCCAATGTTTAGGGAACACGGCCGCATCCTAGCCACCAACTCAGACCCTACAAGCTACTCCAGGGGTTTCCTGACCGGCTGCTTGGGTGACCGCAGGCGTAACCACGGCGCCTGGGGGCTTGAGAGGCTGCCGGTGCCAGGTTCCTGCTTTGGGGTGTAACAGCACAGTGTGGTCGTCGGGCAGGTGGCCCCGGCCAGCGCTGCCCAGAGCCCATACTACAGAGCTCGTGGAGCGGAACCTGTCCTAGAAACTAGCCAAGGGGAACCAGGGCCTGAAACAAGGAGGCAGCTCAGTCAGGGGAGCTGCTTAGAGAGGGGCCTTAGGCTACTCTGAACGTGAGCGGTCTCAGGTCAAGATGCAGATACTGAGGTGGATCTGTGGCAGATGGGAGGGACCCCAGGGGCAGCCACATCCCCACCTGACTGTCCAGGCCTACAGAAGACACTTTCCTGGGATGGGCGGTCTTCACTATCATACAGTAACCCATGGGGGAGTTCACTGCTATGACCAAGGCCCTGAGACAAGGAACAAGGCCTTTGAGAGTGACCATTGGAGTGTTCCCAGAGCCAGGGGAGAGAGTACAAACAGAAGTATAGGAACAGGGACTACAGGGGAGGGGACAAGCCTGTGGTCTTCAGTAGGAAGACAAAGACCCCATCAAGGTAGGTATGGGCTTCTGGCTTCATCCAGATCATTGTCATCCCCCTGCCTGAGTGATTCTACCAAACCCACACAACATGGGACCTCCCTCCAGCCCTGCTCCCAGCCAACCACCCTCTGGCCTCTCCCGTGCCCCACACCCCAGACAGGACCCACACTTCTACCCTTAGATTCACTCAGGGGATCTGCACTTGCCCAGGTCCTGCCCCAGGCCAGATACTCAGTGTCCTCTCTGTGTCCCCTGGGCTTAGAACCATTGGAGAAGTTGGTGGTGAACCAGTCACTCCACCAGCCCTTCTGTGTGGTCCTGTGAGGAGAGGAGGTGAATAATATTATCCACAAAGATATCCCTGCCCTGGTCCTCCACAGGATGGACCAAGTCTCAAGAGGAGGCTGAATTAAGGACTCAGGTTGGGAGATGGCTTTGGGTGACCCAAGTGTCATCCCCAGGGCCTTGTGAGAGGAAGACAGACAGGGACAAGAGTCACAAAGACCCAAGGATGCTGGCTGCCAACTTCGAAACAGAAGGAGGCTAGGACAGACCTCGAGACCCCGGGAGAGCCAGGCTGACAGCACCACTGTGGACAGAGACAGGATAAACTTGCGTTGCTATAAGCACTAAGTTTGTCATTTTTGTCCAGAAGCAATGGAAGGCAAACAGTCCAGCCTGGTCCCACAGTCTCTGAAGCTGGGGATCCAGCCCCCTCCAGACCAGAGCTATCTCATGGTTTGTCCTTATCATCCCAGCCCCTTGGGAGGCTGACTGAGGTAAGGGGATCACTTGAGCCAGGAGCTCAGGACAGCACAGGCAACATAGCAAGCTGTTATCTCAAAAGATTTTTTTTAACCAAAAAACAAAATGTAAGAGAAAAGCAAGCTACAGATGTGCATGAGTCTTGCATCCATCAGCCAGCTGTGCTCAGCGCAGCTCTGGTGCAGTGTGTGGGGGTGCACACTGCGGTTGTTGTAGTTTAGGGGTGCATACTGTGGCTGTTCTAGTTTACACTCTTCTGTACGCTTTGATGTTGCCAGGGGTATGAGCTGGGACATTCCAGTCTCACCATGGCTTTAGCTTCAGGAACCACCAAATATGGGAGGGGCTGTGACACCACCCCACCATTAATGGAGACCGGTTCCAACTCTGCCCAGCCTGGGGAGGGGTCAGTATTCCTTGGACACTGAAACTCATGATCCCCTATGGCCCATGATTGGAAAGGAGAGAGGGTGAGGCCAACCCTCCTGGTAACTAAACAATGGGCATGTTTCCACCCAGCCGCCAGATCCAAGTCCAGACAGGATGTGGGATGGTGGGTGCCAGGAGTCGGGAGGGGACAGATTGGTGTCTAGTGCAGACAGTATTGGTTTCAGAGGATGGAGCAGCTCTGGAGGCGGGTGATGGGACCAGCAACAGGATCCTTGCTAGGTTTCAAGCCACTAACCTGCACCTTGTGGTTGAAGTGGTGAATTTTACGCTGCATGGACTTTTCCACAATTAAGATAACAGAGAGGGGAGAAAGAGGTGGCCCTACTTGAGCTGGAGGCTGCCACGGAGAGCAGAAAGGATGCCCTGGAATTGCTGAGACGGAACTGCCCCAGTCCAGCTCACATGAGGAAAAGGCATACATTATAGTGGAATGTTCTAGATCTTCAGTTGAGGGCAGAGCAGAGGCAAGACTTCGGTCCTCCTTCTAGCACCTCCCCTTGCACTGCCCTAAGAGGTGAAGGCCATGGCATGAGTTCTGGGAACTGCCTGACAGTCCCACCCTGCAGGGTGGGTGTGAGAGATGCTTGAGGTTGAATGGTGGCGGGCAGACACAGCGAGCGGCGAGCGTACCACAGGGTACTCCTCACCGCCCCACCGCAGGGCACTCCACACTGTCCCGCCACGGGGCACTCTGCACTGTCCATGCCCCCACCACGGGACACTCCCCACAGCCCCACCGCTGGGCACTCCACACTGTCCCTGCCCCAACACAGGGCACTCTGCACTGTCCCTGCCCCACCACGGGGCACACCGTCCCACCACGGGGCACACCGTCCCGCCACAGGGCACTCCACACCGCCCCACCCCCACCGCTGGCAAGGTACAGTCTCTGTCACTGTGGCAATGGTTGATGGTGCAGTAGAAACTTCTGGAGGGAAGCATCTGGTCTCCTGGCTGAGCTGAGCTGCCAGGGGTGTGTCAACCTGTATAGCACACAGGCTGACTGGGGGGCGGGGGTGTCCAACACTGCCTATCACCCCGCCCCAGGGACAGAGGGACAGAGGGACAGGACTAGTAGGAGCACCTTTGGGTCCTTGGCATGCTGGCTTCCTAGTCAGGCTATGGGGCCTGGATGTGGGTGAAGGAGCATGTTGGTCCACAGTCACCTGTGTGGCAACCATAGCCCTTACTTGAATCCTGTTCAGCCCTCTCTTCTGCAGGGTCCCTCCTGTCCCTATGCCTCCCTCCATCTCCCTCTCCTCTCTGACTTTCTCTGATCTCAGTCATTCTGCAGTCCCACCACCCACACCCCCTCAGCCCACTCCCTTATCTGGGTCCCGCACAATCCAGGGAGCCCATCCCCATGACAACAGGGCAGATGGCCCTGTGATAGTGGCTCTCCCTCCCACCATGGCTCAATCCGTCTTTGAAATTAAATCAGCTGTGATAACATCAAGGGCCAGAGGGAGGGGAGGCCGCCTGTGCCCCACCCACCCCGCCTGCTCAGAGGAGGGGACCAGGGGGCAGACCAGCTCGCAGTGTGGTCAGGTGACATTGGCCTGGTCTCTTGCCTTAGGAACCTCAGTCTCTCCATCTATAAAACAGGCTGATCATATTTATGGCTTAGGCCAGTGGAAAGCTTGGGAACAATGGGCAGGCCCGATGCCCTTCAGCCCACATGAACCCTTAGCCCCTCTGAAAGCCTCCCTAGTCAGGCCTTGGGCACAGAGAGAGCTCTCCAGAGCAGAGGCCGTAGATCACAGGCCTTACTGTCGAGGCCACGCTATCCTGCAGGTAACATGCTCTATGGTACCACAGCGGTATTTGCGTTCTCCCCAGCACGGTCAGGCCCTTTTGGACAATTAGGGCCCCTGCAGGATGCAGCAGTTTGGGAGTGGAGAGCAGAGAGAGCCTGAAAGGGCCTTTGAGACTGGAAAAGCTAGATGGGTGAATTGGAGTCAAGAGTCCAAAGAGGGTACACTGTATAGAAGCTGGGAAGGGGAGCGGGCAGAGGGTTGAGGCAGGGCTACAAGGGACCTGGGGAGGAAGGAGGCTGGGCCACAGGGTGCAGCCTGTGCAAGTGCCCTGAGGCAGGAGTGTGCTGGTGCAGGCAGTGATGATGCTGGCAAGGCTGGAGCAGAGCAAAGGGAAGCTGGATTCTATGGGGCAGGTGACTTGTGGCCTCCCAGGGACCGTGAGGAATGATGGCTAATGCCAGGGAGCGTCTCAAAATGCTCCTGATTTTTGCTTTTAGGACTTTACAAACTCCACTGGCTATGGGGTGAGAATAAACAAATAGAGACAGGGGAAAGAATGGGACGTCCAGGTAGATAGGAAGGATGGGAAGTAGCTGGGGACAACAGGGTAAAGTTATACACCGTCCCCAGATCCTGATGTACCACAGGGTGAGGCCGGCAGGATCTGTGGTTGGCAGGTCTCCACGTAAGCCCCTGAAAGGTAAGACACAAGTGGGGGCATGGGCAGCCAATCCCCACTGTAGACTCAGCAGGGCTCCAGGATAGATTTATCTTGGGCAGGATGCCCCTGCCCAGGGAGGCTTGTTGATGACTCCCGGGAGACGACAGAGAGTGGGGTTTTCGGGAGGAATTTAGTGAGCCGGAGAGAGACCAACAGGCCTTACTTCCCACTTTGCTACACCTCGAGATGGTATTCCCATGGAAGAAACAGAATGGACACTGGCCATGGCTCTCAGGAAGTGTGACCCAGCAGAGAGGACAACGGGATGCTGAGCAATATCATGGGGAGAATGAAGGGGCCTGAACCAGTTTAAGATTCTGGTCTCTTCCCCGGAGCTTCCCTCTCCAGGGGAGCAGATCTCACAAGCCTTCAGGGCCTCAGAGCTTTCATTTTCAAAATGGGCAAAAATGTTGCTTCTGGGACCCTGAGCTGAGGACCTGAGGCAGCCCCGAGGGAGGTTTGGGAATGCCACATCTTATCTGTGCTGGAGGGAGAGGGGACACAAGAGGAGACTCAGGAAGGGGGCAGCCGGTGGTCCCTGGCACCAGGATTCTTGGGATACTGGAATCCCCGAGTCTGGCAAGCTCCCAGACTTCCTCTGGGCACCTAACTGGAGTGTGTGACTGTTTGGGGCTGCTCGGCTCTAATTGGATTTGCCCAGCAGCTGTCTGACCTAAGCAGGCCCACTTGAGGCGGTCCTAGCTGGTCAGTGGTCAGGGACATTAGCAGGTCAACAGGGGCAGAGGTCGGGTGGTGAGTGCCATGGGGACTTTGATAAAGTCCGTCCCCAAACAGGGCTGGGAGCTCAGGCTCTGCCTTCTGTGTACCCCAGCTCCTTTGCCCCGACCAGTAACGTGGTTAGCTGCCTCCAGCTGCTGGCTGGCTGAAGACCCCTGAGGCATATTCCAGGGAACTAGGGCCCAGGCCAGGCCTCAGTGCCAACAGCTTCTGGCCATCACACTTGCAGCGCTTGGCTGGCCCTGGCAAGGGTGATACCTAACTTCCTAGAACAGGAAGAAGATTCCTGGGCCCATCTCTCAGCGGCCTGCACTCCTCCCCAAGTGGTCCTCTTCCTAGTGTTGTGTGGGGAAATGGGGACAAGTTCTTCCCTGGCTCCCTCAGTCAGCCACTGTCACTAGCCAGTGTGGACCCTGGAGTTGTCACGGCCCCCAGCCACACCTGCTGCTGTGCTCGCTGCAGGAATAGCCATCATGGGCATTGTTTCAAGGTTGGTCCCTTCGTTCCAGGACCCAGGATGGAACGCTGGCTCAGCTGCCTGCCAGTCATATAACCTTCCCTTTCTCTCAGTTCCCTCTTCCACAATACGAAGCTGAGAACCATGTGAAAATTGGGGGTGTTCCACAAAGCAACTTAGATTCACTTTGCTTGTCTCTTCTTGTTCGTCCAACAGGGTCACTTGGTCCTGCCCCAGGCCCTTTTCACGTGCTGGCCCCACCACCCAGAATGCTCTCCCTGAGCTGTCAGCACCTCAGAAGGTCCTCCCAGGAGACCTGACCCAAACTCCCCCTGCCCCTCTCAGCTTGTGACGTTGCTGCTCCCAGCCGACCCAGTGGTTCCTGGCACCAAGCAGGAGCATATTCGTGGTGGGAACAGGGAGCTCACCTGCTGCCCATTCAAGGGCCCTGGATGCATCATGCAGAGAGAAGCATGATGGGAGGTCACAGGGAGAGGATGGGGGTGCTGAGGCAGGGGGGGATGTTGAGGTTAGATCACAGGGCTCCATGGTGGGGACAAGGCAGAGGACTTTATGATCAGAAGAGGTGGGAAGGTTGAAAGCGGTGCAGGAAAGAAAGGAAGGCTGCTACTCCATTAGTGGGTGAGGAAACACAGGAGTTGGGCAGGAGAGCCTATGAGGATGGCGGTCATCCTGGAGAAGGAACATGGAAAGGGCAGAGAAGGTAGGACCTGAGGGTGACAGGATGGGCAGATGACAGAGATTAACCACCACCTAAAGACCTGGTCCTAGGCTTGCTGTGGGAATCAGCTGGTGCTGGGCATGGAGGCCACAGCTTCTGACTATGTCTGTGGAGTTGGGGCAGCCACACCGTGGGCCTACAGTGACACACCCCCACTGCTGAGGATGGGAGACGTATCTACATGAGCTCACTTGGAATATTTATTAACCACTAGCTTGCGACTACCGTGGTCCCTTGTGATGGTGACTGGCCCAGGGCCAGGCTGGGTGGCTCTCACTTGCTGTCCACCCGCATGAGCTTCTCCTTGCCATTGACGGTTACTGACCGGAGCTTTCCATCCTCTTCCACCTCCACACGTTCCTGGCCATTCTCAACAATGCGCTTGGTGGTCACCTTGCGGCCATTCACGATCTCCGTGGATGACATCACTGACTTGAACCCTGAGTTGCCTGAACTGGAGCCACCGATGGAAGTGGACGAGAAGGTGGTGCGGCTGCCCCCACCACGGCCCAGGGTATCAAAGGACGAGAAGGCCTCCATGAACGCCGGGAACTCACCAAAGCCCGAAGAGAAGGCCCCACGAAAACCATGGGGCCGGCCACGGTCACTGAATGGGGTGTCCCAGAAATCAAAGGAGAAAGGGTCCATTCCCCCAAAGAACTCGCGGAAGATATCCTCCGGATTGCGGAAGGGATAGCCAGCGCCAAAGGGACTGCCATGAGGGACATTGCCACCACCACCAGCCCTCCAGCTGTCACAGCCTGCCCGGTCATACACAGAGCGCTTCTTAGAGTCCGACAAGACCTCATAGGCCTCAGACACCTGCTTGAACTTCTTCTCAGCCTCCTCCTTGTTGTCGGGGTTCTTGTCGGGGTGCCAACGTAGAGCCAGCTTCCGATATGCCTTCTTGATGTCCTCAGGGGAGGCACTGGACTTTACCCCTAACACCTCATAGTAGTTGGCCATGGCAAGGGTGGAGGGGACCGGATCAGACTGATGAGGGCTGAGGAGGGCTGGGGCAAGTGGTTGGGGTCCTCCCTTGGGTGGGGGACTTGCTGGAATCTGCTTGCTCTGGGTGGCGAGAGTTTAACTTTCCATCCTCCCACTTCTCAGGGACAGGTGGAGCCTCCACTGAGAGGTATGGGGGTGGGGGGTAGGGACAGTGCCACTCTGGGCTAGGCCCAGGTGGCCCCTTCCAAGCTGGGGCCAGGACCCTTTGTGACATAAGCACTGAGTAGCAAGTTCCCCCACCCCCTCAGCCAAGTTCTACACATCATAGGGCCGTGGGGGAGGCTGATCTCTGTGGAAGACCTAGACTGTGAGTTTGGCTATGTAGAGGGGGTTTAATGGGATTCCTGGGAGCCAACGAGGAAAGGCAGGGTCAGCTGTGGGACTGGGTCTGTGACACCAGAGTTAGGTAGCAGTGGTCAATGAGAGGAGCAAGGATTTCCTGGGGTCTGGCCTCTGAACCGACTCTGCTTTGCTGTGAAGGGCTGAAGAGGCCCCAAGCCCCTTGGGTTAGATAGCGGTGGTCATCTATCATATTTGTGGCCTGTTATTTCTAGATTCTCACAGACATCAGGAAGGCAGGCACGTTCGTAAGCAGCTGGGACAGATCCAGCCCATAGTGCGCGATCAGCAAAGATTTGTTTAATGTATGAGGCTCAGAGATATCGCAACCGCTCAGGGTCACACAGCAAACCTGTGAGGGAGAAGGAAACTGGAACTAGGGCCATCTGGGCCGTGGTGGCCAGCAAGGAGAAGGTCCATTCTGTTTAACTCGGGTATAAAAGGTGATTAATAGCTGGGCAGAAATGGTGCATGCCTTTAATCCCAGCACTTGGGAGGCAGAGACAGGTGGATCTCTGTAAGTTCGAGCCCAGCCTGGTCTATAGAGCGAGTTCCAGACAGGCTCCAAGGCTACAGAGAAACCCTGTCTCAAAATAAATAAATAAATAAAATAAAAATAAAAAGGTGATTAATACAAAGTACGGGCGAAGGAAGACAGGGCAGGAGCCCCCAACAACAAGCCACCTCTGATCCCTAGAAACCAAATGTAGTCCATACATGGAAGAAAAATGTAGAGGCAAGCTCATCCTAGATCTGGAGAACATCTCTGGAGTAGGTGATGTTAAGGAGGGGACAGACCGAGGTGCACAGCAGGATGCTAACGGAGAAGAGGTCTCGGGAGGTCACAGCAGCCTGGAAACTCTCCAGGTTTGTGGTCCTCAGCTTGTGCTCTGCTACCAGATCCTGTTTGCAGTAGCAGCGTTAACTTCTCCCTGTTCCCATCCTCATCCTGTGCAGCAGACGTAAAGCAGCAGACTCAACAACTCAGAGTGTCAATAAGAAACTGGGCTTCCAAGACCCCTATGATGCCATTCTTTCTCTGCCTCCTTCCTCCCTCCTCCTCTTCCCTTCTTCCTCTGCACCTTCAAGCCTTCGTCTCCATTATCCTGACTCATTCTTTCATCTTCCAGTGCTCCTGGGCTCTCAGTTCCTGACACCTTGCGGGGGACCTAGCAGTTCTCTTGAGACCCACAGGCCAGGAAGGACAGCAGATTCTGGAGACACTTGAGGTAACGGTCACCATTGCGCACATTCGTCTCAGTAAGAGCAGGACGGGCTCCATGCTCCGCACCAGTCCTCACTCACTACCCCAGGCTGCTGCTGGTGGCTTCAGGCAAAGGCAGCCGCACCCCTCCATCGTGGTAGTGATGGGAATGTCCATGTTAGTGATGGAGATGGTGGGAGGCGCAGGAGGTAGTGATGGAGCCGCTAACAGTGGCAGAGGATGGTGGTGGTGACTGTGACCCTCCTATGAAGGTGACAAGGAGTGGAGCCATGTGTGTGTGTGTGGCTCTGCTTGCTAAGGTGCAGTGCCACACTCAACAGGTGCTTTCCTTACCTGCCCACCCTGTCGGGGCTGCTGGGGCTCCTCTGTGGGGCCCCTGAAGAGACGCTGTTCTGACCTGATTTTGCCAAGTGTGTGGCAGAGAGCCCTGGGGTGCAATCCTCTGTTGGCGTGTGATGGACAGGCCTCACCCACCTCCAGGTGAAGGCTGGTGTCTGCTGGGTAGAAAAGGCCCTCCTCCTGGATGACTATGCAAGTCCAAGGCATTGCTGGGGAGAGGGGAGGAGGAAGAGACCCAGTACGGAGCTCTCGGTGGCACAGGATGACAGGTGACAGTAAGGAGGAAGTGATGTCAGAGGTGGTGTCGTGGTGATGGAGGAGGTGGTGGATGAAGGTGATGATGAAGGTGGCGGTAAAGGATAGCAATGGTGTGATGGAGGAGGGAGTGGTGGTCACAATCGTAGAGGTGGAGGTGAAGAGGATCACGGAGGTGGTGATGCTGCTGGTGGCGATGGCAATGGCAGTGACAATGGTGGAGATGGGAAATGTGACGATAGTGATGGTGATGGAGGTGGTAGCAGTGGGGGTGATGGAGAAAGTAATGGTGCTGATTATGGTGATGATGGAGGAGGTGATGGTGGTAGAGGAGGTGATGGTGGTGGAGGTTGTGATGGAGGAGGTGATGGTGATGGAGGAGTTGATGGTGATGGAGGAGTTGATGGTGATGGAGGAGTTGATGGTGATGGAGGAGGTGATGGTGATGGAGGAGGTGATGGTGATGGAGGAGGTGATGGAGGAGGTGATGGTGGTGGAGGAGGTGATTGTGGTGAATTTCGGCTGAAATGGTGGAGGCAGTACAGTGGTGATGGTGATGGAGGAGTTGATGGTGATGGAGGAGTTGATGGTGGTGGAGGAAATGATGGTGATGGAGGAGGTGATGGTGATGGAGGTGGTGATGGTGATGGAGGAGGTGATGGTGGTGGAGGAGGTGATGGTGGTGGAGGAGGTGATGGTGGTGAATCTCGGCTGAAATGGTGGAGGTAGTACAGTGGTGATGGTGAAGGTGGCGAACATGGGGAAGGCATTGATGGTGATGAGATGGAGATGGCGATGATGTCAGAGGGTAGTCATAGCAACAGTGACACTGATGGAGGAATAGACAGTGGTGGCATCCAAGAATGTCACTGATGCCCACTGCAACTGAGAAGGCAGGCATAACAAGTGTTTATGGTGATGCTGATACCCAGGTAGGTTGTTGGTGTTTCTGAGGCTCCTATATTGATGTCATCAGTGCCGTGGTGTGCTTACAGTGTTGAATTCAAGGGATTCGGGGTGGTGATGTGTCCTGAAATCCTGCCATCCCCTCTGGTCCCAGCCAGGCACCTCTTCTGTCTTGCTGGCATATCTGGTCCTGTCCCTATCCCAGCTTCTCCTAACTAGGTCAGCCCCCTTGCCCTCCTCCTCCACATGAGACAGCATGGAAGCCCAGCCCTGATGAGGCTCAGGATAGAGGGAGGACACTGGCAATGACTTAGGGCGTCAGCATATCCGGGGCCTCTCAGTGCCCAAGGAACCTTGACAATGGAGACCCCCCTAGGTGGGCCATGCGAGAAGATATAGAACTGGACAGCCACTTGGTGGCAGCATGCCGAGGTGAATTCCTCTTCTACAGAGTTCTAAAAACTATCTACTGTGAGGTGCCAAAAGCCTGCGGTGCGTGGGGGTCCAAGTGGAGGAGTATGGCTGTGAGGGCAGAATATGTTGAATGGGTAAGAACGTTAGCCAGCCCTGTGCTCCTGACCCACAACGGTGTTAGGTCACTTCCGTTCTGTACATTTCTGTCCTCATCCTCTAGTGGGATGGTGAGATCTCTCCGCCTCCCCCTCTGGGGGCAGGGCAGCATCTGATGCCTCAAGTCCATCCTATCAGAAAGGACTGTGGGGAGAGAAAGGACCTCCGATGATTCAGGGATCTAAGCAGAGCCCAGCTCAGTACAGAAGCAAGCCCAGAGAGGGCAGGGCACACCCAAGGTCACACAGCAGCCCTGGAAAGCCCTTCCCAGGCAAGCTGATGGAGGCTGATTAGGCAGCCAGAGGCCCCTCTGTCTCTCTAATTAATGGAGTGGCTTTTTAAAAGGATTCTAATCACCCCGATGCTATCTGCTTATCGCCAGAATTCCTAATTAGATGGTCCTGGCAGGAACTTGCCTAATTCCCTCCAGCCTCTGCACCCTGCCCAGGGGGGCAGCCCACCCACCCATCCACCCCAGCAGATGGGCAGCTGCGGGGCCTCCTCTTCTCTCAGGGCCTGAGGTGGTGGCCAACTCCTTTTCCTTTAGGACGGATGGGTGACAGGAGTGGATGGATGGGCTGCTGGATGGACAGTGACAGGTGAGTGATGAGACTGGATGGAAGGCAGCTACAGGGATAGATGAAAGGCTGGGCAGAGAGACTGAGGGATGACCTCGGTTCGAATCCCAGCTCTGTCACTTCCTAGCTGTGTGTTCTTGGGGAAGTCACTCAACTGCTGTGATTCAGTTTCCTCATTTCACCTGTAAAATGGGGATAGCTCTTCTCCCGGGGTTGTTTGACAGTAACTGGGGATGGCTGCTGCTGGCATCTCCAGTGACCAACCCCAATGTCAGGGGCTGTTAAACACAGTTCTACACTGTCTGTCTGTGCCGTACAACACTGTCTTCACTGTGGACAGTTTAACCACACACGGGACCTGGGGAGGCTTGTGTCTCCGTGAAGCAAAGACTGGAGTGTGAGTAGATTCTGCAGAGGGGCCAGAACTGGTGCCTGGGGAGACAGAGCAGGGCTCAGGGCCAGATCCAGGCCTGGAGAGTGTACTGAGACAGGAGGCCTTGGAAGGAACTGGAGCAGCAGGAGGATGCATCCCTTGGTGGTCCCAGGAGGATTCTCTGCAACAATGGTATTGAGTGTGATACCCACCAAGTAGCAAATCTGTAACATGGGAACATTACCAAGTGTCAGCGGAACCGGGGCATCTGGTGTCACCGTTCCCTGCTGCTTATTATGAAACAAAAAGACCAGTTGGGAAAATCTTGAATGTCCAAATCTTGAATTTACAGACTCACCCTTGTCTCTGTAAACCTCTAGACTTTCACCCCAGAGGAACTTTGGCATGGGGTGTGGAGACATTGGTACTCCTTGTGCCCAATATAGAGCAGAAAGTAGAAGAGATCACGTAAGCCCTTTCTAAGAATTGATTAATTGATGTTATGTATGTGTATGGGCTATTATGCCTGTGTGTATGTCTGTGCACCATGTGTATAGTGCCTTTGGATGCCAGAAGAGCCTATCAGATTCCCTAGAACTGGAATTACAGATGGTTTGATCCACAACGTAAGTGCTGGAAATCAAACGTGGGTCCTCTGCATGAGCAGCGAGTGTTCTTAACCCATGCACCCTCTCTCCAGCCCACTCACTTAAGCATCTTATGGAAAATGAGCAGACATATCACATGAACTTTATACTGCAAACTATTATATCACAATAAAAATGAATGAACCAGAACTTTACATATTAATGTGAATAAATATCTCAAAGGTGATAGAAAGCAAAAAAGTTTTTTTAGTATGTGATGTTGCAATCACAACCTTCCCCCTTACCTGATGTTTTGGTTGGAAAATATTAAATGGAAAATTCCAGAAATAAACAATCCACAGGATTTAAACTATGCACCATTCCCGTAGTTTGATATCATCAGCCCCTGCGCCCATTCTATGCAGAACGTAAGGCATCCTTCATCCGGTGCATCCACAGTGCATGTGCTACCCACCTGTCAGTCACTTGACTGCCATCAGGGCCTTGCTTATGTTCAGATACACACACCCCATTTAATAATGGCTGGAGAGGGGATGGTGATGGTGGCGGTTTTAATGTGTGATTCATGTTTCATTTTTACTGTTGCTAATCTTTTGCTGAGCCCCACTTGTAAACTGAACATCGTCATAGGAAAAATACATCACCTCCAGTTTCTGGGATGCATGGGAATCTTGGGCCACATCCTCTGCAGGTGAGCAGAGATCGCCCACATTTGCCAAAGTGAAAACCTGCAGAAAGATGCAAATCCATCTTCAGGATTCCCACACTGAGGAAGCCCTGGCCACCTGGAGGAAAGGGAACCCTGGGTGGCTAGGGTGGGGTCAGATTCTTTAAGCTGCCTGCAGTCTCCCAGCTCCCACTGCCAAGCACCAGAGGGTGGGTGCAAAGGGGGTGGGTGGCATTGTTGAGGTCACTGCTGGTTATATAAGACTTCACTGTGGTGGCGACACAGGTATCTCTCTGGAAGAAGCCATGGGAATCCCACGGCTGCGCTGTGAAAGTGAGGAGGGCTTAGCTTAAGGGAGCTGGCAAGCACCTCACAGATTCTCTCCCAGCAGAGCAGAAGCTTCCAGTGAGTGCCAGCTGGGGATTGCCCTCGGAGCTAGCCTGCTGGGACATCAGGGAATGGCTGGAAACCTGGCTGGCTACACAGTCTCCAGGCAGCAGAAGCCACGAGGTAAAACTGTGAACAGTTGTAAGTTGGTAAGTGCCATGAGGCATACAAAGAACTGCAATGACTGTGTCATCTATGTTTTGGGATATCTGAAAAAAATTGCTTAAATAAAAGGTTAAAAAAGTTCCTGGGGTGATCTTACCTGAGGGAGTGGAGCAGAGTAGGTGTAGGGGTGAATGAGTGAGAAGTGACTGGGCTGGAGTGGGAGAGGGAGGGGTGTAAGGCCCCTGGTTCTCCTTCTTGGGAAGGTGGGGCTGGACCAGCATCCCTGCAGAATTAGAGCCTGCTTCACTGCTTGCAGCTACTGTTTAGGGCAAAGTAGTACCGCCCACCACACTGCGGGGAGGTAACAATGAGGGGAGAGGAGCATTTTTTCCCAGGATCCCCTGGAGAGTCCCAGTATGTCCTGGGCGTGGGCCTGGAAAGGACAGATGGGCTAGGCCAGCAGCTGGCAGGACCCTTCACCCTCTCCAGGGAGCAATCCCACCACAACCATCCCATTCTGTCCAAGAATTGAGCTACCTCCCTTTTCCCATTGGCCTCATTTTCCCTGGCTTAATGAACCCAATCTAGGTTGGGGGGCAGGAGTGGGACGATATAGACATGCTTATGGAATGCCCACGACCATCCCACTGCATCCCACAGGCAGGCTTTAGTCCTGTAGGAAAAGTACCTGGAAGGAAGGTGCTGGCCCGGAGCCCCTAGATTGGCTTCTAGCCCCATGGCCTCTCAGAGGACCCTGCACCTGCCTCGTATCCTGACAGCAGATCTATGAGGGTCTCTGTTGTTTTACTGGTGTGATTTCAGAGAGGCTAAGTCGCCTGTTCAAGGCTGTACAGCAAGGAAGAGAAAGACGCGAAGTCTTGTCTGTCTGTCCATTCCTCCCCACCCCAACCTCCTAAACCCTGAGTGACACTGTCCAGGGAAGCCAAGGGCCTCCAAAGAAGTCAGGTACATCTTCCCTCAATACAGGAGCTCCAAGGGTGATAGAGAAGTCCATTTGGCAGAGCTGAGGGACCAAGGCTCACAATTTTCTGTTATTTAAATGACAAAATGTTATTTAAATGACATCAAAGTATTGACATGTTTGTAAAGTAAAAAGGCTTTTCCAGACCAGATGCCGGTCACTCTTCAGCGAACCACTGTTCTGCTTGGCTGTGCATCTTTCCTGGGCATTTTTTCTACTTTTATAGGGGTGTGTGTGTGTGTGTGTGTGTGTGTGTGTGTGTGTGAGAGAGAGAGAGAGAGAGAGAGAGGAGAGAGAGAGAGAGATGCTTTTCCCAGTGAGTGTTGTGTGACAGCTTTTCCCAGCAAGATGCAACACACACGTCTATTCACCTAAGACAGGAAGTCCACCACAAAGTATGGATACCACCAAAGTCCAACATGGAGAACCAGTGAATTTTATTGGGGTTGCTTACAGGAATATGGGTGAAGGGTTACTTACAGGACTAGAAATGACTCAAGGACAGCTGCCTCACCAAAGTTCACCCCAGCATGGATAACATTTCACAAAGCTGGGAACCTGGAGCACACTGCACAGCCTGCAGGCAGCCTGGAGAGTCCTTTCTAGGTGTCTATGTTGGTCTAAACCTTTTCCAGCCAGGTTAGCTGGTTTCTGTTTCTTCTAGGCAGCTGGTCTGGTCTCTGAGTTTTCCTTGCAGCTTGGCTATGCTCCCTTGAGAGGGTCTCTCAGCTTTTATGGCTTACTCTATCAGGAAGCGGCCTAGTGAATCTGGTTGGCTTCAGGGACATCCTGAATGTGTTTTGAGTTGTTTACCTTGCAGGATGGAGTATTTCAATCTTGGAGCAAACTGTTTCCCAACAGAAGGTTGGACCCAGAGCTTCCCATGTGGTACATAAGCACGCTTCCATAGAGCTACATCTCAAGGCCAACACAAACATTTTTCCTTTTTTATAGAAATGACATTTTGACTCATATATAAAGACATAGACATTGCAGATATAATAGCAGCGTATGTACAGGTGGCTTTTCTGTTTCTTTGAGAAAGGTTGTCAAAGTCTCAGACTGGCTTCAAACTTGCTTTGTAGCCATTTGTAGCAACTTGTCCTGAACTTCTGGCCATCCACCTGGTGCTGGGATTGCACCGTCATGACAAGTGTATTGCACTCACTTTACAAACAAAAACACCACCATCATAACTGTGTCTTCTGGTGCATGCCTGTAATCCCAGCCACTCAGGAGGCTGTGAGGCTGGGGGATCAAAATTTCCAGGTCAGCCTGAAATTCAGCGAGATCTTTACTCAATCAATCAATCAATTAATGAGGGAGAAAGAGAGAGAGAGAGAGAGAGAGAGAGAGAGAGAGAGACAGAGAGAGAGACAGAGAGAGGTGAATGTCTGGGATGTAACTCAAGAATCATGGTAGAATACCTTCCCCAGAATGTGCCAGGGTTTGACCTTCAACTCCAGAGTTGAACAGTATAGTCAGTGGCCACGCCTGCCGTATGCAGAGCACTGGGTCTTGTTCATGCTTTCTGGCACCTCCACACAGTCAGCAAGGCCAGGGAATCAGAACTCAAGTTCCGGTCTCTTCCAGGGATAGACAGTCATACAGGGGGATAGTTTCTACACGGCCCATCCAAGTACACCTTCAGGAGGCAACACTAAGGCGCAGGGGGTGGGGGGCAGGGACTGTGTGGCCCTAATGGGGCTACAGACATCTCCGAATACCTGTAAAACTGCTTCCTGGCTGCCCTTGCCTGTCTGTGGGGTGACATCTCTGCACCTTCTTCCTGTCCCCTTTTGAAGGTGGGTGAGTTGTTTCCTTTATTTTGAGACCAGTCTCTTTGTGTAGCCCTGGTGGCCCTGGAATTCACTCTGTAGATCAGGCTGACCTCGAACTTACAGAGATCCTCCTGCCTCTGCCTCCTGAGGGCTGGAACTGAAGGCATGTGCTACCACCACCTGATCCGATCATTCTTTATTCCAGTTTTGTATTCTGGGTCTTCACATGTTTTGCAAACTTGTCTCCCTCTCTGCAGACATTATTTTAAACATTACTAATTAATTTTGAACAATAGTCTATCCCTGAAGTCATTTAGCCACATTATGGAACATTTGGGAGATAGAAGGAAAATTCCCATCACATAAATATTACTTTTTGTTAACATGTAAAGAAGTGGGTGTCATGTGACTGAAGCTAACCATCAGGAAGCTCGTTCACAATGCCTCAAAGCCTCCCCTACCAGCTGGGTTCAGGACTCCCCAGACAGGTGCTTGCTCTGTCTCTATGTGAACTCTTGGGTTTGGAGACCTCAGGCTTGTGCGGTCGCCACACTGCCCTATGGCTGGCTTATTTCTCTTAGCATAGTGTCCATACAGTAACATGTGATAGCATTGCTTTACTTCTGAAAGCAGAGAGGCCACCTTTGGTTGGACAGCCTTAGCTAATTGCCTCACCTTCTGATGAATCCCTGGGTGGCCACCACTTCTTGGCTACCATGAAGTGTCAACTGTGACTTTGGTGTGCAGACACCTGCCTGAGTCCCTGCTTACAGGTGTCCCTGCTTGCTTTCCTTTAGGGTGTCTACTCTCACCATCCCCCTACTTCTTCTTCTTCTTCTTCTTTTTTTTTTTTTTTTTTTTTTTTTTTTTTTTTTTTTTTTTTTTTTTTTTTTTTTTTTGATTTTCAAGACAGGGTTTCTCCGTAGCTTTTTTTTTAAAAAATATTTATTTTATACATGTGAGTGTTTGCCTGCACATATGTTCACGTGTTACAGTACCTGAGAAGTCTAGAAGAGGGCATCAGACCGCCTGGAACTGGAGTTACAGACAGCCATGAGCCACCATGTTGTATTGCCGGGAATGGAACCTTGGGCCTCTGCAACAGCAACAAGTGCTCTTATCTTCTGAGCCATCATGGCTCCAGTTTTACTCCCCATCCCCCCTCCTTTTCTTTTCTTTTGAATGTGCATTCTCTCAGGTTTATCAAGACTGTCATAAAAATCTCTGAGCCCAAAGTGGAAGGTATTTGGACAGCCGTGGAGCATTCCTATCTTGGAACAACTCTCTGGGCACTACTTTTGACAGTCCTATCCCATTTTTTATTATTCTGCTTCCCCTCCCTGGGGAAGAAAACCTTTATGTTTGTGTCCAGTGTCCTGCTGACAGTTTATCTGTGAGGGAACCGAACTGGGTGATCCAGCCTGGTGGGTTGTAATAGTTGGTCTCAAGATTAAATCTTTAGGGCTGGGGTGTGGCTTGCCTGGCACACACGAGGACTTGAGTCCCATCCCCAGCACTGCAAAACACAAGAAAAAGATGTACTGTTTTTCTTTAAGGTCTCATATGTGTGTCAAGGTGCTGTCAAGATGTCAATTCCACGATCCAGGTAGAAATAGGACCTTGGGACCGACTGGAGATGGGGTTTGGGTGTTCTGAGAACAGCCGTCCTTCACTAAGAGAGAGGTGGAAATGGGCCAGACTCTGGGCATTTTCATGTGCGTCTCCTCATCCGATGTTATTCCCAACTAGTTCATGATTCAAGAGCAAATTTTCAGCCCAAAGTATCACTGGTTGGCAAGAATATCTTTGCACAGATTTGGGGTACCAGCTGTACCCAAACTGCTTTGTAAGTCATGGTTTATGTTTAGGCTCACCTGGTTCCCCATGCACCTGCTTATTCTCCCAGCAGAAGCAGAGGTGTGAGCAATCCCTCAGTGGAATCTGGATATTTCACCTGTACAACCTCCTCCCCCAAGCATACATCCCATTTGTTCCTGAGCGTCAGAATGATTGTTGACTTGCCTGCTTTTCCAGATGAAGTTTGGAATTTTTTTATTGTCTTTAAAAAGATTGTTTTGCCTCATAAACTCATTGAGGATCCGCCCACCTTGGGAATGGTTCCATGGTGTCGGTCATCTTCCCTGCCTCGGGTGAGCTTGCCCTATCCTGTGGTGGATGACAAGCATTCTTCTCCAAATTCTCCTTGAGGCTGTGGCCACTTCTGAGGCCCTAGATTGATCAGGGGAACTCATTCTCTTCCCTCTCCACCAGGTCACCAGGAGGCAGGAGGGACTGGGAAGGACAGAGCTGGTCCCTAAAGGTCACACAAGAGGTTTGGTTACTACCATGGAAAATGAGAGTAAGAAGCCAGGCTTGGAAGTGTCCCAGAAGGGAAGGGAGGGAGGGCGTGGGTTGGCCAGCCCCACCTGGGTGCAGACAGATGGAACAAAGTCCCACCCCACCCTGACTGCACTGATGCCTGGCCCTATAGGATCATAAAGACGGTGGTCACCCTGCCCAAGGCCCGTGGCTCCTGGTATACCACAAAATCCTATTTGTTTACCCAGTAATGGCTGAGTGGTGGGTGTGTGAGGGACTAATCACTGTATGGAAGAGGAAACACAAATAGGGGTCTGCAGCCCTAGAGCTTGCTTGACTGTGGCCCTGTGGTCTTCAGTGCTCACACCACCTGCCTCTCACATTGGCCCGATGACTTCTTCTCCCAGGTAGCTCCTAAGTTCAACATGCAAGGATACAGGAAGAATCAACCTGTCATCAAGGGATCACCTAGCCCCAGAACGCATTGGCATTGAGTGTCCACAGAGGGAAGGCACTCACCTGCTTGGTCCTCCTGGCCTGTCCCTCAGCACCTGAGACTGTACCCGGAGTGGATGCTCCAAAGCTTTGGGCTAGCAGGAGAAAGGACATAAGCCAGGGCACTGTGGTCTTTTGTAAGCTTACTCTGCATTGTGGGCTTGGATCTTAGCCTTTGGGTCCTCTGAAAACTCTAGGTCTAGTATGTGGGTGTTCCAGGTTCCAGTCCTCGTATGCCAGGGTCTGGGTCCGACATCTCGGTCGCGGGCTCTGTTTCAGGATTCTCTTTCTCGGTTCTAGGTTCTGAGCCCCAGGAGGGCTCTGGATTTGAGGAACCTGGCTCTGGACTCTGTGGCTCTGGGTCTGAGGGTCCCATGCTCTGAGCATTTCAGTTTGGGTGTGAGTGTTCAGGCTCTAGACTCTGCGTTTAAGCTATAGATCCTTATGTTTTTGAGGCCAGAGCTATGATTCC
This sequence comes from Alexandromys fortis, assembly GCF_014885135.2. NCBI lineage: Eukaryota > Metazoa > Chordata > Mammalia > Rodentia > Cricetidae > Alexandromys > Alexandromys fortis. Next base: position 3,308,987 of record NW_026068039.1, on the reverse strand, counting down.
AGAGTCTTGGGCTTTAAACTACAGGTCTTAGACCTTCTAAGGTCAACCTTCCTAATGCTGTAACCCTTTAACACAGTTCCTCATGTTGTAGTGACTCCAACCATAAAATTATTTTGTTGCTACTTCATAACTGTAATTTTGCTCCTGTTATGAATCATAATGTAAATATCTGATATACAGGATATCTGATATGTGTGTGACCCCTGTAAAAGGGTTGTTTAATCTCCAAGGGGTCTAAATCAACAGGTTGAGATTGTCCATTTTGAACTTTGGGCTAGCCAAGTTTGCCCCAAGTCAAGAAATATCATTACACCTCATACCTGGACCATTCCCTTCTTTGAAGTGGTTCCTATCTGTTCTCACTGAGACTTCCTACACCTGTAACAGTATGTGGCAAAAGGGGGTTGTTAATAGTGCATCAGTACCAGAGGTCAGGACAGCATCAGCGAAAATGTGGCAGTGAAGAGGGGGTGGCCACAAGGACAGTTAGCTGATCAGAGGCAAGTGACCAAAGTCATTGTCAAAACCAGTCATAGTGGCCACATGGCAACTTCTCAGGAGGCAAAGTGGCAAGAGCCATAGTGCTTAGGTGTTTGAAGCCAGCCTGGGCAACTAGAGATCCCACAACTCACCCTTCCCCAAGAAATATCACTGGTGACAACATTGGTGGCCCAGAACACCAGTGACTGGGATCCACATTGGCCAAGGGAAACCTTGATGGGAGATTCTAGGCATGTGGTTAGTGACAATTATCAGGATCACTGCTAGGGACAACTTTGTGTACAGGACACACCACTGACCAGATGCAATGATAACATACTTGTGATCGGTTAGCAGTCACTCTCTAAGGGCATAGTGGCAGATACATTGATCAGGAATATTGACAATGGTGGCTGTCCTGGGTCATTGGTTAGAGACAGCAATCAGTGACAAGGTGATCAAGTTTGTCAATGAACAGATTTGGCAACTTGATACCCTAGAAATTGGAGCTGACCACACTTGGGGGGACCTGAGAGGTGCCAGGGCAGTTATGAAAAGCCTAAACAGTCGCCTTGCTGGGTTCGCAGAAAAGGAAGCTGGCGAGAGCCTTGTCCATCCCCATGTACCTTCCCCTGGTCCCAGGGAGGAGGTTTTAGCCAAATGGGGCCTTCTCTGAAAGACAAGAGACAGCAGAAGTAAGTCCACTTTACAGCTCAAACCCCACCTGGATGCAGGGACCCAGGGACCCACGTGACAGGCTGCAGTGTTCACAGGGGTGCGGGACCCCAGGGACCCACGCGACAGGCTACAGCGTTCACAGGGGTGCGGGGACCCCAGGGACCCACAGGATAGACTCCAGCACTCACAGAGGTGCGGGGCCCAGGGACCTACTAGACAGGCTGCCGCGTTCACAAAAAGTATTTTATTATTTTTAACTGTATTCACTTTAAAGGAATAGGAGGGTAGCATACATTTTTTTACAGACAATATTTAAATGTTGTACATAGTTAACAATAACTTAGGTCACTAATTCAAAATAAAACAAGCCAAAAACATAAAAACAAAATACTGCCGCTTCTTTTTCTTATGCGGGTACTAGCACAAAATAAGTTACTTCCGGTCATGGTGCTCTGCAGCAATTGGACGCCAGCATGGCACGTAGTTGACCTGTCAGTACAATGGCCTTCCCGGGCTAGGGCCCCTTGCTGCTGCTGCACCACCACCACCGCACACAGAACCGAAGCTTGGGACATGTTTTATGTACAGCTGTACCTTGAAGGATCCAGCCAGCCACAAGGGAACAGAACACCCCAGGTATTACGGGGACCACTGTTTCCCACCTGCCCCCTGTCCCCCAGAAACCAAGAAAGTAAGATCCCCCTTGTCCCCAGCCTCCTGCTAGGGCCGTGGATCCAAGAACCTTTCGAGAAAGAACAGTGAAGCTCAGCCTTGGTTTGTAGGTTTTATTCCTTCTCATAGTGGGGCTTCTGTGGCTGCGTACACGTGACTGGACCCAAAACGAGTTTAAAAATAAAACCACTCATCAGCGAGTTAAGCTTATGCAGTTTGGGTTTTGTTTTGAATATTTTCTTATTTATCGTAGAGTGGGCGGGAGTTGAGGGGTTAGCAGAAAAGGATGTATTTACAGGGGTCCAGCTGGCCTAGAGCACAGGCCGCAGTTTGGCCATTTGGGTCACACCAGCTTTGGCCTCTCGAAGCCAAGGGAATGATCTGGGAGACGTTTCCCCTTTCCAGAGAATGCTTCCTTCCTGTGACCCAGCCCTGGCCTGGGAATCTGCGCAGGACCGCCTGCGATTGTCTCTGCCCTCCAGGGCTGCGTCAGGGCAGGGGCTACCCTCCAGGCAGCTGGGGAGAAGGCTCTGGCCGAGGCCCTGTGCATCTGCCCCCCAGAGCCCTGACTGGTGGCAGTAGGCCCCAAGGAAGGACCCAGAGAACACAAACAGCCCGTGCCTCCATGGCTTCATGTTCTTGTAAGAAATAAGAGCAAAATAAATTATTATTATTATTTTTTTGCCTACTCCTTGCTCCTCCAAAAAATGGTTTCATTTTTCTGTCCCCAGTCTCCTCTTTTCCTTGCTATAACTGTCTCTCTTGCTCTCCAAGCAACTGTCCGTGAAAAAACTTTTCTGGGCAGCACCCAGGGCACACAAGCTGTAGCCCAGTTAGGAACATTCACAGTAATGGCGGCACGCGGCTGGGAGTCCTCCAAGGAGAGGTGGCTTCAGCCAGGCTAGGCTGGCAGGAGGAAGTGGGTCTCTTGGGATGGGCAGGAGCCAAAAGTGTGTTCCACCCATCCTGGGAGTGCCTGGGCTCGCTCTGGTTCTTCCAGTCACTCTCTATGTCCATGTCTGTCCAGCGGCAAGCTGAGCCTAGCCCATGGCAGTCACCATGCTGGAAGGGTGGGGGTGGCCGAAGGAGAGACTGGAGGATGGGTGGATGGGTGTTGGCGTGGGCAGGATGTGTCCAGAGTGGCTGAAGGGTGGGAGGTGGCCCACGGGTGCCATGTGTCCAGCCAGGGCAGCCGCACTGAATGGGGACGACTTCTCCTGCATGCACTTGGACAGCTCCTCGAAGCACTCAGCCCCTTTCTTGCTCTTCTTAGACTTGCTGGACATCTTCCGGTTCCGGGTCTGGATCCCTTCCTTCTTCATGGTCAGTGGCCTGTTAACCTGAGGGCAGCCACACAGCCTTTAGGACAAGTTCCCTACCTACCCATGGATCCCTTCTCCACAGGTCAAGGGAAGCTGGGTCACACATATCCCCAGGGTGCCAGGAATTGTGCCTTCAGCGCAGTCCTCCTGTGTCACTAACCACAGTCCCCCTAAGCCTGCACAGTCACCATCTCAAGGAAGGAGTGAACGGTGTTACAGCCCACATGGTTGTTTCCAGTCCACTAAATGCCCGTACTGCTTTCCTCCTCCCAGATACCTCTAATCCTCCCTGCCCCCAACTTTTCCTAAGACAGGTACAAACTCCCTGCCGGCCCTGCCCCCACCGGTCCCACCTCCAAAGCTCTAAAGCAGAGGCCCCCTTCTTACAGGAAGCCCTTCTGGCACTCTGGGCTGACCAAGCAGGCAGCCGGCCGCGGCTTCCCAAGCCAAGCCAAGCTGGAGATTGTGGCTGGGGCCCGCTGGCGCTGGCCGGGCTGCACAAAGAACCGAGGTCCCTGGGGAGGGGTGGGGTGCACTTACATTGTGCAGCTTGTAGTAGAGCCCACAGGCGTTGCACACAGGGTCCCCGTTGGCGTTCCGGCGCCATAAGGTGGTGGTTGTCGTCTGACAATTTGCACAACAGGTGCCCGCTCTCCTGGCAGCAGACTAGGAGGGGAGGGGTAGCGTCAGCGGGGGCTCTCCCACGCCCCACCTTGACCTCCTCCGGGGCCCTTAGCACCACCCCCAGTCTCACCGCTTAGCCCAGGAGCAGTGGGTCCCACAGGGGAATCAAGGCATCTCAGACCAAGGAATTTTAGAATTTGAGAAGTGAGCTAGTTAGGAATCACAGAGCTTTGGAATAAAGAACTCTTAGAATCCAACTGATGGTAAACACAGGGGAAAGCCAGCAGTCTCATTTCATAGGTGAAGAAACTGAGGTCCCAAGAACGGTCTAGCCCTAGGCCATTCTGAGTAGCTCTGTCTCCGGTCGCAGGTCTCCTCCCTCACTATTCCCCTGGAAATCCAGAATCCGGGTGAGTCAAGGCCAGGAGGCCATGGTAGCAAGACCCTGCACTGCCCAGGAGAACCCAGAAAGGCCTGGGGAAGTTGCAGCCAGGAACTAAAGTGTGGAGTTGCCTTGTCCTATACGCGATCTGCAAGTTACCGGGAGAGATTTAAATTAAATTTCACTACAATCTGAAAACAAAACGTTCGGTTCCCGTGACTGCACTAACTGCATTCCTGGCGATCAATAGTCATACTAGCCAGAGGCTTCCACACAGGGCTGAGGAGCAAAGACATTCCCACTCCCGGCCGGTCTAGATCCCTGTGCCTGAGAGTTCTCACCTGCCGCCTTCACAGACCCTAATCCCAGCCCCCCAGGAAATGCCAGTCAGAGGTGGGGAGTGGAAGAGAGATCTGGTCTCTAGAACAAGGAACTCAAGGGCCAGAGAGAAAACCCTTTTCCTAGACCACAGATCACCCTTCTACCCCAGGTAAAAGGAGTGGTAAGTGTCCGGTCCCCCCTCCAAGCAATCCTAGCACTGAACGCCACTGGGCAGTCAGTGTCGAGTGGGAGCCAAGTCCAGCTGAATCCAGAGTGGCCCTGGGCCTGAGCCTGCTGATGGAGGGGACCAGAGCTGGCCGCTGCGGGGGCAGGGACGGTGAGTAAGCAGCCTGAAGCTGGAATTCTGACTCAGGGGCCAGCAGTATATCCTCCTCCCACCCCCACCAGCCCACACCCGCCCTCACCCTGCTCCAGGGGGAAAAAAAGAAAAAGGGCCCCAAAGCGGGTGAACGATTTAAGCCCATAAATCACTTCGCCCTGAAAAAAAATATATTTATTATTCTTAGCATTTTACACATTATTTGCAGAGCGGAGGGTATTAGAAATTTCAAAACAGCCCAGCGAGAGGCAGGACTGAGTCGAGGTGGCTCTGAAAACTTGCCGGTCCGGAAACAGATACACGAAGTTTCCTTATCTACCCGCTGCAGATGTCCGGATAGGAAACTCCGGCAGGAGATCCGAAAGGACATTTTTTTAAAAATCACTCAAATGAAAATACACAGTATAGGTGACTCCATGGAAAAATAATAAAGGGCAGGTTTTTTTGGTGGCTGCTGTGTGTTATTTAAATAAGCGGAGGAGACTGTGAGCTGGGGGGTGGCGGGGAGGCCAGAGCTGCCACAGGGAAAAGTACTTCATGACCCTATTTTTAAAAAGAGCGAATCGAAGGCCAGAACATGAGGTGGGCTGCTGGACCCTGGGTTCTGGGAATCCTTCAGCAGTGGGGGGCAGGGGAGGGGGTGCCCGGTGGCTGCAGGACAGGAAATTCGGCAGGAAAGAATCTACCAGAATGAAGACCGACCTGACTGACCCCCCAAACGATTTTACTGATAAGAGACTTTCAGGTGGCAAAGTCTCTGCATTTGAAGTTTTGTTGTTGGGTTGTTTTCGTTTTTTTTTTTTTTTTTTTTTTTTTGCCTTTGTTTTTCTTTCTTCCCTTAACTAACCACCAGCTCTACCCAGGTTTGTGGCCACTGTGGCCCTGCCCAGTCCTGCCCCACGATGTGCCCGTTCTTACCAGCCTCCGCTTGGGCTTGATGAGAGGCCGGTTCTGTCCATTCATCTTGTGGTAGAGCCCGCATGCATTGCACAGGTAGTGGCCCGTGCCATCCCGTCGCCAGAGAGGGGTGGCTGTGGCCCCACAGTTGACGCACTCCCGGCCTTCTGTGAGGGAACAAGGAAAGACACAAGGCTTAGCGGCTGCACAGAGAGCCAGAGGATCAAGTCTGACACATGGTTAAAACAAGGGAGACTTTAGTTCCGCCCTGCAGACAGAGGAGACTCAGGGGGGTCCCCATACAAGAGGTCCTGAGTCTCTTAAGGACAATCCCCCACTTCAGATGCTGCTGAGGAAAAAGAAAGAGAAGCACTAATACAGGGTGCCAGGGATTCTCAGAGCCGCTAGCAAGATACCCGGAAAAGGAACTAAAGGCCAGCTTTGTGGAGCACAGGCTATAAGGCTACAGCCACAGTTGCCCAGCCTGGCCTCTTCTATTTCCTCTCACTTTTGCCTCCCCAACTGCGCCAGCCTCGCCAGGTCTGTTCCTCATCTCTGCTATCCGACCCTTTCTGTCTTTATGTCTGGTCCAGGGTCAGGAAGGAAACTTCTCTTCCCCCCAGCTTTGCTCCTTTTTCGACCAAACCCCTAGAATCCAATGATCAAAGAAAGATGCTGTTTCTTAAAAATGAAATGTCAAGTTCTTTCACTTTGGGTTAGAGGCCTTATTTTCTGTTGTTGTTTTTTGTTAGCTGGAATTCAAATAAAACAAAAACAAAAAAGGGCTACAAAGCAAAGACTCAAAGAGTCTTAGGAGAGCAGGAACTGCAGGGAAGTTGGGGTTCAGTGGGGTGAACGCTTAGTAACTTGGTAACTTGGTACCCAGGACATTCTTCCTGCTTTAGTTGAAACTAAGTTCCTAGGAACTCAAGCAAGAGAAAGGGGTTTCTGAACTCAGGGGTAAACCTTGAAGAAAACTTTCCCCCACCCTTGCTAAAAACGAGGGAAGGAGCCTCAGAGCCAAGGGTTACTGCCTGAGGGCCACACTGCTAGACAAACCCAGCTGGATCCAGCTATTGCTGGCAAAGAGGTGCGGGCACCCGCAGAGGTTCTCACTCCTACCCTCAGGGAGAAGGATCAGGGTCACTAGGACACAAACAGGCCTTGGGAATTTTGCTTTGGGGAAATCTCCAAGGAGATCTGGAGTCACCGCAATCCTAAAACTAGACCAGCGGCATTGGAGAACCAGATTCCTTCAGGGCCTGGACCTCTGCAGTGCCCGCAGCGTGCGCACACGCTCACAGACACACGTACACACATGTACACACTGACTCCTTCCTTCATCTACACCCTGCATTCTCCCCCACACCCAGTCATGAGGCTGCTGTTTCAGCTGAACGGTGGGAAGGGAAGAGACAGGGAATCATATTCCGAGAGTCGGATGACACCCACCTTGGAAAGGAGGGCAAAGGTGAGGAAAGGAACTGAACATTGTGGACACCGGGGAGCACTCGAGGGCAGAATGAAAGTTTTAGGGTTTCCTTGCTCCCCACTGGGAGCCCCTAACACCTGTGGACTATCAGAGAGGCTTGCCAACCACCCACTCTAGGCTCAGGAGCACTAATGTGGCCCCCCTTCAGATCACAATCCCTTTTACAGAGGCACACCCCAGCCACAGATCCTGACGTCCCACACCTGCCTTTACCTGAGCAGGAGCGCGCCTTGCTTCGCTGCTTAGGGGTGAAGCTGGAGGCGGGGCCACCCAGGAAGCCTCCCGGATGGAAAAGCCCGCTGCTATAGTCGTGAGCTGAGGCAGGCACATAGGAGGGATAGGTAGGGATTGGGTGGTGTGTTGCAGGCTGTGTGCCCATGGTAGCTAGGCCTGGGCGCAGGGGACTGCCGCCTTCCATCTTCATGTTCTCAGACAGTGACACTTGGTACTTGACACCGTCCTTGTCCTCACCCCGGGCTACACTACCCCCTGCAGAAGACGAGGCTGGGGAAGCGGCTCCCGTGGTGCTGGGGTCTGGAGACACTTCTTTGGGTGGTGTAGGTGGGAAGCCGAAGAGATGAGAGCCAGAGTGGGCTGCCGTGGGGGTGAGGGAGGCCACTGAGCTCCCACTGCCTCCCCCGCTCCCACCCGCTGCCCCGGGGTACACAGACAGAGGCCCTCCGGGTGCTCCAGCAGCTGAGGGGTGCAGCGGGGTCTTGGAAAACGGGCTGACGGTCCAGGGGCTGTGGTGATGGGCAGCGGCGGCCGAGAGAGCAGCTTTGCCCCCATCCAGCCATGGCAAGCCTGGGCTGTGCAACAAGTGTGGCCGGCACATCTGGCCTCCGGTGAGACGGGCTGCAGCAGAGGGAGAAGGGGTCAGTGTGGGCAGGGGCCTCAGAACCGTGTCACGGGCATACAGGATCACAACTCAGGGAACAACCATTAGCAACCCACCCTCTAAAACACAAGAAACATAACACTCCAGCCTGTAACCATCAGCAATATCAGCGAAAGGCCGAAGGACAAGTGACACAGAGACATCCCCACCGGACGGGGTCCTAAAAGATTCTCCTAAGGCAGTTGGATATGGTCAGAAGCCCTACAGGTCCCAGACCCTCCCCAAGAGGTCACTGCCTCCACCTTCCCCAGACCGATTTCGCAGCTGCTCAGATTCCTGTGGATCCCACATCCGGGAAGCAGCAGCGGGCCGTCCTCCCCTCCAAGGCCTGGCGTGGGCGCCGGGCGTCCAGAAACCCGGAGGGCCGAAGCTCACCGTGCGCGGGGCTGTAGGAAACGCGCGCGCGCGCGTGGGCCGGGTTGGCGTAGTAGGGATTGCCCTGCGAGTCGAGATGGTTGAAGAAGACATCCACCTCATCAGGAGGCAGCAGCTGCGCTGGCTCCATGTAGTTGTGCGCCAGGCCCGGGTGGTGCGAGTCAGGGTGCTGCGCATTCAATACGGCGGGGTGCGCCATCCAGCGAGGCTGCTCCGGCGCCACCTCCATGGTCCGCTACTGCGGCTTGGGATCCAGGCGAAGGCGGGGCGGCCCTGGGTGACATAGGGGATTTGAGGAGTACTGCCGGCCTCTGACACCGCCCCCCCCCCCGCCCCGCTCCCAAAGTCGATGTCTTGAAAGGAAAGGCGTTCCAGTGGAGCTCCTCTGGGGACCAGTCCCGGGTAGGAGGAAAGCGCAAGGTTCAAAACGAAAGGAAGGTGGAGGAAGGGGTTCAGCCTCACACACTCGCGGGGAAACTCGCATTCCCACAGCCACACAGCCATACACACGAGGTCACACACAGGGATGGACCCTGACACCGGCGACCCCAAACAAACGCACGCGGAACTGAAATCGTGTTCTCACACCGAGCCCCTGTCCTCTGGGCACACAAACACACCAACTCCGACTAAAAGTTAGAGACGAGAGCGTGGACATCCACTCTGTGGCACACAGCCCCCCCCCCATTTACATTGTTAATGTATACACAAACTAACCTCGACACCCCTCACCCTAAACATGAACACACACACACACACACACACGCAGTTCCTGGGGCTGAAAGCCGGCACCCAATGTCCTCTCCAGGAGTCAACCAGACCTCTCTACAAGGCATAAGAACGTAATCGCCCACAGGAGATCCTGGCCTGAGATCCACAGAGATCCCTCCAACCTAGGAGTGCCCCACAAGCCCCCGGCTCCACAAACTTACACTCGCAGCGGCGCGGGAAGGGGAGGGCTCAGCAGTAGAGTAAGGGACACCAGAAGAGCCCCTAGAATCGCGGTTCCCGCGACAGCGCGTCCAGAGACTGGCGGGTTCACGGGATAGGGGCGGGGGACAGCGCGCGCCTCGGCCTCCGGCCCGCCCGACTCCGGCCCCTCGGCATCCTCCGGCCGCCCTGGCGCCAGCTGCCGACTCCTGCACAGACATGAAGCGGGGGCCGCGCACGCCTAAGAAGCTGGCGCCAGCCAATCAGCGCCGCGCGCCGCCCAGCCTCCGCCCCCCCATTGGCTGCGCCGGCAGCTTCGGCCGCTGGACTTCAGGACTGACCCGCGAGCCGGCCCCCCTCGGCCGCCTGGCCCCCTCCCAGCGCCCTCCGGGGCGGCCTCTGATGCCAACGTCCCCCCCCAGGAGACCCCTCGCCGCGGGCATCACCCTGCACCCCTCCGGGAGATGCTCGGGTCCTCCAACCTTTGCCCTCCTAGCAACTAACCACCAATGGGGTCCCTGACTTCCAAGAGCCGAGGCACACATCTTCTGGGTGTCTCTGCTAGGACCCCAGCTTTCTATACTCTTGGGCGTAGCCCCACCTCCTTCGCTTCGGACCACGGCCAGCCAGAGACTAGCGGACTCCCCAGACCTCTGCCTGCTTGTGCAATGGGCTGGTAGGATCGACTGGACAGCACGGGTCTAGCACTGTGGACCCCTCTAGGACATCTGAGCTTTGGGCACTAGTACTCTTAAAGCTGTGCTAGACCGATGGTCGCGGTCCGGCCAGCCCGGGAAGAGGGAAGGGCTCCGGGCGTGGTCTTACTTAGCAGACCACCAGGCCGAATTGCCTGGGGCGAGGTCGTGGAGCAGGGGACTGGCGCCAGCGTCGGCTGGAGGGAGACTCCCGGGGCATTAGCCACGTGTATGTTTTTCCTCCTAGGGGTCCCCGAAACGGCCTTGGGGAGAGGGAAGCAATGTTTTGAGCACTTTGTTCCTGAAGTCACCTGAAGTTTTCCCTCTATACCTCCATTCTGGAAAGGCCGTGAGCTCTGAGGCGGGTGTACAAACCCAGATTCTTCTCTGGATATAGACCTGAGACCTAAGCTCCGAAAGAGGCTTGTGAGTCAGACTTTTAGGGGAATCTAGACAGGTGCGAGGGATTGGCCGAGCTCGACGCCCTCCATCTAGCTCCTCTAGCTTTTCAGGGCCCTAGACCGCCAGGGAATAACCCCAGAGGAGTCCTAGGTGGGTCCCGAGCAGGATGAGGGCTGGGGTCCCCGCCGCCCCCAAGGATGGGGGAGGGGCAGCAGGATTGACAGTCCGTAATTGGGTAACTGGAGGCGGCTTCTCCGGCCCGGCGGCCCCGCCACCGCGACGCCGGGCCCCTGACGTCACCCGATTCGCCAGGAAATGAACTTTTTAATAATCCAAGGAGGGAGGAAAGCCCTCGGTCCCCTCGGCTCGGGGGGCGCCCAGCCAGGCTCAGCTCTGCAGGCGCGCCCCCATCACCCCCTCCCAGGTCCTCTGCGGACAGCTCTGTGGGGGCGCGCGCACGGCAGGGCCTCCTCCGGTCTCTGCGGCTGGCATCCGTCTGACTGTCCGAGGCTTTGGAACAGGTAAAGGCCCTGGGTCGGGGTGCAGAACTGCACTGGGCCAGAAACCCTCACCTCATGTGCCCTGGGGGGGTCCCTTCTGTCCACCGTGTTCCCCGTGCTTCGGCGCTTCAGAGGCAGCAAGGGCCCAGGCGGCTGGGAAGTCCGCTCCCAGCCTAGGCGGGAGGTCGTGAGAGGGCTCTGGGGGGCTACAGGGGCGCAAGGCCGGAGTGCCTCGGGGCCGACTGGGCAGGTGGGTGGTCCAGTGCCGCCAAGCTCGGGAAGGCTTTCTTGGTCCCCAGCCCCCGCCCCCCCCCCCGCCTTTAGACCACGGTTCTTCATTAACGCGCAAAGCGAGATAGCCACGGAGTTTCCAGAGTATTCGATGTCCCTGGAACCTAGCAGGAGCGTCTAAAGGCCTCGCAGCCGGGTGATAACCCTACTCTCGGCAACGGTGCCCCATGCGGCCGAATCCCAGGCCTCTGCTCTCCAGATTTCCTGGAGGAGAGCGCCGAACGCAGAGGAAGCTGTTCTGGCGGTGCCCGCGCCTCGGCTGGCAGGGCGGGGGGGGGGAGGGCCTCCCAACACCACCCCTGAAAGCAGGTAATTCCCCTCTTTTCTCCCAAAGTCGCAATTAGATTATCTCCCTGTTTGAACAAGATGGGGGCTGTGGTTTCCACGCCACGTCACGGACAGGGCAGGTCCTGCCTCTTGGAGAGGTGAAAGTGGCGGGTCTCTACTCAAAACGCGAGCCCCAGTGTTGTCCACCAGACATACACAGAACGGAGTGCGGAAGGGGGATTTAATTACTCTGCTCGGCAGCTCAGAAAATCGCCACGCAACAAGGGCTTAGCCGGGCGGTTAAGCGACGCTTGAGCCAGGGCCTCAGGAGACCCGCAACAGCCTGCCTGCCCACAGACTGGGCATGGGTTTTTTTATGGGGGGGGGGGGGGTGGGGGTCCTGCCAGGTCCTTTGAGGCCCCGGAGATGCCCTCTGGAAACTGCCAGCAACCAGCCGGCTGGCCCGAGCCCCTGCCGAGGTTGGAGCCCCCTGCGTCCCATGCGGGACTGCTGAGTTTTCCACTGGAACGAACCCGTCTGAAAGGGAAAATTGCCGGCTAGGGAGCAGCACACTGAATTGGCGAATAAAGGGGAGCCTGCGCTGATGAACGTGTGTGAACCAGATCGATCCACAGCCAAGACCTCACTACTAGGCCGAAAATGAACGGCTAATAAAACCCAAACAAGCACCAGCGAGGACCGAGACAGATTCCAAGGATAGCTTAGAGTTGGCTTCCTCCAACCCCCGCCGCCCCCCAAAAACGAAAGCAGATTTATTCCAATTCACAGCCCCATACTATGTAAGCGCCCCAGAATACCTTCAAGCGGACACTTGTCTCATTTTTTTCTTATTTTGTTATTATTTATTTTGGAACACACCTGGCGTTGCTCTTTTCTGAACTAAACAGTACTTTTCCTTCCTCGGAAACAAGATTTCTAGGAGAATAGGGAGAACTTGGCTCTTAAACTGAGTTTTCTAACCACCATTAACCCCCCCTGCGTGCCCTGGAAGCTTCTGTGGAGAGGGGACAGTGCAGGGGGATGCTTCTGACTGGGAGCTGGGTTCTGTGGACCCAGGCCTATTCTGGGTGTGGCCCGGCTCCTGCAAATTAGTCTGAAAGGAGATGGAGTCGTATAGGGCCCCCACTTGGTGCTGCCCTCCCCGCTTGCCCTTTGTTTAAACTTCGCTTATCCAAACCGTACCTCTGGGATCATACGTTCGCCTCTCTCCTAAGGGCAGCTAAGTGGTCGGCTAGCTTAGGACTGCCTTCCAAACTGAAGTCGTTCACAACCCAGAGGCCTCCAGCGCTACATTAGCCACAAGCTTTGAGGGACACCGGGAAGGAAGTGGGGGAGCGTTGGCCACTGTGGCTAAGTGTCTCTTCTATGTGGAGGACTCAGATATGGTCCAGGCAGCACCCATCAGTTCAGAAAGGCTCTAATAGTACCTGCTTCCTGGGGTTCCCTTTCAGATCCTCAAATCAAAAGATTCCCGCTTCCCTAACATCTGTCATCTTCTGCGGAGTCTTTTGGAAATACAGACCCTGGGATCCAGTGTCTTAGGTGTCAGGCCCGCTGGTGCCAGGTGCCTTGGACTCTGCAAATTCTCGTCAACTTCTAGCCTCCATACCCCACCCTCAGACCATGGGGGCCTTCTCTTCGCCAACAACTCTGCTTAGCTCAGAGGCCTGGGGTCAGCGGCTTGACAACTGCTAAATGCATTTCGTTAGATGCAATTTGCTTGCAATTTGTCAACCCGGCTGGGAAACGCTCTCCAGACGCCTGGCAGACGCCTCGGCTCTACCTGGTTCCTGGATCCTGTTTAGAAACGAATCCCAACTTGGGCCTCGGTGTAGACCCAGAACTCACCCCCAGATGTTGCCAACCTCGGGAGGCAAGTTTTTTTTTTTTTTTTCAAAACAAACGAATTTCTTTCCTTGTTTTCTGATAAAGGAGCAGACGCCACACGGGAGGCCCTTTTGAATACAAGACCTTTCCCCTCACCTCTGGGGTAAGCTCGAGTTCAAGCCACGGAACGATTCAATGCCCAGCGTCCAGACAGGCCCAGAGCTCTGTCTACGCCAATCCACAGCGGATCCCCGAGTATGCGTCCGCCTCGTTCTTATTGAAATCCCACTGAAAGGATTCTGGCTCCGACGTGGGCAGGGGAAGACTTACACACCCTGCTCTCTCCCCCACCTGCACCCTCGCCACACAGGATAAAGGGCCGCGGGGCGCTTCAAGCGGGGGGCACAAGCAGGAGCGAGCCGGGTTAAGCCGCGCAAAGCCGGTGCACGGGACCAGCCGGCAGGTGCAGCCAGCGCCCGGCAGCCCGGCTTGGGCGCAAAGGCCGCCGCGACCCGGGGGTGGGGAACCGCCGAGACAAAGGCTCCAGCTCTAGGGTGGGAGGGGGGCGCGTCGCAAAGCTCTGGAAAGCTGGGTTTTGAGGCCCAGGGATCTATTTAAAAAAAACGGAAGGCAGGAGCCCCCAGACCAGCCTTTGGGTTTCCGGATGACCTGGGTTTGAGCCACTAGTAGGACCGTGCGATCCGGGTGTTGGGAAGGCCGAGCCTGGGATCCGGAGGCTCGGGACAGCGCGGGCGGAGTGCAGGAACTTACCGACAGCAGCGCGGTGGGCGGCGCCCTCGGGCGGCCACGGTCAGGGCTCAGCAGGAAGGGAGCGGTGTGTGCGGCGAGGCTAGTCGGCCCGCGGTAGCCAGCGCGACGGAGGTGGTCAACAGCGGGACCCCGGCGCGGCGCCGAACGAAAGCTCGATGCGCAGGCTGCCGCTTTTGTCCGCCTGATGCGCCCCAAGACCAGCTATGGTTGAAGTGATCGCAGGCCAGAGAGACCTGAGCAGTGGACTACCGCCCGGCTGGCCTGGCCACCTCTCTTGGTTCTGGCTGCCTCTCGGTTCCCGGCCTCAGCGCGGCAGCTTTTTATTTGGACATCACTGGGGGGGGGGGCGCTGCAGCGCTGCAGGGGGGCAGGAGGGTGCCCGGGCTCTGAGCCCTGTCTGCCGGGTCCAGCCGCCGCCGGGCTGGCCAGGCTGGGTCCACTAGTCAGTCGAGGCGCGCACACCCTGCAGGCCACTCCCGCCTTCTTAGGGCCACGCAAGCACTTCTGCTCTCAGGGATGTAATCTCAGAAAGCCTAGGATGTCTCTCTTTGGAGAGTCTCCCTCACAAACAAGTACACAGACATGTGCCCCTCCTTCCACACACATCGTGCACGTGCTGTCGCTGGGGAGATGTCCTCTGACAGGCGCTTTCTGGCACACAAACACCCGTGTGCACACACATGTATAAGATACACACACACAGTCACACAACCCTCTTACTTCCTGCACATTTAGCTAAGTGCAGATGTATTCCCACTTCAGACACCCATTCCCAACTCAAGCATTTTAGGAATAGAGTTTCTGGTGTATCCTAGGCCCGTTATTAGCAAACCCTTTGCATCAGAGAATGCCACAAGGTAAGCAAGAGGCTTGTACTTAACAAGGGTAGAGGAAGGCACCCTGGTGCAGTCTGCGCCCTAAGGAGCTAGGTAGCAATGAGAATCCATTCCTTGTGGTGCCTTAAGCCCCTCTGAGAAATCCAAAGAACTCCCATAGACTTATTTTGTTTGGAAAGACTGCATCCTTCCTGGTGTGCCCCGTGCGCAGGCAGTGCGTCTTCTCCTCCTCCCCCATACTCATGCCCCCAGCTGTTTTAGGTCTTTCTGAATCTGTGGCATTGTGTGTGCACCCTCTGCATGCAGTTCGGTTTATGTGTCCAGTGGGCTATGTGTTCACAATGGGGAGATCACAGGAGTGTTTGCAAAAGCGAAAAACTCCCTAAGCACTTGTATTGGGTAGTTGGTCACAGCCTGACTTGTTATCAGTGTGTGACCCCACAGATGCATGTAAGAGAGTGTCTGTGGAACTGGGTGTATGTCTGTGTCCAGATATCTCCGAGACAGACAATCATCTTCAAGAGACATGTGATAGGCAGAGAGTATCTCTAAGTATGTCTTAATCAGTGTGTTTACCTTTGTGCATTTGTGTTTGTGTATGCGTCTTTAATAGTCTGGCTATCCGTGCATGTATAGATTTCAACTTGTATTTAGGTGTGGTGTGGTGTGTGTGTGTGTGTGTGTGTGTGTGTGTGTAAGAGAGAAGGAGAGTTACAATGTGTCTGGGTACTCACTGACAATTCTGTTAATTAATGAGGGGTGTGTATATCTGAAGCCATACATTTGTGTGTATGTGTGCGTGCGTGCGTGTGTGTGTGTGTGTGTGTGTGTGTGTGTGTTTAAAGGCAAGGTTTCGCTATGTCAACAGTGGGGATGGAACTCACAGTGATGTATCTGCCTCCGATGCCTGAGAGCTGGGATTAAAGGTGTGTCCCACCACTCAGGGTTAGTATGTCTTAATGGCAGGTGATGACCGATCGTCTAACTTTGAGCTGAAGTCCAAGTATGTCTGCATATCGGTTGCTTCAGGTGGGGCTGATGTGCTGGGCATGGTGTTTGTGGCCATGTCTGAGGGGTGGGCACCTGTGTCTGTCACTCCATCCTGGATCTGTGTTTCTGTAATCAAGGCTACTCTATGTCTGGTAAGGGAGGAGTGTGGAGACAGTATGTGTATCCTCCAGGCTCCCTGGCCTCCTGCACCTTCCCTAACCAGCAGGGCAGGCAGCCAGTGGAGCCCCGGGGTGCCATTTACTCTGGCACTTTCTGTCTGTCTGTGGGAGGGGGAGATGAGCCGATAAGGCTTATCTGCCATTACCAGGGCCGTGCTGAATAACCGTTCTAATGAGGTGGCCTCACTGGGACCACCAGCTCCCAGGCCCCTTTCCTATTGGGTAGGGGCATGGCCAGCCAGACCTGGAGCACAGAGCCAACCCCCTAGAGACCTAGTAACCTCTGCATCCTAGAGACTATTATTATTATTATTATTATTATTATTATTATTATTATTATTATTATTATTATTATTAGGTCTGCCTTGTTTCTTAGAGGAAGGTCCTAGTCACTGCAGCCGGGAATCTTGTTCTCTTTTCCATGGGCTGGCCTGGGCTGGTTAGACGGACAAAAGCCCCTCAGTCTGGCCTCTGAGGCACGCAGTATGAGGCCCAGAACTTGGGATGGAGGTGATTGGAACCCAATGACAGAAAGATCCATAGAGAAAGGGACAAGCTGCAAGGACTGCGGGGACAGATTTTTTTTTTTTTAAAATGCAGTCACGCTAAGTGACAGAGGCACTATCAGGGTGGTCCTAGGGACTGGAGTACTCAGGCCGAAATAAGACAACAAGTGGCAAAATAAATCAGAGAGGTGGCAATAAAGGCGAAGAAAGTATCAACCAGAGAGGGAGCGAGACAGACAGGGAGACAGAATCAAGACGCGCGAATGAAGAGAGTCGACGGAAACGTAAGAGGAGAGCGAGAGAAGAAAGGCCCAGAGAGGCATGGCGGGGGCGGGGGGGGGGGCAGGGCTGGGGAAGGACAGACCAAAGATGGAGAGACTGAGTTGGCCAGGCCGGCCAAAGAGAGGCCAAGGCCTTGGAGACCCGGGAAGGCATGAGCTGAGGCTCGGACCCCGGGCGGGGCACCGATCACGGGGCGATGGCGATGGGCAGGGGGGTCTGAGTGGGGCTGAGCCGCTGTCCGGGGTAATTTTTCATCTCGGCCGGCTAATCTTTGTTCCCGGCGAAGATAATGAATAGCCAATCGTTATCTGCCCGGCTCCCGGAGGCTGCCCGAGAATGGGGTTGTACAGGGCTGGGAATTGTTTCCAAAGTGCTGCGGAATAAATGGTGTTTCTTATCTCTGCCTTCCAGATTATCGCAGCCCTTTCAGAGCGCGCACAACAAATGCGCCCGCCATCGAATGCAGCATTTACCACCGCAGATCCGCGCGCCGATGGGCAGGCAGATAGCGTCCGCGGGGGGCTCGTCGGGAGGCGAGTGTGCGCCCCGGCTCTGCCTGGTGTGTTTGGAGGAACACGTGGGTATGCCAGCGAGTGGACCCTGAGCGAGCACGGATGTGAGTGTACCAGCAAGTGTGCTTCGACAAAGTGCACGTGTGCGAGTCCCTGAGCACACGCGTGGTGAGTGATCGTGGCGAGTGCCAGGAAGTGGCCGCCTAGACGCACGCGGGAAGCGGTGCTGCACGTGACCGCATGGGGAAGCATGCAGTGGGTGTGCTAGCCGCGTGCACAAGCGAATGTATTGTGATGACCTACAGGTACCTGGCCCTGGAGGATGCTGTTTAGGGGAGCGGAACAGAGGGGTTTGCAGCCACTCCTCAATGTTACGTGCAGCACGTGCAGGCCGCACTCCACAAGGTGTGTTTCCGAAGCTGCGCGATGGGCGCAGTAGCTGGCGTTTGAGCCCGTGGCACAGGCTTTTGGAACCGGCACGGATCTGTGGGACAATGTGTACCCAGGGCGACCAGGTATACAGAGAGATGCGCAAAGCAAAGGGTCATTTTCGAGCCTTGCTTGAGCCTGTGTTGTGCGGACTCTGGGCTGGACGTTGACTGTGAGGAAGACCGCGCAGGTATGCCGGGTCTGGGGAATGCTGGAGAGTGACACCGGGCGAGTGGCTGTTTGGGGAGTTTGAGAACGCCCATGGGTCCCGGTCCTGGCCCTGGGACCCCTCCGCCAAGGCCTTACAGCTGGAGCGACAGAGCCCAGCCCGCCGCCCGAGGTCCCGGCCGTGAGTGACACGCGCCGCCACAAAGGCTGTATTTTTCCAGGCCCGCGCCCCGCCCGCGCGCGATGGTCCCCATGGCGACGCAGATAGCGCGCGGCCATTTTCCTATCTCCCCGGAGTCTATTATACAGCGGGATTAGCTCATCTCCAGGCAGGTCAAACCCAAAGTCACACAACCTGCGGCGTGAGCTCCGCCTCCGGCCGCTCCTCCCGCAACCGGAGCGGGCGACCCCCGCGGCAGGGCCGGTACGCGGGAGCAGAGCGCCACCTGGCGGACGCAAGTTCCCGGCGCGCTGCATGAGAGACCGCAAATGCCCCAGGCTGTGGCTTTGTGTGGTCGCTTGGGCGACCCCTAGGGAAAAGCTGGCACACAGTAGGTACCCCCAAACTATTTGCTGGAAGGATGGAAAAGCAGAAAAGTTGACAATGGCTGACTGCCAAAGGCCACCCGCATGTTGGCAACAAAAGCCCATCCCACTAAATGAAGAATAAAAGCCGATCTTCTTTGCAACCCTGGCAGCATCCTTGCTGACTCCAGACTCGGTTTTCTCCTCCTTCCTCCAGGGACAACAGCCTTTGGATTCTCTGGACAGGAGCCCTCTATCCCCATGTCTGCTGGTTTCTCCACCCAGAGTAGTCGGCCTGTGGTCAAATGTCACCTATCAGACAGCAGTTGCTCCTCTCCCCTACCCCTCCTCTGCTTGTTGGTCAGTTCCCTAGTATCTAGTAAATTCTCTAATAACATTTGCTTGTTCAGGGTTCTGTGATGTTCCGGACAAGGGCGAAGCGGCGGAATTCTGACAACTGATTCGGATTATCACAACATTAGGAACTGGCTGAGGACCAGAAGGGTAAGCCCAATGGGCCAGGCTGCACAGCTTTCTTTGCATCACTGAACCTAGGATACTAGGTGTGAGTTAGGAGTTACTCAGCAGCCACCCCGGCCCCAGAGCCTGACCCCACCCACCTACTCCATCTGAATGGCAGCTCCAGTGTCCCTCACTTCTCTGCACCTGCTGTGAAGGTGAACTCATCCCATCTTGCTCTGCTAGAGCAGGTCCTGAGTGGTGGTGGTGGCAGCGGCAGCGGTGTGGTGGGGTGGTAGCCGTGACGGTGGTGGTGGCAGCGGTGTGGTGGCGGTGGTAGCTGCGGTGGTGGCGGTGGCGGCGGCAGCGGCAGTGGCACCTGAACCACAGGAGACCACTCTCTCCATTTAGGTTAACTAGGCACTGCATTCCTGGCTTTGGTGATCCAGCTGCTGCTGTGGAACTCAGCAGGCTTCATCCTGGGGACTGGGAGTGTTGGGAGGGGCGTGGCCAGGAGTGCTGGGAGTTACAGGTACCAGCAGTTCCCTCAGAGCTATCCTGGAAGAGGAGCTGAGTGGGGACCCTTCCACACCATCCACACCCCACCCCCACCTCGCACACACCCTCTCAGCTGGGCTCCCGCTCCGAGCCTCTGGTTCTGCCTCCACAGCCCTCCCTCCAGGATCACGGACTGTTGGTGTGGTGTGCGAGCTTGCCTTTAGAAAGCATTTTGTGAGCCTGGCTTGTCAAGTTGGCAGACAAAGTCTCTGGCAAGTGCCATGCCCAATGTCTGCCAGCACCCTGGAGTGGGAGATTACATGTAAAGAATCTCATGTCTTGTTTTTTGTGAAACACTTCAAGACTGGCCACTTGCACCTGAGTTCTTGCATGGGGATGGAGTTCTGCAGAATCCCCTCTGAGCACCTGGTGCCCACCCATTCCCATTCCCTGGGTCAGGGCCTGTTTCCCACGAGCCACTGACTACTAGTGCTTGTGGTAATTCTGCCTTTCCTATCAGCACTGGGGCCTTCTGTCTTGTTTCTCCCTGTAGGACCACTAAACCACTTAGCCATGTCTTAATCAGTGAATTAACACAAGCAACATTAAGAGGAGGCACACGGCCACCCTATAAAGGTCTCTGGCTCTGCCTATTGACCTTCACCCAACCTACCAAAACAGTGAAGCAGCCAGACCTGACTCAGCATGCAGATCAATAAATCATCAGGTTATGGTAAATATTGGGAGGGGATATGTTTTCTAATATCTAGACCTTCCTCCAAATAGTGGGAGCCGTGGAACAAAAGAAAAGTGGATGCAGCCACCCTTGTAGCAAGCAGTAGAGGTTTGGTAAGGCAGCGGGCACAGCGATAGCCAGGAGGAGGTCTGACGACGAGGTACGAGAACTTGGGGACACAGCGTATAAAGAGGTTGACTCAGCCAACAAGGGGGCTCAGTGTATAAAGGTTTGCCACCAAGCCTGTCCTGAATTCAATCCTTAGAACCCACGTAGTGGAAGGAGAGAGCCAACTTCTGCAAGTTGTCTTCTGGCCTTCCCCCCTCCCCCCAGTAAATAAGTGCAAAAAAGGTGTCACCAAATCAACAGAAACCACAGTGGGAAAATGCACAAGGGTATAGAGAGACAACTCACTAAAATTAATATGATGTCTCTTAAATAAATCAAAACATGCAATTTCCTTAATCTTTTTCCATTAATTCAGCTCCAAATGTATTAACTACGTTGTCTTTTTGTGTTCTCTCTCTCTCTCTCTCTCTCTCTCTCTCTCTCTCTCTCTCTCTCTCTCTCTGTTGTTGTCCTTTTGTGGGGTGTGCTGGGGTGGAACTCAGAACCCTGTGATGACCTCTGAGCCAAGCCAGACTCAGAACTGGGACCATTTTTGAAAGACAAATTGCAGCTCTCTGAGTCAGGATTCACGAGCAGTGGTGACACACGCCTTAATCCCAGCACTCAGGAGGCAGAGGCAGGCGGAGCTCTGATTTCTAGGACAGCCTGGTCTACAGAGTGAGTTTCAGGACAGCCAGGGCTATGTAGAGAGATGCCTCAAAAAAAACAAAAATGAATAAATAAGAACTCTCTGGTCTTACTGGCCCTGGTTGTGACGGGTCCAGGGTCCATTTGTATTGCAGCAGTTGCTCAGCCATTTTTGGGAACAGAATGGACCCGAGGTGGCAGCGTGGGGGCAGAGAAGCGCCTGGAGGATGGTGAGGTGAGGCCAGGGCCCCACCCTGCAGTCTGTCCATCCAGACCTGACCTCTCCTTTCTGCACAGCTGCTCCCCTGCTCCCTGCCGCTGTCTATTCCTGCCTGGATTACCATAGCAACATTCTCTCTGGACGGCACAGTCAGGAACCTCTCCTGCCCTTGCTAGGAGAAGCCCTCCAGCCGCCCGAGCTGTGCTCCTGGCTGGCCTACATGGTGCAGCCCTCTCCCTGGGTGCTGAGTGTTACCTTTCCAGTCCGCTTCTTGCTCAGTTGGGAGAGGAGGGCATAGTGGGGAGCAGGAGGGTCCTAGGACTTGCAGCTTTCGGGTGCCACTGGACAGAACGGTGCCTGGGATTCCCCGGGGCACAGGCAGCCTGAGGCTGGTGATCAGCCAGAGACGAGACCTGGAATGAAAATAAACAAAAATCCAAGGCTCAGTGCAGGGCCAGAGGTCAGCCGTGGGCCAGGTTAGGCCAACTGTGGAATCTGGGATGCAGGACTGGGTGTCACGGGCACACAGGGCTTCCATCTCGGACCCCACATCCACTCGGTGCAGAGCATTGATATCCCCCCAAACTCCCAGCCTGGCCAATTGGAACTTCCTGTAGTAAGATGCATTGACTGACGATAGGGATGTAATTCAGGCCTGGGAGAATCACACCGCAACGAAACTCATCTATTCTCTCAGGATCTGTCCTCTTGGTCAGACAGAGCTTTAGAGTGGTGGTACCTTCTTTGTACCACACAGAAGGCTTCCTGAGAGCAGAGCCACACGGGCACAGAGCTGAGAGACAGAGAGAGACTCGTACTATGTTACCCATTTTGTTTGTTTTGTTTCTTGAGACAGAGTTTTTCTGTGTAGCCCTGGCTGTCCTGGAACTCACTCTGCAGACCAGGCTGGCCTCAAACTCAGAGATCCACCTGCCTCTGCCTCCTGAGTGCTGGGATTAAAAGTGTGCACCACGGTGCCTAAACCCCAGAGCCTGAGCCCATTCGCAGCCTGGCCTTTGCCGTTCCCTAAGACAATTTGGCACCTCTGTGCTTTCCCCTTTCCTTGGTCCGAGGTGAGCTTCTACTTCTTACAACTGAACATGCCCTGACCCCACCGCTGTGGTTGGTCAGAACCAGCTACAGTCTCTGCCTCTGAGAGGGGCAGCCCTCCTCCGACTGACTGCTGGGAGGCTCTTGCCAGTGACCTGGGGTGGTGGCAATGGTGCCGTGAAGGGTCCTGGCCTGAATTATCTGCTCTACTTCTGAGTTCTTAGAAGTCTTGGGAATCCTGAGTGGACTCAAAAAAGCTCAGGCATGCAAGGCCACTGTGTGGTGAGTGTGGAAGCCCACAGCAGTCAGGAGAGGTCTCTAGTGGGTCTTAGTTGTGCCAGCCATGGGCCATTGGCTGGACACAGATACTCCAGGTCAGGTTAGTGACCCCTGTGAGTCCGTTTCTTCATCTATCAAGATTTCTTTCTTTCTTCATTCATTTTCCATCTCCACCGTGAAGAGTATAAAGAGATGGTTGGTGTGTCTGTGTTGCGGGAGGTCCTTCCACTCCTCCAGCCAATAGCCGCTGAGATACCAGCTCATTGGGACGTGGTCTCTCTCTCCCTTTAAAAAAGCGGCCACTTCCCTTCTCCCTCTCTCTTACTTCCTGCTCCGCTTCGGCGGTGACTAGACTCCCTTCCTGATTGCGCAGAGGGCTGTTGTCTGGGACAGTGATCTGTAAGTTTTTTCCCCTTTAAATAAATAACCATTCTATTAATCATAATTCCAAACTGGTGTGGGATTGTTTTTGACTTACGCCTTCGCCTTCATGTCTGAGGTCTAACCTGCAAAACAAAAATCACTTTTTAAAAAATGGAAAAGAGGTTGATAAGATGTCTCAGTGAATAAAGCTACCTACCAGCAAGTGTGACAGCGCGAGTTTGATTCCCAGGACCCAGTGGAGGAAGAAGGAGCCTCTGCTCTCAAGTTGTCCTCTGACCTCTGTGTGTGTGTGTTGTGTACAAGAACATACCACGCACACACACACACTACACATGTACATGCACGCACACATGCACATACAGGCATTATAAATGTGTGTGGAACATACCACACATACAACACACACACACTACACACGTACAGGCACGCATACACATACAGGCATTATAATTGTTTGTGGGCAGAGTAGATGGTAGTAGGCAAGTGAGGGCCGGAAGTGGTTGGTATATGTCTTGTATGTGTGTGAATTGTCTAAAGACAACTTTAATAAAGTATATACAAAAATCTTTTCATTTGAAAAGCTGTGTGCTGTTCCATTACAGTTTCTCATTTTTATAGAGTTTCTTCCAGCCTTTGTTCAGGGCATAAATACACCATTCAATTTGCTAAATTGCTTTCCTGTCATTAGACATTAAGGTTTTTATTTTAATTATTAAAAATGTTCCAGTAAACATGAGCCAAATTTCCAAAGCTCAAAAATGTAAAAAGTAAGCTTAACAATCTGTTAGGAATTTAAGTTGGCTGTGGTGGCACACATCTTCAGTCCCAGCACTTGGGGGAGAGGCAGGCGGGTCTCTGAGTTCCAGTCCAGCCTGGTCTACATAGGGGGTTCCAAGTCTCATCTAGGACTGCGTGGTAAGATCCTGTCTCAAGAAAGGAGAGAAGAGGGGAGGGGAG